>NC_137000.1:18905367-19255367 GCF_032717465.1 Coenobita brevimanus | reverse complement strand
TAGGACTGAAAATTCAACTCTTTCGCTCCCTTTTTCCAAGCATGGGCACAACGATAACGTAAAAAATAACTCGAAACTACCATAAACATATATCAAAAAGGTGAAAATGTATTCATAACATTTTTTTTTTTTCCAGCCATTCCTAACAGATTATGTACTGAAATCATTCGATATCACAGTACTGCATTTCTAAGTTAAATATGTACTGTTCTGGTATGTACTTGTAAGTTAAAGCACTGGTACCAGTTAACCTAATTTATTACCTATGATCGGCGTCGGAATGTTTCCTTGTGTTTACGTACAGTATTTGTGTGTTGAAGTTTTGCTCAGGAGTACTGTATTTGTGAGTTATAACATTAAATAAACCTTCTAACCACTTAAAGTGCTTTCTAGTGACAGATAACAGCAAAACAACACATCTGGGGGGTCTAGGGAGCAAAATACGGAGTAGTTTAAATATACGCGATTTCGCACCTAACACGGCACGGTAGGAACGAAACCCTCGTTTTCCGTGCGAGTTACCTGTATATATATATATATATATATATATATATATATATATATATATATATATTATATATATATATATATTATATATATATATATATATATTATATATATATATATATATATATATATATATATATATATATTATATACAGTAATCACTCCAATATCCGGATCAATAGAGCCATCGGTAGGTTCGGATATTGGTTTTGTCCGGATATTGGGCCCCAGCTTATGGACTTGTACTTACGGACCCTAACACAGAGAAACACCTATACAACTCCCCTCCCGGACATGCATAGCACCTATTTAACACCCAAATCACACCAATAAGGCACATAAATGACTGAAATAAATGCAATAGACACATAAAATGTGGGTTTAGAAGTATGTTCATACATTAATAAACATTCTGGTACTTATGGACTCTAACCGAACCTAACCTAACCGAACCTAACCGAACTCTGAAAAACCCATTCCTACTGCACATGCATGAGGTAAGTTTAGTATGGAAAGAAGTACAGTATGACACTTTCTGGTAAGTATAGTATGGGAAAAAATACAATATGAAACATTCTGGTAAATATAGTATGGAAAATAGTACAACATGAAACATTTTGGCTACTTACAGCAAGTCCCTGGCCACCTCGATGAATAACCGCCTCCTCTCGGACTCTGACAGTAAGAACGATTTCCTGAAGCACTTGCACTACACTCTTCCTGAAGTCTTGCACTGAACTTAGTCACTAACACACAGAAGTCCGTTCTTTTCACAGTGTTCACTTTAGTCCAAATAATGTTCCATTAAATTTAAGTGTTGCACATTAACTTTTCCCAAGTTTTTTTAAGTTTCCAAAGCCAAAACAAAGAAGGTTAGTTACGTTAAATTTCTTTTCTACTTAGTCTTTTCTCCCAACTTGAAAACCTTAACACAACACACCGTTTTTTCACTGCACAACACTCAAAATTCCCGTGTGGTCTAGTGGAGAAGTTCTTGCTGTTTATTCACTGTCAGAGCCCGAGAGTATCACTGGCAGGCGTCCAAGGGGTGCATCGGTGGGTAGTGGTGATGGCGTACCGACTACAGAAGACTCTGAAGACAGCCGCAAACTCACGTCGAGCGGTGACTCCACTGTAGCTGATGTGCTGGGCTGTGGCTCGGAGCATGAGGGCCTGTCTTGGGGAGGCAACGGAGTGGAACCAGGGCTTGGCACAGCGGGGGTCACGGGCCTGAAAAACTGTCAATCGTTGACTGACGCAAGGACCGACGATTCTGGCGATTGATGATGCGCTGCCGGAAAGCACGCACTTCCTCCACGAGTCCCAAGGGCCCCATCTCCCTGTCGCAGTCCGGGTGTTCCAGGTAGTCTAGGACGAACTCTAGATGTTCCCGGAGTGCGCTCAGCTTGGGGATGGCTGGAGTAGTGTCCTGCTGGGCGGAGTCTGCATCATCATCGCCTTCGTCGTCGGAATCTTCAAGTTCGGGACTGACACCAGCAACCGAAGACGCGATCTCGATATCAGACAACGTCTGATACCCAGGATCGCCCTCGTCGTCGTCCAACCACTCACGAACATCGTCCACATCAACATCGTCGCCGTGCGTACGTAGCCGTGCATGGAAGTCATCCACGTCAAACCCTAGGAAATCGTACTCCACATCTGTTCCGAGAAGCAGACGAGACCAACCATTTTCAAGAGTTTTCACAGGGACTTCCTTCCATGCACTAGCCCAGTTGTACAGCGCAGACTTGATGTTGTAGCGGCGAAGGTTTTCCAAAGTCCGCTTGCCTCGAGTGTCACGTCCTTCCCTGCGCTCGTCCTCGTCCTCGAGAACCACCATCACCTCGTCCAGGAACTTCCGACGGTACAGGCGCTTTGTTGCCACGATCACTCCTTGGTCCATTGGTTGAATGAGAGCAGTCGTATTAGGTGGCAGAAACATGCACCTAATACGGCCATTCTCAGCAACCAAGTCCTTGTCGCACGGGTGGGCAGGTGCATTGTCGAGGAGAAGGAGAGCCTTTACCTGGTCGCGAGGAATTCCCAGTGTCTTCGTCTGGTAATGTATGACCTCCTTGACGAAGTGATGGTGAAACCAGTCTTTGAAAATCACAGCTGTGAACCATGCTTTCAAAGAATGGTACCATACGACAGGAAGGACATCCATCACCCCACGAAGGCACCGAGGCTGCTTTGCACGGCCAACAATAACGGGCTTAAGCCGGTGCATGCCGTTAGCATTGGCACAACACAAAGCAGATATCCGTTCCTTAGAAAGCTTGCGGCCAGGTACACGCTTCTCCGTCTCATCGGCGAGAGTGTTCGTTGGCACCCGAGCGATAGAATAGGCCAGTTTCGTCAGCGTTATAGACTTGACCGAGAGTGAGGCCCTCCCTGTCGATCAAGCCTTTCACCTTGTGCCGAAACTCGTCCACTCCATCCTCGTTAGCGTCCAATGCTTCGCCATGTGCTTTACGGTTAGTAAGGCCATGTCGCAACTTGAACGCGAAGAGCCAACCCTCGGATGCCTTGAAGTCTAGGGCGTCGTGAAGCCTTGCAAACTTCTCTGCAGCAGCCTTCAGCTCCGTTCCACGTACCATCACACCAGCTGCACGTTGCTGTCGATACCAAATCAACGTGGAGCGGTCGATCTCTGCATACTTGGGAGTAAACATAACCTTCCTCTCCACGTTGCGTTTGCTTCTCGACGAGAAGTCAGCCGTGTACTGCATGAGCTTGTCTCGGGAACGCTTGATATCAAACAAAGTCGACCGGGCCAGGTTGAACTCGCGGAGAATGCGAGGAGGAAGACCAACCCGCATCAACCTTCTCCAATATCTCCCGTTTCTTCTCCAGAGTCAACACCACTCTCTTCCTTTTCTCAGGAGGCGGGGCCATCATCACACACACTAAGAGTAGGGCAGAGAGCAGCAGGAGGCCTTGCAGCAAGTACGGCACCACCACAAAAGCGAGCACGTGGGCAGCCATTACGAAGAGCGCAGGTCCAGTCGCGGTGAGAGACAGGCGGGAAGTGGGGAGGATGCAGCGGCGCTCTATCGGACGTCGGAGGAATGACGAACCAAAACAATGCTCTCACGCGGCGCGCGCGCGGCAAGTTCAAATTACGGACGGCAAAAAATCGTTTTTTTTTACAATTTTTTTTGGATTTTCGGACCATTTTGGGAATGTTTGATCCCAGGACGATAAGGTTCGGTTAGTGGGGATGTTCGGTTATTGGGCGTCCGGATATTAGAGTGATTACTGTATATATAAAAACACCAGTGACATTCTTCTGAAACTTTCCAAAGCTTCTGTCTGGGCAGCCAATGGGGGGGGGGGAATAGCATTGTTTGTCCTTAACCCCTAGGGCACGCAATTCGACCAACCGTATGGTACTGGCATGAAAATATGTATAGGCTATGGAGCCGATTTTTTTACTCTAACAGAAGTAAAAAGTGATGTGCCCAAGGTTTAGAGCTTGAATTTACACACCTTATGCTGCAAACCAGAGCATTTTAAACCAACTGGTTCATGAACTATAGGCCATCAGTTGAAAAAAGTTGGAGTATATACCCTTCCAGATGGCCTGACTCCTGTTTTCTATGCACTCCCACCCCACTCCTCCCCTTCCTTCTTCTCGCCTATTCAGCATTTTAGTTCTGATTGGTTGGAAGGGATATACATCACAATCGGGGCGGAGCACGATTTCCCCAGAGCCCCTCAATCGATCACATTTGGTATCTTGCGTAATCCTGAGAAATGATCGATCAATTCTGTTAGCAATTTAGGGGTAAAGGGGTTAATGATAAACTAACATACTGCATGAAACAGGACTCTTTCAGTCATAGAAAGATGGAGGTCACACAATCTTCCTCAACCTGTCCTTCCCACTACTTATAATTTCCAGTCTTTTAACCCTCTCGTTACCATTCGACGCAAGCTACGTCCTACTGTGAGCGAGTACTCGGGGTGTGAGCCTTGGCGCCCAAAGCCCTACACTGAGACCCCCCCCCAATCATTGCGCTATTCCTGTGCATGCAACAGTTCATAAATTTATCCTCACACCCTTAATTATGCTTTGATAATTGAAATTTTTTTTTTCACCTCAATCCTAAATAAATGCACTTGCTTACCATACTGTAAAAAAGATCAACTGAATGTAAATTAGCCTATGCCTTAATTTTCTTTTCCTTCAGTTTTTCTCATACAAATATTTTAAATGGTAAATGTTACTAAGAGAAAGGTATACGGAATTTATCTGCCTACATCCTGGTGTATAAAGAATTACTGTAGGTTAATTAGGGCTGATTTAACAGATCATGAATGGAAATTATCATACGCTTGAGCAAGGCTCGTGGCACACTGACTGGGGCGATGCTGGGTGCAGCGTAGGTTAAGTGTGCCAGAGGGATACACAGGTACACAAGTGAGGCTTTGTTCTTGCCCGGAAAAAAAAAAAGGGGGGGGGGGCCCACTTCGTTCGACACAACCGTCGTCGAATGGTAACGAGCGATCGAAATGTGCACAGATGCGGCCTGCATCAAATGGTAACAAGTGGTTGAAATTTGCACTGGACGCATAAACACCAGAGGGTTAAACGCACTGTGTCTTGGGATCCTGAAATGAATGTACTGTATCTTGAATCTGGCTTGCTTGATTTCATCCATAAGGAATAAATTTTGCAGATTCTAAGCTCTGGGTTCTTTATCATCATCACCCGGACCTCCTTTCCCACCCGAGGGCAGGGCGAGGAGTAGCAACATCCAGACAGCCCAAATCTGCCTAATCCAATGGACCACACTTCCATTCACTCACGCCTCAAGCCCCAGGAATCCTGGCTCTATCTGATAGCTATGCCAACAACATGAACCATGTTCTGTAACTTCACATAAACGTATACGACAGAGTCAATCAGAAACTGTCATGTTAAAAAGGGGTGCCAAATCCCTGATCATGCGCTTCTCCTCACAATGTTCATCCAGCCAGTTCGATCTCGTCAGTCTCCTAGCCTCACCGACTTCCAAACTCTCTTCCTCACACACTCATCCACCATATCCCTCCACCTTCTCCTTGACCTACCTTGCCTCCTTCCTCCTTCAAATTCTCTGATACGGTATACCTTTTCACCACTCTATTGTTATCCATTCTCTCCACATGACCATACCATCTCAGAACACTCTTCAATTCTGGTGTCCACAGACTTCCTCACTCTACTGTACTTCTTTCACGAATCATGATTTTGTATTCTATCCACTCTCTGTACTCCATATACCGGTACACTCCTCAGCAGTCCCATCTCCACCACTCTCACTTTCTACTTTTCATTTTCATGCCACACCATGGTCTCACATCCATATGTTGAAGTTGGCACTAACACTCCTTCACTTAAGCCTCGTGCACCTTCAACATTCAAGCCTCCGTTTCTTATTAAGGCCTTCACTGCACCAGCTACCAGTACTTTCCTTCCTTGTGTCACTCTACTTTCCACTTCTTTTGCACATTTTCTTCTCTTTTCTATCACTGTACCCAGGTGCTTGAACTCTCTCACCAATTTGAGTCTCTCTCCAGTCACTATAACATCACACTGGGAGTCACCTTACCGTATCACTTTACTCTCTTCTACATTTACTCTCAAGGCACAATGCTGACAGACATCAGCAAAACTCTTCACTAGTCTACCAAGTTCTTGTCCGATATTTGGATGTAGTACAGCATCATCATCATCAAACAACAAATTTAAGTTACTGGTACCATATTCCATCCAACCAACATTATCCCCCTCTCCATTACTCGTGTTTTTACTTCTCTCATCACCCCATCCATATTTATACAGTAAAACCTCTCTCATTCGGACTACCGTATATGGGGGGAAGGGTTGTCCGAATTAGCAGATTGTCCGGACCATCAGGGTAATCTCCAGTTCATACCAAAAACTATCTACATATAGTATGTTTGTTAATTATTAACATACCGGTATGTGGCATATGTCAACCCTACGTAACTGCAAAAGATGAAAGGATACTAAAATAACCAAACTAATCATGTACGATAGTTTTGCATTGCATAATGTACAGGTAAGGCCATAACATGAAACTAGCCTACCGGTACATTGTAAATTGTAGTAAGTGACTAAGGCCCGTGTAGGCAAAAAAATTAATTAATTAATTAACTAATATTTGGAATAAAAATAAATCTTATGCAGACAAAAAATACATTGTCATCTTTGGCATATTGATAACGTCCATATGGGCAAGAAGCTAATGTTTGATGTACAAGTAAAGCACATTTAAGTACAAAAAATAACCTACAGTAATCATTAAACACTGCAGAATATTCTGACCCATTTTTGTGTAAGCAAACTCCTCCTTTTAACACCTTTATTCATTGCAGAAGCTACACTTGCATTAAGGGGCATGGTAAGGAGGATTAACTTTTGAAATACAGCATAAAAATATAAATGGCTGGTGAACTAGTTGATGGAACGAATGCTAGCGTGTGTTTAAACAGGCGCCCATGTTGCGACCTAGTGTGATCCGAGACTAAACGAATGACGATCGCTTTCCGCGCCGATACTGAAAATGACTTTAGAATTACTTTCAACATATTTTTGGAGCTTATTATTTTTAAATTTTGTCTGAATTAACAGAAGTCCAGATCAAAGGGCTCTGGACCAAAGAGGTTCTACTTATATATATATACATTAATGACCTGCCTCAAAATGTAAAGAACAGTGAACTGTTTTTATATGCTGATGACACTAAATATTCCAGAAAGTAGAAGCCAGTAATGACTGCAGGCTGTTACAACAAGATACTGTACTGTGAGGATGTGACATTGGTCAGAGGTGGAGGCTAAGATTTTGCCCACATAAGTGTAACTTCATGAAAACTGGCAATACATATGTTGAACATAGAGGATATACGGTATAATGGATGGCAAGATGTAGGATATCTAGGCTATGTAGAAAAGGATTTGGGTGCAGTTATTGGTAGCAAGTTGAAATTTACAAAACACAAGCTGGAAAACACTAATACAGCTACCAGGAAGGTGGGACTGACAAGAAGAACTTTTGTTGTCTCAGATGTAAGTATGTTTCGAATTTTGTATGTGTCACTGGTGAGACCAACGTCGGAAAATGCAAACCAGTGTGGTGCCCATAGGCTACAGGAAAAAGGATATATACAGAGGCCTTTGAATCTCTTCAGCATACAGCCACCAGGTTAGTACCAGCATTGAAATATCTGACTTACAAGGAGCGATTAAGGAAGTTGTAATGCAAAGATCGAGGGGAGATATGATTGAAACATTTAAAATAGTAAATGACATACCTATACAAGGAGGTGACTGAAAATCTTTTTGTGATGAATAAGGACTCTACAACACTAGGCCATACCTAGTAGGGTAAGAAGATACCGGTATATAAAAGGGGAATCAGGTTGGATATAAAGCATCATTCTTTCTGCAACACAGTGGTAAACATTTGGAACAGTCTCCCAGATACTGTGGTTAATTCAAGAAATGTTAAGCTATTTATATAAAAGGAGATTAGATGAAGAATGGAAAACACAAGAAACAGGTCTGATTTCAAGGCCAAAATTCAGTGTCAATCGCTTGACCATCATGACCATGGAAATAAGTGCTCGTGATCTAGAGCTGGAGTCACAGGCTCAATAATGAGCCTCTTCCAGGATTCTTCTGCAAAATCACAAGGAGAGGCATTACTGGGAATCACACAAAAACCAATCCAAAAACAGAGATACTTTATGGCAGACATTTCCAATGCACTTGCTCATCTCTCCACAAGACAATCATCAAAGAAATGTCAGTTTTCATAGAAGGACTAGTACCAGGTAATTACAACACCATTAATTTAGTTCATCAGTAAGTTTTAATCACTTTGCACAGTAGCACCGATATTATTTAAACCAAGTGGATCTCACCTGATATATTTTATTAAACACTTTTTCTTTTCAATCAAAAGATGGTCTAAATAAAAAAAGAAAAAAAACATACAAAGCAGTGGTTGGTACACATTTAGCAGTTTTAATCTACATTCTACCCTCCCTCCCCTAAAATAACCTTAAAAACTTCATAAGTTACATTACTAAAGCCTCAGGTATGTCAGTCAAGACTTTCATTGTGAACAAATATAAATTCACATCCATTTTTTAAACTCAATGCTTGAAATAACTGTCATGTAAACTAAATAACGATAATACAGTATATAGTAATAGGGCAGATGTGAAACATAAGCCCAAATCAGGGATGACACTCTGCTACCAGGTCATAAGTGGCCTTCGGTTGAAACAGCACAGACCTAGGTCACCTACATTACCTACATGCACACACTGATGACTACTGACTTAAACATGGGGCAACACTATTGCTAGATACCTTAGGTGACCCCTTGGCCTAGAATGAGGTGTATATGTGAAGTGATGGAGAAGGGGAATGAAGAGAGGTAGGGGTGGCGGTAAGCCCTACCTCTATCAGCTGTTTCCTCTCATCCGTCCATCACCTCACCTTGCCACGCCCAGGTTCTGCCATTCAAACTTATTTTCTACCCCGCAATACCTTAAAGACCTAGAATGGAAATGTAACTACCAAGAGAGAGGCATAAAAATAGCTAAGATTGAGAAATAGCTAGGAAGGATAAGGCAACATAAGACTCGGTCATGGCTAGGCACGACGGCCATCACATGAACACCTCTTACTACTTACTGCTAATTTTCATGCCCGGAAAGTTGACTGTAGACGGCCCTTTGTTCGCCTCGGCGAAACTTGTAGTCCTGGGTCGTCCACTCATCGTCGGAAAGGCTCAAATAAGGAGGAAACTTACGAAAATCCCGTCTCATTTCACGCGCACGGAAGAATCATGGGCCCAGCACTGCTAGGCAGGTCCATGTTTCCTGCTATACTGCTCCACCTCCCATCTCACTACACTTAGCACTATAATCTATACACTACAAGGGAGCCATAACCCCCGCCGGACGCCACCAAGGGCCAACACATTAGTGGTATTTCCCAAAATTTCTCCCCAGCTATGCACTCCCGATATTCAGAGCCTCACTGAGATGCGTTCCATTATTGATCCTTACATCCCCTACCCAGCAGACGGCCCGCTCCACTTACAGTTTTTACCTCACTCTGCCATTTAATCCCCATATACGGTCCTCTGAACGCAGTTTCAAGCAACGCTAAATATTTGGAGGGAGTTCTGTACACGATAATTATTCCTCAGACTAGTTAAATATTCGGGGGTCGCTCTGCAAGGCAAGTGTTTAAGAGTCTGCCACGATACACCCATCATTATTGGAACCCAACCAACCTGCCATTGACCGAGAGGGCTCTAGCTCGGCCAATCAACGAGGCTGACGCATCCCGCCTGGCACCCACAGCCTTTTGTTGCCACATTCACCTATAATATTCACGGATTCTGTACCTTTTTTGGAGTAATGAGTGCAGTATTTTACCAGATATAAAAGCGACAAGGTAAACGTCCGTACTAGTTAACGGGTGCATAGCGTTTACGCTTACATGTTTTCATGTACAAAAGAATATCGTAAGTTTTCCTCATCGTTGATGAGGAGAACCGCTTAGAATGACGTCATTAACAATTGAGAATCAATGCGCGCACACTGTTAATGAATGAACGTACTCTTCCAAGTACCAAACACCTGATAGACCTAGAATTTACATAATCATGTCGCAGTATGAGATACCTGACGCTTCAACCATTTCAGCACAGATTATCAAAGCTCAAAGAGTGGGAATCAGCTGATGAGAGTGTCGCATTAGTATCATGGCACGAATTTCAAAATTTTAAGGCACTTCCTTATCATATTTTTTGTTCGGAGAACCATACAAGCGGTTACCCATAGTCTCACACCTCGTTTGAATGAAGATTACTTTTAAAGAACCTCTGGCTCATACACGCTGCATAGGTGTTGAATTTCACGTGCAAATGTAAAATGTACAGTAGGCTACACAAGTTACCGAAAACATTACCGTACTTCACGATTGCTCATCGGTTATAGAATGTGATAACATTACATAATGCTGAATGCATACATATGAATAAAACTACAGACATTCATCTGTTCTTTTGCACATTAGTAACTCCCAAAATAACTTATAACAGTAGCCTACATGAACAGTGCCGCCAACACTCTCCAAGTCTTGCAAGGAAATGGCTTGGAATGTATTGATCTGCCGCCACCTGAATATCTGGGTACATTTCGTCACCTCCTCTGCTTTGACGGCGTGACATTGTGGTGACCAGAACGAGAGGGCCGGGGACTCCAGGGAGCAAAATAGATCTTGTACTGTATGTCGGCGGCGATGTTTGACCGTGTTGTCATCTGTGCTATTTAGTAGTTGCCTCGCAGTTATGTATCGCAGTAATTAAGCATTCATATGCGAGCTGTGCTCCACAGAGAGGGTAAGAAAAGATGCCCATCTATGGTGTACACTAAGAAAACAGTGAATAGAGAACTAAAGAATTTACTAAAAAAGTGTCCTACACCTACATACCAAGAAGATTTATATGACAAGGAGACTAAAACGATTTATCAGAGTGAAACTAGAAGGTGAATGGAAACGCGTCAGATCGAGAAAACATTAGCACCGTATCCTGAATGTTTTATTATTTTCGTATTTAAATTTAAAGCCTCCTCCCCCTTCCGGTCGTGTGTGAAATTGGGTTAAAGGGATGATGATAAAATTGCCTAAAATAAAACTTATAAAGAACAACAGCTGACTTACAGTACTTACGAGCTGTGTTGGTCGTATAATAAGCATCACTAGTTTGAACACACACACACACACAGCAGAGATTAACAAATCCATTGTATTCAATAGTAAAGATCAAGAAGAAATAAGAAACAGAATCTCTAGAGACAAAAAAGAGATGGCAAATATCATGAAGATATTGAAACAAGTATCAGAGGAGACCTGTGAGAAAGATAGAGGGATTTACAAGGCAAGAGAAATAGAAATAAGTCAAGGCCCCTAAAAGTAACCTTCCAATGTGTGAACTGTAGAAGTAGCCTATTAAAAAATGCCAGCAAACTATAGGAATAAGAGGAAATAAAAAATGTATGGATAAAAATTGCCTTACTCAGGAGGAATGGGGGATTGGGAAATGAGGGAAGAAGTGAAAATAAAGACTAATGAAAGATAAGATGAAGAAAGGAGTAAAAAATTTTTCTCAGAGTAGAAGGGTTACAAGTAAGAAAATGGTACTGAGATACACACTCCTGCGGAAACCCCTGCAGAGTCCCCCTCACCAGGATGGAGCCACCACCCGACCCCCACCCCAGGAAGACACCACAGTGGGCTTACACCGGGTCCGAGCCAGACGGGCCCCAGGACATCACTACCTTACGCCCCTCTTGTCCACAACATGACCAACATCACCATCGCAGGAATGGGCAACTACTTCTCGGCCGAGCAAGCCTTTGCCAGGATCGGGGTGGGACTTGTGTCTACACAGTCCCAGACAGCACTGCGACATCAGCCACCGTCCATGTCAAGGAAGGATCGGCCACCGTCCGTCTTTCTGCTGTTGCCCCCTGCAGCATCGTTGCAACCACACCTGGAACCAGTCCTGCGGAGGCGGCCATTGTACGCCCCAGGTTGGACATGTTGGCCACTATCCCCATGTTGGCTGGTACACCGGAAGGAGGTGGAACCATGGTATCGGCCACCGTCCATGCCGGGGAAGGGTTGGCCACTGTCCGCCCCTTTGTCCACTTCCTCCTGCAGGAGCAGCACCACGACATTGGCCACCGTCCATGTCAGGGAAGGGTCGGCTACTGTCCGCCCTTCTACTGCTGCCCTTGGGGACTGTGGAACCGCGACATTGGCCACTGTCCGTGTCAGGGAAGAGTTGTCCACCGTCTGTCCTTCATCCACAGTCTATAGGGCTTCTGCGTCAGAGGGAGTCCCTGGCATGACCCACCCTCCACCCAGAGGCCATGCAGGACATTCCCCCAGCTCTCTCTCTCCAGGTGTGGTTTCCCGGAGGATCTGCCATTTGAGGAGTGGTGGCAGGGCCTGATTGCTGAGGATGGGATCCACGCCCTATGGATTGCCCCTGGTCGACGCCCAGATCTGACGGACGCCACCCGGAGGGGACTCCGCAGCCAACCCCTGATGGCACCCCAGTCTTGTGGCGACCACAGTCCCCAGCCTCCCAGGGACGCCCCTCGGACCCCAGGGAGGGACCTCCCCGGCTCTGCCCAAGACCAGCCCTCCACCTGGAGCAAAAGGCACCATGAACGACTCCTGGCCCTATTTGGCCCCAGCCCTGAGGGCCACTCACCAGGTCGAGGCTCCGCCAGGAGGGAGCCGCCCTGCACCCCCGACCAGGACCATGCCTGGGCCTCAACGCCCCTGGTAGTGGTTCCGTGCCTCCTACATGAGGGCACACCCCAGGGCCACCCACTATGCCCGGGTGCCACCTCAACTAAGACCTAGGTTTCAGCAACCCAAGAATTTCTCTAGTGAAATCTAATGCCATCCCGGGAAACACCGACTGACCATATCCATGTAAAGCATTACAACCCAGAACAGTGATACAGCGAGAATTAATAGTGACTGTGCCTACAAACTAACTATCCTATCATACAGTGTGAATTACCTACGTTCAGAGACTGAGAACAATATGCAAGGACTGTAAGGAAAAGGACTATGGACTATATCCCTGAAACCTGTGCATTGTTGACTACAGTAACTGACCGATGGTGATCTCACTGTATGTGTAATGCAATGTAATTACTGTCACTAATAAGCCTGTTCCCATCCACACTCCCTGTATTGTATACTATTATACATATATTGTAAGAAAGTTGAATTAAAGCAATACATGTGTTAAGGTAGCCTGCTGAGTTTTTATGCTGTGTTCCTGTTAAGATGCTGTAGTTCCAGTCTAGAAAGAGGACCCCACTCAGTAGCTGGTGTCTTTAGGACAAGAAGTCAACCTAAAAACACCCAGCATAACACTTGTGGCCAGCGGTGGTTCAGGACCCGATCAGGACACACTAGGAGCAAAACAGGGAAGTTTAGCACAATGGCGGCCAAACCCCACATCCAATTGCCAAAATTCGACCCTGAGCAATTTGACATCGATGTATACCTGGCTATGATCAAACCCATATTGGACATTGGCTTCAAGAATGACAGAGAAAATTGCTGTTATGCTACCACACCTGGGCAAAACAGTAGCCTGTATAGCTGCTAAAATCGTCCCTGAGTTAAAATGGGAAAAGTTTGCACAAATAATGAAACAGGCAGTTACACCATCCCTGGGCAAAGTTGTCGCCCTGTCACAACTGGACACTCTCATATACGATGGTAACCTGGACGACACATTCATCCAGGCTAGGCAACTCATCACCGCCACGTACTCGGAAACAAATCATACTTCGACTATCTTACTTCTGCGATGGAACACATTCTATCCATTTCTCCTTTCTCCGAAATCTCCATTTTAGATTTCAATGTTCACCAACACCTTTGGCTCTCTTCTCCTTTTACTGATCTACCTGGTGAACAAGCCTACATCTTTCCTATCGTTAATAACTTAGAGCAGCTTCTACAGCACCCTATCCGTATCCCTGACCGCCTTGGAGAGAGCTGCAACATACTTGACCTCTTCCTTACAAGTAATCCTTCTCCTTACATTGTTAATTTTTTCTCTCCGTTGGGCTCCTCCGATCACAACCTTATCACATTAACCTGTCCTATCGATCTGGTACGGCCTGTGGACCCGCCAAAGAAACGTCGTCTGTGGCACTTTGGAGCTTCGGATTGGGAGGCCCTCAGGTAGTACTTCTTTAATTTTCCCTGGAATGATTATTGCTTCCATGGCCGGGAGCCATCCGAATGTGCCTCGCGCATTACAAAGGTTATTCTCTTGGGCATAGAAGCATACATTCCTTTCTCATGTCCTTTTACTAATGCAAGAATGCCTTGGTTTAAGCACGCTTGTTCTAATTCTGTCTGCAACAAGGAGAGGCCTATAATAGGTACCAGAGCCAACCCACCCCTGAATCACATTTTCCTTATGTTTCTGCCCGGGATCATGCTAAGTCTGTTCTTTGTTCTGCTAAAAATAATTTCATCCGTACTAAATGCTCTCAACTCTCCAACTCGAATTCTTCCCGCTCCTTCAGGCACCTTGCCAAAAACCTTTCTGACAACTTTACCTCATCATCCTTCCCTCCTCTTTTCTACTCTGATGGTTCTGTAGCTATTTCTTTTACTGATAAAGCAGATCTCTTCGCTCAGACTTTCTCCTCAAATTCCACCTTAGATGATTCCAGTGCTGTTCTTCCTTCAATTCCCCCCTCTGACTTCCCCATGGCTGATATTAAAATTTCTTCTGCTGATGTATTTTCTGCCATCACAGGCCTCAATACTAACAAGGCATATGGGCCTAATAGAGTCCCTCCTGTTGTTCTCAGGAACTGTGCTTCTCTGCTGACACCCTACCTAGGTAAACTCTTTCGTCTTTGTCTATCACCTTGTATCTTCCCTTCTTGCTGGAACTTTGCTCTCATTCAGCCAGTCCCAAAGATGGGTGACCATTCCCAACCCTCTAACTATCGTCCAATTGCTTTAACATCCTGTATCTCAAAAGTTTTCAAGTCAATTCTTAATGGAAACATTTTAAAGGATCTTTCCTATCACAACCTTTTTTCTGATCGTCAGTATGGGTTCCGTCAGGATCGCTCCACTGGCGATCTTCTCACCTACCTTTCAGACTCCTGGTCATCCTCCCTTTGGGACTTTGCGAAAGCTTTGCCATTGCACTTGACATCTCAAAGGCTTTCGATCGAGTCTGGCATATGTTTTAAATTTCCAACCTGCCCTCTTACGGTTTCTGTCCTTTTATCTATGCCTTCTTCTATAGCTTCCTTTCTGGTCGTTCTATAGCTGCTGATGTACAGTAGACAGCCATCGTTCTTCTAGATCTATCAACAGTGGTGTTCCTCAGGGCTCTGTCCTATCACCAACTCTCTTCCTTTTATTCATCAGTGACCTTCTAAGCTGTACATCTAACCCTATCCACTTGTACGCTGATGACTCCACCCTTCACCTTTCCATTCAGTTCCCGCAACGTCCATTTCAGCAGTTACTTCAACAAACAAGGGTTGAGGCTATGGCACACCTAATGTCTGACTTGGCTCATATCTCTGACTGGGGTAAAAATAATCTTGTTTTTAATGCATCAACGACTCATTTCTTACACCTATCAACCCAACAAAATCTTCCACAGGTGTATCCACTAATATTTAATAATACTCAGCTTAATCCTGCATCATCCTTGAACATGCTTGGGGTTTCATTCACTCGGGACTTATCTTGGAAAGATCATATTACATCTCTTGTAAAATCTGCTTCCAAGAGATTAGGTGTGCTAAGCTGACTCCATTCCTTTTTTTTACCCCTGTATAATTGTTGACTTTATACACGGGTTTTATCCGCCCGTGTGTGGAGTACAACTTGCATGTGTGGGGAGGTTCTTCACATGCAGCTCTTCTCAATAGGGTGGAGTCAAAGGCTTTTTGTCTCAATAACTCTCCTTCTCTTACTGGATCCCTTCAACCTCTGTCTCTTCACCGCACTGTTGCTTCTTCATCTCTTTTCCATTGCTACTTCAATGGTCACTGCTCCTCTGAACTGTCTGCATGCATTCCTCCACCTCTACGACGGGCGGGTAGCACCTGTCAAGCAGCAAACTCTCATCCCTTTTCTGTCCAGCTCTCTAATGCAAGACTTAACCGTTACTCCCAGTCCTTCATTTATGGAACAGGTCAACTCTGGAACTGTCTTCCTCTGTCTGTATTTCCTGCTTCCAATGATCTCCAGTCTTTCAAATGCAGTGTGTCCAGGCATCTTTAAATGATCGGATCTTGAATTCGGCTCTCTCTTATATTTTGTTCTTCTCTTGGAAGGAACAGTTTTTGTGGGCTCGTGGCCTTTGGTTCCTTCTTCCTAGCAGAAAAAGAATTCAGATACCCGGAAACAGCTTAAGGTGGCGTCACACTAGACCAAAAGTGACTAACATGCGAGCCAGTTTTGCGAGCCAAAATGGCTAGCAGAGTCGAGTGTCCGTCACACATGTGTTTTTGCGAGCTGAAATGGCTAACAGTGTCATCTGCCTTGGCGCCTCGTGGTCATTTGTAAACAAACCACCACGGAGTACCCACTCCCTTTTCTTCAGTTTCTACAACCTCCTTAAGTACTTTAGCAACTCCAGAGCCACAAAGCAGTCTACTAGAGTTTTCCTTGCTGCAGGATCCATATCAAAATCTGATTTCTACTTGTTGTTTGGAGACAAAACAGACAGCCTCTGCGGCTGGTCACACGAGTGTCCGAATATTTAATGTTACAATAAAAAAATAAAAGTGAATAAAAACCACATGAATTAAATTGTATTTACTTAACAGTTTTAGTTAAAGTTTCTCTCTGTGAATAACAGAATATTTTCTCACCAGTTACAAAATTAATATAGGCTCATTTAAGTTCTAATCCCACCAACAAGCTGTGAGGAAGAATTGTTATCCATTTTGCCTCGCAAGCAAAATCTCGCTCACTGTGAGTCAGTTTGGCTAGCGGGTCACAAAACTGGCTCGCATGTTAGCCATTTTTGTCCCAGTGTGACGCTGCCTTTATATTTAACATACTCCTCAGGATCCTCCCAGGGGTTAATCAAAGAACATTTTATAATACATGACCTGGTGGGAGACCTGGATGAAGATATCCAATTAGCAAGGCGCCTTCTGGCCATCCACTCCACTCCTAAACACATTGGCGCTATCAGTCAGTTTCCCATGAACATCGTCGCGATTAACCCATGGGAATTTTCTGTGTGCAGCCATGAATGCCCTATTCACGACATCCACGAGCAACTAAAAACTGCCCGGCAGAACAAAACAACCCAAGGGCACCTACAAGCTGCCCCACCATATGCCGACTGCCCTGAGCCTCAGGGAAACAAAACGTGAAGGAAAAGGCAAAGAAGGCGCCCCCCACCACCCCTGCACCCCCCATAATGACGGGGGCCACCCCACATACCCCCTCCCAGTCTACAATAGGGGGAAATGTCATGTTTCCTTTCACTTTCCTCCCACTATCTCTACTCTTTTACCTTCCCCTATTCCTAACCTTCCCACCTCACACACCACTTTCTCCACTACTATCGCCTCCCCTTATCCTGTCCTCCCTCAACGCAAATCCTGCCTCCCCCTTAACCCGTCACGTCCCGACCACTTTTGCACCTTCGACACCCCCCAGTCCCGACCATTTTTGGATTTTTTTTTTTTTTTGCTAAAATATCCACTTTTGGTGAGAAACATCGAAAATTCATAGAGAAATTGCTCACCTGAGGTTTAAAATACTCGATACAGGTAGGAGTACCTCCTTACCTTACAGGGTTTTCTATCAGGCTGGCTGCAAAGAAAACGAGTTCTATGGGAGGATAACTATTCCACACAACTCCTAAACGGTATTTATTTATTTATTTGGTACGAATTTATATGTAGTATGAGAGTATATTGGGTTTCAAACAGTAATATAGGCATTATAAGCATAGTTTCACTCACTAACTCATCACCATACCTGACCTTCTTTTGCCACATTACCTGATCATCATTTCTGATTGTTTCTTCCTCTAATGCTATGTAATCTTTGTCCTCCACATTGTCATCGATTGGGGAATCACTCTGGCCCTGAATGTCTTTATTGGCCAGGTCATTGGTAACAGGTGAATTGCCGAGACAGTGGCATGCAGGGGGGGGAGGTTATGCGGTGTAAGGCATTGTCCCTGCTTGGCATCTTGTACAGGAATAGAGGAAGGTGTCCCCTGTATACGTATGAAAAATCACGCACGAAAATTGAAAATTGTGCAAATTAGGGACCTTGCAATTGCAAAACATACCAGTACATCGACGGGACTGGCAAATGCAAAATGTTGCAATGCACCCATATGTCGACGGGACGTCTCAGGTTAACAGGCCTCTTAGAACCCATACCTCATCCTCCCCTAACCTACTCCCCCAAACCATCTCCTGTTTACTGCCTACCACCCATCACCCCGCACCATCACCTTACCATCCCCACAGACACCCAACTCATCCCCAGTAACCTCACCGGACTCCTCACCGCCCACCACCACACCACCACATCAGGTTTATTTCCCCATCCAGCCCCTTACAACCTCACCTGACCAGGATCATTCAACGGCAACCCCACCTAACCCCTCACCTCGCACCACCTCGCCACCACCACCCAACACACCTGAAAATGCCGCACTACCTACCCACACCCCCGGCAACACGCCCCAACGACCCCGCACTACGCCAGTGGAAACACTCAGACTCACCACACCTCACCTCAGCACGTTGCCCCACACCCTCACCACCCCCTCACACTCCCCAACCCCCACACCACCAACCCTACAACCACGTGCAGCAACATCGGCACCTCCTACCATCACTCACACACCCTCATGCCGCCACCACATACCTGCGGATCACACCAGCTATACATGCAGCTGTCACCTACACACACCCCCACCACAGCATGCCACTACCCAAAACCAAGGCCCAAAACCACCACGCGGCTCCACCACCTCACCCCGACACTCACCATCACCACCATTTCACCACCACTCACCTTCCCCGCCAAGACGGCTAACTCATACGCCCTCCCTATCACACCCTCCTCCTCCTCACTCTCACCCACCTCTCTTTCCTCGCTCACCTTCTCTACCCCACCCTCATCCTCACCATCCCAGCGGACCCTCAGCTCGCCCCCAATGACCTCAGCGGACGCCTCACCACATATCCCCGCCAACACACCTTCCCAACTACGTGTTGCGCTGGCAGCCTCACCTGGCCACACTGCACCACACCTCAGCATGGCGTCCCACACTCCAGTCACCCCCGCACAATCCCCTTCCCCCCCACCCCCAATACTATGCCCACGTGCAACACCATCCCCTCCTCCTACCCTCTCTCACGTGTCCTCGTGCCCCCATCACTTTCCCCACGATCACTCTGCCTACACTCGCTGCCACCTCCCACACACACCCCCACTACGCCATGCCACCCCGTGAAAACACAGCTCACAACCACCACGTGCCTCCACCACCTCACCCCCACCCCAGTCCTTACCACTACCACCACTCGATCTAGGCACACCTCATGCCTTCCACACAGGTACACCCCCACACCCTCACCTACCCCCCCAACATCACCCCTTTCACCACCAACCACCCCCAACATAACACCTATCACCCTCCACCTACACCAAGCCCAGTGGAAATTACTACTCACCAAAGGCCCCAGGGGAAAACACTGCACCCCCGAAAGCTCCTTCATAAAACCCCGGCCTCCTTGCCTCTCGCCAGCATACAGCCAGAGAACCCATGCCACTTAAGAGCACCAGTGATGAGGATATGCCATATCATCTAGCAGCCCCCACATGGGCCTTCCCAGAGAATCCGAGGGACGTCCCACCTATTCTGGTGCCTTCGCCACACTCCACACACCTCTATCCTACACATCAGTTATGCACGACACCAAGAAACAAACCCATTCACACAACACTGGGACACTCTTCTACGCCACATCACACCAACACACCGCACCCCCACCTCAGTCACATACCACCTCCAGTCACAGGGACGCAACTTCTCCCCTGTCGACAGCGGTGAGATATACACTCTCGCAGGAACCCCCACAGAGTCCCCCTCACCAGGATGGAGCCGCCACCCACCCCAGGAAGACACCACAGTGAGGCTTACACTGAGTCTGAGCCAGATGGGCCCTGGGACATCACTACCCTACACCCCTCTTGTCCTCAACATGACCAACATAACCATCGCAGGAATGGGCAACTACTTCTCGGCCGAGCAAGCCTTTGCCAGGTTCAGGGTGGGGCTTGTGTCTACACAGTCCCAGACAGCACTGCGACATCGGCCACCGTCCGTGTCGAGGAAGGATTGGCCACCGTCTGTCCTGATGTTGCCTCCTGCAGCACCGTTGCAACCACACCTGAAATCAACCTCGTGGAGGTGGCCATCGTATGCCCTGGATTGGGCGTGTTGGCCACCATCCACATGCCAGCTGGTACACCAGAGGGAGGCAGAACCACAGTATCGGCCACCGTCCGTGCTGGGAAAGGGTTGGCCACTGTCTGCCCTTTGTCCACCTCCTCCTCCTGCAGGAGCAGCACCAAGACATCGGCCACCGCCCGTGCTGGGGAAGGGTTGGTCACTGTCCGCCCTTCTTCTGCTGCCCTTGGGGACTGTGGAACCGCGACATCGGTCACCGTCCGCGTCGGGGAAGCGTCGGCCACCGTCCACCCTTCATCCACAGTCTCTAGGGCTTCCCCGTTGGAGGCAGTCCCTGGCGTGGCCCACTCTCCACCCAGAGGCCACACGGGACATTCCCCCCACTCTTTCTCCAGGTGTAGTTTCCCGGAGGAGCTGCTGTTTGAGGAGTGGTGGCAGGGCCCGATTGCTGAGGGTGGGATTCACGCCCTATGGATCGCCCCTGGTCAACGCCTGGATCTGATGGACCCTACCTGGAGGGGATGCTGCAGCCAACCCCTAACGGCACCCCAGAGTCGTGGCGACCACAGTCCCCAGCCAATCCCAGGGACACCCCTTGGATCCCAGGGCAGGACCTCCCCGGCTCCACCCGACACCAGCCCTCCACCCGGAGCAGAAGGCGCCAGGAACGACTCCTGGCCCTATTTGGCCCCAGCCCTGAGGGCCACTCACCAGGTTGAGGCTCCACCAGGAGGGAGCCTCCCTGCACCCCCGACCACGACCGTGCCCGGGCCTCAATGCCCTCGGTAGTTGTTCCATGCCTCCTACGTGAGGGCACACCCCGGGGCCGCCCCACTGCACCTGGGCGCCATCTCAACTAAGACCTAGGTTTCAGCAGCCCAAGAATTTCTCTAATGAAATCTAATGTCATCCCAGGAAACACCGACTGACCATACCCACGTAATGCATTACAACCCAGAACAGTGATACTGTGAGAATTAATAGTGACTGTGCCTACAGACTATCCTATCATACAGTGTGAATTACCTAAGTTCAGAGACCGAGAACAATATGCAAGGACTGTGAGGAAAAGGACTCTATGGACTACATCCCTGAAACCTGTGTATTGTTGACTACAGTAACTGACCGATGGTGATCTCATTGTATGTGTAATGTAATGCAAATACTGTCACTAATAAGCCTGTTCCCGTCCACACGCCCTGTATTGTATACTATTGTATGTATATTGTAAGAAGGTTGAATTAAGGCAATACATGTGTTAAGGTAGCCTGCCGAGTTATTATGCCCTGCTCCTCTGTTAAGGTGTTCTAGTTCCGGTCCACTGTAGAAAGAGGACCCCGCTCAGTAGCTGGTGTCTTTAGGACGAGAAGTCGACCTAAAAACACCCAGCATAACACATACATAAACAGCAGGGACTGAAAAAAAAAATGTAGGGTAGTAGACTCGACTAGTGTCATATATATAACATGACAAAGATTATGTACTCAAATGTAGCTGGAATGGGATCCAAATTATTAACCCATGGACTGCGCAATTACCTTTTTTTTTTTTTTTTTTTATCCCACCCCGTGTGCGCAAAAAATGAAGAAAAAAGTTTTTTGTGTGTTTATTATATACTTGAAAATAAACATCCAGAGCATCATCTGGTGAAAAAAAAAAAAAAAATCTCTTCGTCTTTGCGTAGGGCCATGCATAAGTTTATGTGGGGTAGTAGTGAAAAATGAATAAAAAACAACAATAAATATTTTTTGTTTTTGTTTATTGAAGGATATGTGTCAGGAGAGGAGGTTGTGCACTTGTAACTCGTATTTCAAATACAGAGATGCACATAAATATACATGGTATGGAGAGAACGGGGACTGTGTTGAAAGAAGCCTGATTGATTACGTGCTCGTAGAGAGGTCAATGATGGGAATGGTTGCTGAGACGAGGGCCGTGAGGGGACGATGTTGAGGTCTGTCAGATCATATGACTGTGATATGCAAGATCAAGCTGAGAGGAGTGAGGTGGATCAGGAGAGAGAGGAGCAGTCAGGGAGAGAGACTGAAAGTTGAGAAGCTGAAGATCAAAGAAATGGCAGATGAATACAGGACCAAAGTAGAGGACGAGTTAGAATTACTGAATTGGAATGAAATGGATCTGGACAGACTGTGGAATGCATATAGGGTTCCTTAGTTAGGAATGCTAAAGCGGTGTGTTGTGGCAAGAATAACAACAAAGAAGAAAGGTATGGCATGGTGGGATGAGGAGGTAAAGAGAGAGGTGGAGGAAAAGAGGGAGAAGTGGCTAAAGTGGTTACAGGATAGGGGTTCAGTTGAAATAAGAACTAAATATGCTGAGAGCAAGAAGCAACTTAGCAAGTAAAGAGACTAGTGAAGAGGAAAAAGAAGGAGGTAAATGAGGATCTAGGAAGAAAAATGAATGCGAACTACTCTGAAAATAGAAAGTTATTCTGGAAAGAGGTGCGGAAATGTAGAAGTGAAAGCAGAAAGAAATGGGATGGTGTAAAGGATGCAGGTGGTAGATTGTTAACCCATGGAGATGAAGTAAGGACCAGATGGAAAGAATATTTTGCAAGCCTGATGAATGGGGATAGAGAGAGAGAGCAGCGCAGCTGTAAACATGATTGGTTTTGGGGGTGTGCAGAGAAGGAATGCAGTGCCAGGAGACGTGACACTCGCACAGGTGAAGAGTGCTGTGAAGCGGCTGAAAAATGGGAAAGCAGCTGGGGTTGATGAGGTGTATGCAGAGATGCTTAAATGTAATGGAGGGAATGGAATGAAGTGCTTGTTGGAGATATGTAAGAAGGCATGGATGAGTGAAACTGTGCCTGGAGAATGAAAAAAGGCTGTGATTGTACCCCTGTACAAAAATAAAGGTGAACGAAGTGAGTGCAAGAATTATCGTGGCATAAGCTTACCGAGTGTGGTAGGGAAGGTATATGGAAGAATTATTATAGAGAAAGTAAGAGAGATATCTGAAGTCCTAGTGAGTGATGAACAGGGTGGCTTTAGGAGAGGCAGAGGATGTGTGAACCAAATATTTGCAGTGAGACATATAGTAGAGAAGGTTTGTGAGAAGGACTATAGGGACGTGTTTATAGCATTCATGGATCTGGAAAAAGTATATGACAAAGTGGACAGAGAAGGATTATGGAAAGTTTTGCGCATGTACGGTGTAGAGGGTAAGCTGCTAGGTGCCGTCAAGAGTTTTTATGATGATAGTGAAGCATGTGTCAGGGTTAATAGGCATCTAAGTGAATGGTTCACGATAAGTGTGGGGGTTGTGTGATGTCCCCATAGTTGTTCAATGTATATATGGATGGGGTGATGAGAGAAGTGAAAACACGAGTAATGGAGAGAGGGATGGCATTGGTAATGAATGGTGATGGATGGAACATCTCAAATTTGTTGTATGCTGATGATGCAGTACTGCTTGCAAGTACCGGACAAGAACTTGGTAGGCTAGTGCAGAGTTTTGCTGATGTCTGTAAGCATCATTCCTTGAGAGTAAATGTAGAAAAGAGTAAAGTGATGGTTATTGAGAGAGAAGGTGACTCCCAGTGCAATGTAACAGTGAATGAAGAGAGACTGGATTTGGTGAGAATGTTCAAATACCTGGGTACAGTGATAGAAAAGAGAGGAAACTGTGCAAAAGAAGTTGAAAGTAGAGTGACACAAGGAAGAAAAGTAGCTGGTGTGATGAAGGCCTTGATAAGAAACAGAGGCTTGGGTGTTGTAGCTGCATGAGGCTTACACGAAGGAGTGTTAGTGCCAACTTGAACGCATGGATGTGAGACTATGGTGTGGCATGAAAATGAAAAGTCAAGAGTAATAGCAGTGGAGATGGGACTGCTCAGGAATGTATGTGGAGTACAGAGGGTGGATAGGATACGAAATAATGTGATTCGTGAAAGATGCGGAGTGAGGAAGTCGTTGGACATTAGAATTGAAGAGAGTGTACTGAGATGGTATGGTCACGTGGAGAGATTGGATAACAATACAGTGGTGAAGAAGGTATATCTGAGCGAATTCGAAGGAGGGAAGAGGCGAGGTAGGCCAAGGAGAAGGTGGAGAGGTATGGTGGACGAATGTGTGAGGAGGAGAGGTTTGGAAGTCGGTGAGGCTAGGGAACTGACAGGAGATCGAGCTGGCTGGATGAATTTTGTGAGGAGAAGTGCATGATCAGGGATTTTTGGCACCCCTTTTTAACGTGGCAGCATCTGGATTGACTCTGTCGGATATGATTATGTGAAGCTACAGAACGCAGTGAATGTTTTTGGCATATCCAATAGAGCCAGGATTCTGGGGGCTTGAATGATGAGTTAATGGAAGCGTGGTCCATTGGTTTGGGCAATTTTGGCTGTCTGGACATTGCTACTCCTCACCCTGCCCTTAGGTGGGAAAGGAGGTCTGGATGATGATGATGATGTTTATTATAAACTTGAAGATAAACATCCAGTGCATCATCTGGTGAAAAGAAAATCTGTCTCTCTCTCTGTCGTTGCATAGTGACATGCGTGGCTCGCACCATGACACTACCCAGCCTGAGCTGTGGCTCGCAATCCACAGGCCAAAGATAAAAGACTGTACCAGAGAAAAGGAACCTCATATTATTTGTCTAACAGAAACAAAACTAACCCCAAGGATATGCAATGACTCCTTACATTTTGGTGAATACAATATATGAAGAAGGGACAGAAATATGAAAAAAAAAAGAAAAAAGCAGGAGTTATGATGTTAACAAAGAAAAAAACCCAAGTCGAAGAGACAGACCTAGACATACCCTCACAAGTAAAATTAATTGCAGTAGAGATTGGCACGTCTGAAAGGAAAATGATTGTGGCAAATTAATATATACAACCAGATATGAAGACTTGGCTGAAGGTACAATATAAAGTTTTAAAACCCCAGTACATAGAACGGAAGAAAAATCTGAAAGAGTTAAACTTACTGGGGAATTCAACACAGATATAAATAGGAACACTCTAGATGTAAGAAGCTATGAAAGCTGTTGGGATAAAACACTCATGGATCTTTACAGGAATTTTTCCTAACACGGCATGTAGGGGAAAACACCAGAAAAAGAGGACCAGAAGAACTACAATTACTAGATCCCATATTTACTAGGAAGGAATATGAAACTGACAATATAATTTATCACTTTCGGCAAAGCAACTATGCAGTACTAGATTGTAAAATCAGCATAGCATACTGCTGAGAAGCAGGATTTGCTAGTTAGGTAGTACTGGAAGCTTCTCAGTACTTCTGGTCTTTTTCAGTTACGTGTCAGAGTTGCCAGTTGGCCTGCTGTTTGTGAGTGGAGGTATTTGTAAGTTGTACATTAATTTTTGTGCTCTTTTTCTCTATAATGTTTTATTTATGTGATTGTTCAGTTATGTAATTTTATCTCAGTTTGTATGCTAAGTAATTTAGTGTTATGTAGTGTAAGAAAATTCTGGATATTTTTAATGTCTCCAGGTTGGGTAACTGTTGCTTTTCCGAGAATGTAGTAGATCATTCTAGCACAAAGGAAGTTTATATAAGGAAGTGGAAGAGCTTAGTTTCAGTTCAGTTTGAGTTTAGTTCATTGTCAGTTCAGTGTCAGTGCAGTTAGTGAAGACTGTACAGCTCCGGTAGGCTACTTGTGAAAGCAGGAAAGTGAAGTTGGCAAGAATTAAGTGTAATTATTTGGTATATAAAGACAGTAGACTTAAGAAACCAGTGTTTAGTTACCACGTCTGAGCTGATTGCATTGTTGCACACCAAGAGACTGACCATAAGAACAACGTCCTTCCTATACTGAACCACTGCTGTTACAGCCTGTGACAGTGTGGAACAGGGAAATAAATAAGCCCATGCCACACGACAGTATGAACCCGCACGAATTGGGATGACTTGCACTTTTCTTGGCATTTCAAGTCATTGACCGAACCGGCCACAAAAAACCGCCCACACGAATCCCACACAATGCCCATGAACCCCTCACAATCGCCACACGATAACCATAAGAATCACACGAATGTAGTCAGAAGAAAATACAATAACAAACGAATTCAACACGAACTTTACATGAATTCCTCACAAACACAAACAGACATTGACGAACATTAGCCGAAGTTGGTCGTCTTCCACACGAAGTGTACACGAAAGCCGAACGATGTCCACGAAACATACACGAATCACACAAATAACTGGAACCAACCACGAACCCAAGATGACTGCAATAGTGTCTAAAATGCAGTATAGTATTACCGAGGGCAACCCAACGCCCCCAGAAGGAGCCCACAGAAGAGGATATACAGTGCGCCTGGACTCCGGGTGACATAGACATAAGTCAGCCTGGGTCGCGTGCCTCTATGACCTGGAGCTCACCCGCTGCCGCCATAGCAGGAATACGAGACTCCCTTCCAGGCGAGCCGACCACCAACAACCACGGGATGGAGCTATTACTTTAGCTCCAGTCAGCACCCCTGAGACAGCCGGTAGCCGCTCGACCCTCCTACAGGAGACGGCCTGCAGCCGCTCCGGAGGTAATGAGGAGATGGCCAGTAGCCACTCCCACCTTTGTCAGGAGACGGCCGGTAGCCACTCTGAAGGTGTCCCTCAAGAGATGGCTGGGAGCCGCTCGACCCTCCTACAGGAGACAGCCTGCAGCTGCTCTGGAGGTAATGAGAAAACGGCTGGTAGCCGCTCCCGCCTTCGTCAGGAGATGGCCAGTAGCCGCTCCGAAGGTGCCCTCAAGTCGGCCTATAGCTGCTCCTTTCCCCAGGCTATGGCCAGTAGCCGGGCCTTAGCGACGGCCGGTAGCCGTGCTCCTAAACGGCCATGACCAGTAGCCGGGTCCTACGGCAGGAGATGGTCGGTAGCCGCTCCTCCGTCAGGTACTGATTGCCGTCCACGAAACTACAACCCGGAGGGAGACCCCAGCCTGGAGGAGTATTGGAGAGGCTCTGTAACTATCACTGGGCTCTTCTCACTGCAGCTGGTTCCTGAGAGGACCCACCTGATGGACTCCGACGGAGACCGATGCCTCAGCCCACTGCTGACGGCGTCTCCAACCACCGAAGACCGCAGCCTCCAGGACCCCTGGGCGGGACATCCCTTTGCCCTGACGCCGGAGATCTTCGTCCTCCATCAGGCACCTGAGTGAGATGTTCAGGCAGCTGTTCGGCACCAGCCCTGAGGGCCAGACTCCAGCCCCAGGCCCTGAAAGTGCGGGACCCTTCGCCACCAGCAGCCCCGGACGAGAGAGGACGCCCCTACGCGTGATCCCGTGGCCCCCGAATACGGAAACCCCTGGAGGAACTCAGCCCCGTCAGTAGTGAGGCTGAGTCGTCTCCGTCGCCCTTGTACCTGACCGCCAGTATGCCCAGTCCCGACAGTGAGTGACAGTGAAAGCACAGTGTCCGTGACATAGTGAAGTAAGGGTAGAACAGTGAGTGTCAGAATATGGAAAGTCAGTGCGCGAAACATCAGTAATAATATAAAAGAAAGGTGGAGTAAGGTAATACTGAAACAGTGAACACGGCAAGGCAGTGAAATAAGGGTCTATCTCAGTGAACATGGTACCCGATAGTGACACCGCCTCACATTAAGATCATACGGAGGCCCCAGTGCAAGAGTAATAATTAACAACCCGACCGACAAACCCGTTAGCCTGCCAGCAGTGAAAACAGTGCCACAAACTCCACCAGTATACAAAACCTAGACTTTCCCAGAATAATAGTGTTTAGCTTCTCTGCCTTAAGTGCTATTCACCTTACCCGATCATGTCCTAAGTAGTATCCTGTACAATACTAACGCCCGATATCTAAGCCTTAGAATGATAATTGTCCAGCATAACTGTATTTGTGACATCTGCCCGTTCCACTGTAGAATTTAGCAATACACATGTAAGGTTGTCGCCTTGAGTTTTTGTGTCCTGCCTCTCTTTCATTTGTCTAAGCTCCTTTCTAAAAAGAGAACCCAGCTGCACGCTAGGCGTTAGAGGGACGGGAAGCCGACTCTAAAACACCTAGCATTACAGTGTGATATATATATATATATATATATATATATATATATATATATAGAGAGAGAGAGAGAGAGAGAGAGAGAGAGAGAGAGAGAGAGAGAGGAGGAAAGGGTGGCTGAGATTGTGGCGGATGGAAGGTTGTAAGGAATAAATGTGTTGGGAGAGTTGAATGATTCTTTGATCACGAAGGAGGAAGTGGAGAAGGCAGTAAAGGAGATGAAAACAGGGAAAGCTGCAGGTATGGATGGGTGTGTTGTGGAATGCCTGAAGGGTGGTGGAGTGACTATTGTTGACTGGTTAGTAAGATTGTTGAATGTGTGCTTTGAGAAAGGTATGGTGCCTATTTACTGGGCAAGTGCTTGTGTGGTCCCGTTGTATAAAGGCAAGGGTGATAAGTATGAATGTACTAGCTTTAGGGGTATAAGTCTGTTGAGTGTTGTAGGTAAGGTGTATGTTAGAGTGTTAATTATGAGAGTTAGAGAGGGTACAGAGGGAGTGATTGGTGATGAGCAGTGTGGCTTTAGGAGAGGGAGAGGATGCGCTGATCAGGTGTTTGCTGTGAGACAAGTGTGTGAAAAGTATTTAGCGAAAGGCAAGGATGTGTTTTGGGCATTTATGGATTTAGAGAAAGCGTATGATAGAATTGATAGGGAGGCTTTGTGGACTGTTTTAAGATTGTATGGACTTGATGGTAGGTTACTAAAAGGGGTGAAAAGTTTTTATGTAAATAGTAGAGCGTGTGTAAGAGTGGGAAATGCTGTGAGTGATTGGTTTCCCGTGAGAGTGGGGCTGCGACAGGGGTGTGTGATGTCGCCTTGATTGTTTAATATTTACATGGATGGTGTTGTAAAGGAGGTGAATACAAGAGTTTTAGGTGGAGGTCTGAGTCTGGTGAATGTTGATGGTGGAGAGTGGAATCTGAAGCAGTTGCTGTTTGCAGATGATACTGCACTGGTGTCTGATTCAGAGGAGAGATTGAGGCAGTTGGTAGAAGAGTTTGGAAGGGTGTGTGAAAGGAGGAAATTGAAAGTAAATGAGAATAAGAGCAAAGTGATGAAGTGTACGAGGTTGGTAGATGGTAGGGGGATGAATATAGTTTTGAATGGTGAGTTGCTTGAGGTGGTAGATTGTTTTAAATATCTAGGGTCACATGTTGCTGTGGGTGGAAGAATAGATGCAGAAGTGAAGTTTAGAATAAATGAAGTAGGAAAGGTGCTGGGAGGAATGAAAAAGTGTTTAAATGTCGTTCGCTTAGAATGGATGTAAAGAGAAGGCTGTATGAGGGTGTTGTGGTACCGACAGCGTTATATGGGGCTGAAACATGGAATATGGGTGTAGCAGAGAGGAAAAGTTTGAATGTAATGGAGATGAGGTGTCTGAGGAGTATGTGTGGAGTGACACGTATGGATCGGGTGCGAAATGATGAAGTGCGAAGGAGAACTGGAGTTGTTCAGGAGATGGCTGGTAGAGTTGAGCAGAGGGTGTTGCGATGGTTTGGGCATATGGAGAGAATGGATAATGAGCGATTGGTGAAAAAGATAACTAGATCTGATGTGAGAGGTGTAAGGCTGAGAGGAAGACCACGAATAGGATGGATGGACAGTGTGAAGAGAGTGCTGGATGTGAGAGGGATGTCTGTTGAGCAAGGAAGAGTGGCTGTGCGTGACAGAAATAAATGGAGAGAAATTGTGAATGAATAAGTGACGACGCAGCCCTGAGGGGATATTCTCCCACATTTGGTCTGATCAGCTACTCAGGTCAGGTGCGAGTAAGGGGATGGGTCTGTTATGATGTGGCAGGGGTAAACCAGTTCTACTGTCAGGCCCTGCTGCAGATGTCACTGATTGCATTGCGCAGTTGACCCTTGTGTGGTGTGGTGCGGTGAGGATCTGTCCGTTTTCCCCTTTGGGGCTAAGATGTGAATGAATGTGTTTGAATGGATGAGTAAATGGAGAGTGTGTCGTCCTGTCTCGGCTACCTCCCTTTCCTTGGGGGAAGCAGCCTAGGTATATATATATATATATATTTGGGGGGGACGCCCTTTGATTACTGTACCTGCCATTCGATCACCTGTCCCCCTGCCGACCACTACTAGCCTCCATGGAGTCTGTGGAGCTTATTTTCAACAAGTTCACCTACGACCAGGGGTGTAACTCATGGGGAGGACGGGGGACACGTCCCCTCCGACTTCTGAAGTGGGGAGGACATCACAGGTTTTGTCCCTTCGAACCAGGGAGTTGTGCATATTTAAATACGAAAATCTTAGAACTTACAGGGAAAAGGATATTAAATGTCGTAACCATCGAAAACAAGCAATCTCGTTCACCCACCGTGCTTACTAAGTGTATTAGCACTGAACTGGAGAGGTCTAACCCCGCCGCCCAGCCTGGGGCTCGTCAGGTCGTCACTAGACTAGACTCAGTATCGTCGGTGCATCAGAATATAACTTGTCTGGACTCTGCCCTTAGACCGTAGTGTGCGAATGTTGCAGGTTCATGGCTTTTCTGTATTCTAAAGAGGTTGGAGGAACACAGCATGTTCTCGTCTTTTTTACTTTTTGTTGGAATGAGATGTTACCTCTGTGAACCTTTTTCACGTTACTTTTGTATATTATTTAGCTATGCAAATGTTCAGCTAATTTTCATATTACATTTCATAAATACTGATATTGTGTGATGTTGGTAGGTTAACCTGATCTCAGCAAACTGTTTTTCTTTCATGTTACTTTTGTAAATAACTTAGCTGTGCAAATGTTCAGTTAATTTTCATATTACATTTGGTAAATACTGATACTGTGTGAAGTTGGTAGATTAACGTGATAGAAGCAAGCTATTTTTTAACTGAAATAGTAACAACTGAGGGCATCACAACACCCCCAGGAGGCGACAACGGAGGGGTAAGTAGGGAGCGCGCAACGTCCGTGTGATATAGACATAATATCCCATACAGCCGCGCGTCCCTATTCCACGGAATGCACCCGGTGCGAACATCTCAGTCCCGGTGCCTTACCCTTCCACCGACCCAGCCTTCATCAGGATAGGGGTGGAGCTAGAAAAATAGCTTCAGGCAGCACCCCAGTGACAGCTGGTAGCTGCACATTAAAAGCAATGACCTGTAGTTGTGCAGCCGTGACGGCCAGTAGCCACGCATTAAAAGCAATGGCCTGCAGCTGTGCAACCATGACGGCCTGTAGCCACACCAGAGACGGCCAGCAGCCGCTCATAGTGCTGCCCACCCACCCCCCTGCAGAACCTGTGATGGCCGGTTGCCACATGTGGGGAGAGAACGGTAAGCCCTCTATCCTTCTGCAGTTGCCTCGAGGAGCACGAAACTGGTGACAGCCGGCAGCCACACCAGTAGACAAGGGATGGCCTGTAGCCACCCTTCACCTACACATCACCCCTCACACGGTGACAGCCAGTAGCCGCGCTCATAGGTAGGTGACGGCCGGTAGCCATGCCCATAGACAGGTGACAGCTGGTAGCCACACTTTGTCTGCGGTCCTGTCAGGAAGTTGGGCCCTGGTGACGACCGATTGCTGCACTGACGGGAAAGGGATGCCATGTAGCCGCCCTCCTCTCATTGCCCAAGGGACCTTGGTGACAGCCGGTAGCCGCGCCAGGGAGGGACACCTTAAAAGCCCCTCCCCCCCTGTGACTTCACAACCTGGGGGAGACCCCTGCTCAAGCCACCCCACTGGTGACAGAGCAAGTCCCACCCTTAACTCCCCAGACCGAGGCAGCCTCCAGGAGGAGAACCCTGCCATCAACGACTGGTGGAGAGGACCTGTCTTGACCCTGGGGTTGCACTCCATCCAGCCGGCACACGAGGGAGACCAGCACTTGTCAGACTCCTGCTGCCAGCAATGCTGCAGCCCTACCCTGACGGCGAAGCAATGTGAGAGAGACCGCAGTAGACGGGCACTCCACGCCACCCCTTGTATCCCGGGGCACGACCTCTCCAGCCCAGAAGAGGAGTGATGCCCTTCCCACACCGGGTGCCTGCAGGAAAGGCTTCAGAGGATTTTCGGCCACAGTCCCGAGGGCCAAACCACAGTACCAAGCCCCTCCAGTGCGGGGCCCTTCTCCACGCCTGACCACAGCCCGCTCCGGAGGACAATGCCCCCAGGAGTAGTCCCGTGGCCCCTCAATAAGAGGACACCTGAGGGGGCGTAGCCAACACTGGGCCGCCGCCTGTGAGCCGCTGGCCTCTCCCCCCTTGGTTGGCCTGCTCCTTTGCCTTACATCCCCATAGTGACTATGACTCCTCTGCCCGTGAGGTGAAAGTGAAAGTGACTATCCGAGAGTAGAATACAGTGACTGTGTCTGAGCGCCCGCACTCTGTTCAATGTGATAAGAGACATGAACATGCTCCACCTCCCTATTTCATTTAGTGTAACACAGGACATATATGAATACCATAAAGAACAAGCAGCCCTAGAACATCAAAGTGTAGTACCAGCTTCCCTTTAGTGCAGTGTCTGTCCATCTGTTCCCGATACTGTCAGTATCCTGCGTGATACCTATAGTTTGTGTATGCGTGCCAATTCCAGTTCTTGCCTTTGGACTGAGTCTCGTGAATTGTCTAGCTTCCTGAAATACACACTCCTGTGGAAACCCCCGCGGACTCCTCCTCACCAGGACAGAGCCGCCATCCGACCCCCACCCCAGGAAAATACCCCAGTGGGGCTCACACCGCGTCTGAGCCAGACCGGCCCCGGGACGTCACTACCTCATGCCCCTCTTGTCCTCAACACGACGAACTCCACCATAGCAGGGATGGGCAACTACTTCTCGCCCGAGCAAGCCCTCGTCAGGATTGGGGTGGGACTTGTAAACTCACAGTCCCAGTCAGCACCACGGTCTCGGCCACCGTCCAGACCGGGGAAGGGTTGGCCAACGTCCGCCCTTCATCCACCTCCTCCTCCTACGGGGGTGGCACCACGACCTCAGCCACCATCCGGGTTGGGGAAGGATTGGCCACTGTGCTCCCTTCAGCTGCTGCCCTTGGGGACTTTGGGACCGCGACCTTGGCCACTGTCCAGGTCGGGGAAGGATTGGCCACCGTCTGCCCTTCACCCAGAGTCTCTAGGGGTTCCCAGTCAGAGGAAGTCCCTGGCGCGGCCCACTCTCCACCCAAAGGCTGCGCAGGACGTTCTCTCCCCTCTCTCTCCAGGTGTGGACTCCTGGAGAAGCTGCTGTTGGAGAAGTGGTGGCAGGGCCTGATTGCTGGGGAAGGGATCCACGCCCTATGATCACCCCTGACCGACGCCTGGACCTGATGAACGCTACCTGGAGGGGAAGCTGTAGCCAACCCCTGATGGCATCCCAGCCTCGTGGCAACCGCAGTCCCCAGGCTTCCAGGGATGCCCATCGGACCCCAGGGCAGGATCTTTCCGGCTCTGCCTGATACCAGCCCTCCGCCAGGAATGACTCCTGGCCCTATTTGGTCCCAGCCCCGAGGGCCAATCACCAGGTAGAGGCTCCACCAGGAGGGAGCCCCCCTGCACCCCCAACCAGGATCGCGCCTGGGCCTCCACGCCCCCAGTAGTGGTCCCCATGCCTCCTATGTGAGGGCACGTCCCAGGGCCGCCCCACTACACCCGGGCGCCATCTCAACTAAGACCCAGGATCAGCAGCCCTACAATTTCTCTAGTGCACGCCAGTGTCATTCTGGGAAATATAGACCGACCATACCAATATAGAGTATTACAACCCAGAACAGTGTTACACTGAAAAGTAATAGTGACTGTGCCTATAAACTAAAAATACAGTGTGAATTACCTAAGTTCAAGGAAGGGGAATAATATGCAAGGACTGTGAGAGAAGGACTCTATGTACTATATCTCTGAAACCTTTATATTATTGGTGTATGTAACTGACCTATGGTATTCCCATTGTATGTATAATGTGCAATAAATACTGGCACTAATAAGTCTGTCGCATCCACATGCCCTGTATTGTATACTATTGTATGTATATTGTATGAAGGTTGAATTAACGTAATACATGTGTTAAGGTAGCCTGCCAAGTTTTTGTGCCCTGTTCCTCTGTTAAGGTGTTCTAGTTCCTGTCTAGAATGAAGACCCCACTCAGTCGCTGGTGGGACGAGAAGTTGGCCTAAAAACTTCCAGCATAACACTGGTGGTCAGCGGTGGTTCTGGACGCAATCAGGATGGAGTAGGAGCAAAACAGGGAAATTTAGCACCATGGCGGCCAAACCCCACATCCAATTGCCAAAATTCGACCCCGAGCAATATGACATCGATGCATACCTGGCTATGGTCAAACCCATATTGGACATTGGCTTTGAGAATGACAGAGTAAAAATTGCTGTCACGCTGCCTCACCTGGCCAAAGCAGTAACCAGTATAGCTGCTAAAATCATCCCTGAATTAAAATAGAAACAGTGAAACAGGCAGTCACGCCATCACTGGGTAAAGTTGTTACCTTGTCACAACTAGATGCCCTCACCTATGACGGAAGCTTGGATGACACAGTCATCCAGGCCAGGTGACTCGTCATTGTCGCCTACCCGGAGGCAAATAAAAAACCTGGGAACAGCATATATTCAACACACTCCTGAGAGTACTCCCGAGCACTATAAGGGAGCATTTTACTATATATAACCCCTCAGGAGATTTAGACCGAGATATGCAGCTTGTGCGATGTCTCCTCGCTGCTCGCCCCACTCCCCAGCCGATCAGCGTTGTCAGCAAATTTCCGACCCACGGGGGTGCCCCAGAAAGGATGCGTGCATCTCCACCTCAGCCCAATCATGAGCCCACACCATCTGTACCATGGGCACAGCCTCCCAGGAAACGCTCCAACCCCAAGGAAAACCTTGGGAGTTCACTGCCTGCAGCTGCAGCTGCCCCCTTCATGATATACGAGAGCAGCTGAAGGCTGCACGACATAGGGCAACTATACAAGGACGCTGAAGGGTTTTGTCCCTGGAAGACAGCGGACCGAAGGAGGATGCTCCAACTGCCCCCTACACGGAACCAGGGGAAATGGAGCATAAAGAGGAGCATACTGCACAGCAGATGGATTTTTAAGTATGCCCCCGCACCTCCCCATGGTGGTGGGGGCCATCTCGCAGAAGTATCGCCCCCCAGTCTACGACAAGATGAGGCTGATTGTGGTCAAGGCAAGACTATTGGTTGACACGGGAGCAGCCAGATCTTGCCTCTATACCCACTGCTACTCCCATCACACCTCCACCTTCGGCCCACTTCTTCCCACCTCAGCCCACCTCGTAGATGTGGGGGATGGCCCCCTGCCCATATGTGGGGAGACTCAGGCCCTACAGACCGATACACACCAAAGAGTCTCCACCAAGCACCGATTCATCAGATCTGACTCCACCTGCCGCACCTATGACAGCTACCTGGGGCTGGATCTCTTGCAAAAACTTCACACTACCATCGACTGCCACAAGCGATGCCTAAATTTCAAAAAGATCCAGCCCCCTCTACTCAGCCCCTCTGCACCTGCACACCATCCCCCTCTCCTCCCCCTCCCCCAGTCCTCCTCCCCCGACCCCCGTCGCTCGGCCACTCTACACCAGCACCTCCCTCTCTCCCCCTCCCCCCTTGCTCCCGCAGCCCCCTCTACTCAGTCCCTCTGCACCTGCACAGTCCCCCACCCCCCCTTCTCCCCCCTCCACCAGTCCTCCTCCCCTGACCCCCTGCCTGGCCACTCTACACCTGCACCACACACCCCTCTCCCCATCTCCCCTCGCTCCCCCAGCCCCCCACCCTATTCCCAGCCTTCTCCCCACCCTACTTTTCCCGTCACCATTGCTACCTCCATAACCATTCCCCCCCGACACGAGGCTTGGCTACAACTGAACAGACCCAGTGGCACCTCCATCTTGTTCTCCCCTAATCTACCACCAGGGACTCTCTCCTCCTGCTTACTATATCCCACCTTCCTATCTTCCCACCACCAGGCAGTACGGATCACTAACCTCGCCCCCATCCCCCTCACCCTACCCCGAGGCCTAGTAGTGGCAGACATGGAGGAAGCCGAGCCTTGTGACGCCCCTCCCACTTCCTCCACCACCCTACCTTCCCTACCAAACTAACACCCTTCAACAACTTCTCCTTGACTTTCAAGACCTATTCTCAACAAGCCCAGCAGACCTCAAGCACACTACATACCTTAGTCACGAGATTCACACCACAGGACCCCTCATCCAACAACCCTCGTGACAGAAAACCCCCAAACAGCAGGCGGAGGAAGATCAGCAGGTCCAGAACATGCTAGATGCCAGCGTTATCTCCCCCTCCACCAGCCCATGGTCCTCGTCTGTCGTACATGTTAAGAAAAAGGATGGCTCCATGCGGTTCTGTGTAGATTACCTGAAACTCAATGATGTGACTACATAGGACGCCATACCCTTACCCGGAATAGACGACTCCTTCGACTCCCTCCACGGATCTTCATGGTTCTCCAACCTAGATCTCCAGTCGGGGTACTGACAAGTCCCCGTCCACCCCAAGGACAGAAAAAAAACAGCCTTTTCGACCAGCAATGGCAAGCATTATGAGTTTAACGTCCTCGCTTTTGGACTATACAATGCCCTGGCCACATTCTCCCACCTGATGGAGTCAGTCCTCAGCAGCCTGACCTGGGAGATCTGCCTAGCATACTTAGATGGTGTCATCATATTCAGCCGCAACTGGGCCAACCACCTCCAACACCTTAGACGAGTCTTCACACGTATACGACAAGCAGAACTCAAACTCAAGCCCTTGAAATGAGTGCTGGCCGAAAGATCTGTGTCATTTTGGGGGCAGGTAATATCTGCTGAGGGAATCTCCCCTGACCCAGACAAACTACGTGCCATCATGGACCTACCTCTGCCCAAGGATGTCCACGACGTGCGCGCCTTCCTCGGCCTGACCTCCTATTATCAGCATTTCGTGAAGGGCTACGCTGACATTGCTAAACCCCTCCACGACCTAATAAAAAAGGGCGAACCATTCGTCTGGACAGAGGCCTGAATAACCGCTTTCAATACCCTGAAAAACAAACTAATCACCGCCTACATTGTTGTCTTCCCAGACTACACCCTCCCCTTCCGCCTGTACACTGACGTATCCCTGGTTGCCATCAGTGCCATACTGGCTCAGGTTCAAGACGGACTGGAACACATTACTGCCTGTGCCAGCCGTACGCTTAACCAAGTGGAGAGAAACTACGCTGCCACTAAACACGAATGTCTAGGCGTCATCTGGGCCCTAGACCTCTTCCAGGCATACATATCAGGCACCTATGTGACCATCATCACTCATCATCAGTCCCTTCAGTGGATGCATCAGTCTAACACCAATAACGCCCAGCTCATCTGGTGGAGGGAAACACTGGAAGAATTTGACTTCGACATTGCGTACCGCCCTGGAATATTACATATCAATGCTGATGCTCTATCGCGACTTCCCATTAACTCCATCAACGCCAGCCCCGACCTCCTGCAGCTGTGGCAGGCTAAGCAATGGGCTTTCTGGATGCCGCCGTCGATCTTCAGGCGGCTATACCAACACGGCGGCCACCTTTTCACCCAAGATGGCCACATAGTCCTGGACCCTGGTGAAAGCTATGAACCCCTTCCCTACAAAAATGCACATAAGCACATAAACACAGCAATTTGCAAGCAATGAATATATTTTATTGAAAACTACCTCTCGCAGTGTATGACGTACATAAAGTATAAAAGTACAAAGAATTATGTTTCTCACTCTTTTTCGTGCAAAAATCTAATGGCCACTAGATGAAAAAACGAAATACATCCAACTTGTGCAAATTGAACAAAACAAAACTTTAATTCTGCTCAAAAGTTCATTTCAATGAGAGGGCTGTTCTTGTTTGGTTTGAATAAGAATATGAAATTGTGGAGTGGCCTTTGACAAAGAAAAATGCATGTCATCACTGACATCCAGTTGATTTCGACATTTTGTTTTGATAGAAGCAAGCGCTGAAAACCCTGACTCACAAAGGTATGTAGGTGAGGGAATCAGAGCACCCATAGCTCGTTGTGCCAGATGAGGGTAGGCTTGTGTCAACGAACACCAGAATTCTTCAAGACTTCGAGTTTTTTGTTTTTTTTAGCTAATGATGCCAAATGGCATCACGCAATATCGCTAAATTGTTCTCAATTTTTCTGACCTTCACGGACCCCCTGAAGCCCATCCATGGACCCCAGGTTAAGAACCCCTGCCCTAGCCACCCCCAACACCCCCAACATCACCCCCATCACTGTACACCTACACCAAGCTCAGTGGGAATTACCACTCACCAAACGCCCCAGGGGAAAACGCCAACCCCCCGCCAAGCTCCCTCATAAAACCCCGGCCTCCTTGCTTATACAGCCAGAGGACCCGCACCACTCTACATCACCCGTGATGAGGATACGCCGTATCGTCTGGCAGCCCCCACAAGGGCCTTCCCAGAGAATCAGAGGGACGTCCCACCTCTTCTGCTCCCTCCGCCACACACCACACACCTCTGTCCTACACATCATCTATGTGCCACATCAAGACACGAACCCATTCACACAACACTGGCACACTCTCCTATGCCACATCACACCGACACACCGCACCCCCACCTCAGTCACATACCACCACCAGTCGCGGAGCCGCGGCTTCTCCCCCATCGATGGTGGTGAAATATGCACTCCTGCGGAAACCCCCGCGGAGTCCCCTTCACCAGGACGGAGCCGCCGCCCGACCCCCACCCCAGGATGACACCACAATGGGGCTCACACCAGGTCTGAGCCAGATGGGCCCCGGGATGACACTACCCTATGCCCCTCTTGTCCTCAACATGACGAACTCCACCATAGCAGGGATGGGCAACTACTTCTCGCCTGAGCAAGCCCTCATCAGGATTGGGGTGGGACTTGTGAACTCACAGTCCCAGTCAGCATCGCGGTCTCAGCCACCGTCCGGACCGGGGAAGGATCGACCACCGTCCGCCCTTCTGCTGTAGTCCCTTGCAGCGCCACTGCAACCACACCTGGTATGCCAGAGGGAGGCGGAACCGCGGTCTCAGCCGCCGTCCGGATCAGGGAAGGGTCAGCCACCATCTGCCCTTCATCCACCTCCTCCTCCTATGGGAGCGGCACCGCAACCTCGGCCACCGTCCTGGTCGGGGAAGGATCGGCCACCGTTCGCCCTTCGCCCAGAGTCTCTAGGGCTTCCCAGTTGGAGGACGTCCCTGACGTGGCCCACTCTCCACCCAGAGGCTGTGCAGGACGTTCTCTCCCCTCTCTCTCCAGGTGTGGACTCCTGGAGGAGCTGCCGTTGGAGGAGTGGTGGCAGGGCCCGAGTGCTGGGGAAGGGATCCACACCCTATGGATCACCCCTGCCTGACGCTAGGACCTGACGGATGCTAACCAGAGGGGAAGCTGCAGCCAACCCCTGATGGCACCCCAGCCTCACGGTGACTGCAGTTCCCAGGTTTCCAGGAACGCCCCTCGGACCCCAGGGTGGGATCTTCCTGGCTCTGCCCGACACCAGCCCTCAGCCAGGAGCAGAAGGCACCAGGAATGACTCCTGGCCCTATTTGCTCCCAGCCCCGAGGGCCAATCACCAGGTAGAGGCTCCGCCAGGAGGGAGCCTCCCTGCACCCCCGACCAGGACCGCGCCCAGGCCTCTATGCCCCCGGTAGTGGTTCCGTGCCTCCTACTTGAGGGCACGCCCCGGGGCCGTCCCACTACACCCGCGCACCATCTCAACTAAGACCCAGGATCAGCAGCCCAACAATTTCTCTAGTGCATGACAATGTCATTCCAGGAAATATAGACTGACCATAACAATGTTGAGTATTATAACCCGGAACAGTGTTACAGTGAAAAGTAATAGTGACTGTGCCTATAAACTAAAAATACAGTGTGAATTACTTAAGTTCAGGGACGGGGAATAATATGCAAGGACTGTGAGAGAAGGACTCTATGTACTATATCTCTGAAACCTTTACATTATTGGTGTATGTAACTGATCTATGGTATTCCCATTGTATGTACAGTGTGCTATAAATACTAGCACTAATAAGTCTGTCGCATCCACATGACCTGTATTGTATACTATTGTATGTATATTGTAAGAAGGTCGACTTAAGGCAGCACATGTGTTAAGGTAGCCTGCCGAGTTTTTGTGCCCTGTTCCTCTGTTAAGGTGTTCTAGTTTCGGTCTAGATAGAGGACCCCACTCAGTCGCTGGTGTCTTTAGGAAGAGAAGTCGGCCCATAAACATCCTGTATCCAGAATTTTGTAATATACGTGTAAGGCTGTTGCCCTGTTTTTTATGCCCTGTTCCTTTCACACTGTGTCTAAGCTCTGGTATAGTAAGGGAACCCAGCTATACCTTAGGTGTTATTAGGATGGGAAGCCGACCTAAAAACACCTAGCATAACATTAATGTTACTTTGCAAATAATGCCAAATGTTCATTTGATTTTCGTATTACACGATAGATATTGATACTGATGTTCTTTTTTCTTCTTTTTTTCTTTGCACGTGCTTATCATTAAAATGAGGCTACTTGAACAATTCATTGATGAGTTAGATTAGCCAGTTTAAGCACTTAACACTAATCTTAGTAAATGACCAAATACCTATCCCATATGGCCTCAAAAACGTCTATAAAATTAGTCAAACCTCGTAACTCTCGAGGGATGGGGGGCAGGGGCTTTGCAGGGTCGTTTCACCTGCCACAGGTAACAAACCTAAAATGCCCGCCGCCGGACCTCCCACCTCGCCACCCCCCACCCCACCACCGGGCCGCTACCACACCACCACCCCAGGAGGACACAATGGTGGGGCTAGTGACCCAGGTCAAGAGGGTCACCGGGACACTACTGTCCTGAGCCACTGTTCCCCGCAACTGCCCCAACACCAGGTGACCGGAGAAAGTCAACTACCTTGCGGGCGGGACAACCATTGTCAGAATTGGGGTGGGACTGAACCAGATTCAGTCCCAGGTAACAACGTATTGATGGCTATTGTTACACCCTTTAGGGCAGGAGGCCCAAGGGCAGGAGGCCCAAGGCTACGGCCTAAAAGAGTGTACCAGGGTAGAGAGACCCAAGGCTACAGCCTTAGTACACCCCGGAGAGAGAGTTGCCCCAGTGCATCCCTCTCCTGCTGTTCTATCCTATGGGAGCAACACTATGCCGACGGTCCCTATACTTGGCGGGGAAGGAGCGGCCCTGTACGCCCTTCAGTTGCTTCTCGTCGGGAAGATCAGCTCCCGGCTACGGCCAAAGTACGTACCAGGGTAGAGAGCCCCTGCTATCAGACGTGCAGCTTTTCCCTACAACGGGAGCAACACTGCGCCGATGGTCCCTAAACGTGGCGGGGAAGGAGCGGCCCTGTACGCCCTTCAGTTGCTCCTTGTGAGGCGGGTAGGCGTACGGCCCCGGCCAAAGTACGTACCAGGGTAAGGCAACCCAAGGCTCCGGCCTCAGGACGTACCAGAGAGGACACGGGCTACGCGAGTCCTTCTCCTGCCTCTTCCCCCTGTGGGAGCCCTTCGTCACCACCCGGGAATGTTGCCCCGGAGGTGTCGCTAGAGTGGTGGCAAGGCCTGATATCGGACCTACCTCCTACACCTGGGAAATCCTTGTTCCTGCCTGAGACCCGACGGAGAAGTTGCTGCAGCCCAGCCCTGTCAGTGCCTCTCCTCATAGGCGCCCGCAGTCCCAGGACCCCCAGGCCAGACCCACAGGCTCCCGACAAGGGTGACCTAGGCTCCCTCACCCCACAGAGCCTGGGACGACAGGCCCGATTCCTCCATCTGTTCGGCCCCAGTCCCGAGGGCCACCTCTCAGGTCGAGGCCCCCAGACAGGAGGGCCTCCCTGCACCCCACCGACGAGGCTCTGACTCGAGGGCCACCTCTCAGGTCGAGGCCCCCAGACAGGAGGGCCTCCCTGCATCTCACCGACGAGTGTAACCTGGGCAGTGACTCCCCTGCGGGTAACACATTGCCCTCTGCAGGCCGGGTCCCCCTAGGGTTCTCCCCTCATGCCCCTGCTATGGAGTGAACATTACCCAGGAGATACAGGTAAATAGTGATGCCTCTTGTGCCGAGAACAAACCAGGGGAAGTAACAGTGAACAGTGACCGAGTGAAGACCAGTGCAAAACCAGTAACAGTTACTATTAGTCCAAAAGAACTCAGTGCCCGGCAGGACAGAGAATGAACATTAACGTAATTATATGAGTCCCCCCAGTAAAAGAACTTTCTGTGACTGAATAGAGACTAGGGTGCGCGGGTAAATTAAAAGCCTGTGTGTAAATGTCACCACGACTAAGTGACTGTGCCCAGTGTCGCGATCCGCACCCTGTCTTATTTATAGTAGTATTTCCCCCACGGACTTCCAATCTTGCTTATTCCCTTTGTTGTCGACTCAGTGTATATCCTGCCTAAAAGTGACATACGGATAATAACCTGTATAATTCAGGACATCAATGTATGTTCATTGTATTGTGTATTAAGTGACTGTAACTTGTGGTGCTGAAGGTTAACTCTGTGTCCCTGTCCCCTGTATCTCAAATATCACTCTGTGTTTTATTGTAACGGTTAGAATTAAGGCATTAGATGTGTTAAGGTATACTGCCTGGTTTTTATGTCCTGTTCCTTTGTGGGTGCTTTACTTCCGGTCCGGAAAGAGGACCCCGCTTCAGTCGCTAGTGTTTTTAGGACGAGAAGTTGACTTAAAAACACCAGCCTAACAAAACCTAATATCGTTATTGCCCCCCCCCCTCCAACATTTGGAAGCTAATTACGCCCCTGACTACAACGAAGCTGCCAGTTAAGGCCCTAGCCCCCTACTCCCGCATCATATCTAACAATAACCTACAGAGTTTGTGCCACCTGCTATTACTCAGGAGTGGGATGTTCGAAAGCTCTTAACGGCCGCTAAGATCATCGTTGCTGGTACGATAATCATAGCGCTCTCGTTAACCGCTAAGATGTATGTTCAAACAAACTTTACGATCCTTCATCCGCCATATTTGCTCGTTGCGCTACGATTATTGACAAGCACCCTTAAGCTGATCGTAGGATCGCAGTGGATGTTTCTCTAATAAACAAACCTGATCAATTGATGCTGAGTTTGTTTATTTACCCTCTTCTGTGAACGAAGATGGAGTTACAAGTGGTTTTACAGATGGAACTGGCAGTACGAAGAGCGATGAGACGGGAGAGGAACTACAGAGACAGGATGGATTCATCTGCTTACAGTGATATTTGCTGAGATATTATAGGTCTCCCAGACAAGAACTCCTTCATTGGTGTGCAAGAGTTGAACCACTAGTTGGACCAGCGACAAGAAGATCCCGTGCTGTACCATGTCATTTGCAGGTGTTAATGACATTCAGATTTTATGCAAGTGGCCCATTTCAGAGTGTGTTTCAGATATTATGCAAGTGGCTCATTTCAGAGTGTGTTTCAGATATTATGCAATTGGCTCATTTCAGAGTGTGTGGGCAGACACATTCGGCTTAACACAGGGATGTGTGAGCAGAATAATTGAGAGTGACACAAGTGTTGTACAGGATATCTCTTACGGAAGTTAAGATGCCAAAAGGTAAGCAAAGAAGGGGAATATTTCGTTTCTACTGCTTACGCCTATTAAAATTCAGACCGATGCACTGTTCATTAAAACATGGTTTAACTCTGTGGGAGTTGTAAAGATACAGTCTGAAGCCAATGATATATTGTTTATTCAAGTAAAAGGGTCTCAGTTTGGATCTCGATATTTTCAAAATAAGCACTATGTTTTGTTAATATGATGTGGGTCATTCATCCACACCATAGTTATACCCAGGGTGATGTGATTGTTCTTCATCACAGTCTGTTGAGCCAATCCTCTATTAGCGCCATCATCTCCTCATCTGTAAAATTTGCTCGATGAATTCGTTTGGTGGGGGGCTCGTCACTTGCCATGTCTCAGATGTCTTGGGATGAATGTCGTAGTTGCTTGAGTGATGTAATGGCGTGCTTGGATAAGAGTATTTGTTTAAATTTTGAAAGTGCATTATGATTGGCTCACAATCTTTCAAGGTTTATGAAATCTCTCTTCTGATTGGCCCAGAGACAATCAACTAGGTTGCATTATGAACAATAGGAACGGAACGGAACAGGTTTTACGATCGCCTCATCGTGAGCTACGAGCGTTGTCGCGAGCGTTAGAAGATACACCCAGGACCATGCCCAGGACCCATATACATGGATACACCTTAGCGGTTGTCGTAGTTCACGATCAAACATGGCCGCTATGAGCGCGTTACGATGATCATAGCGGCGTCTGGCAACGATCTTTTGAACATCCCAGCCCAGGAGACGACGGAGAAAGCAACAACTCAACTTCTGTGGATTCGCACCAAATTCAAGTGACGCGCAAGTGGAGTGCATCACTTGTGGATTTTGTGATTTGTGTGCAAGTTGAGCGCAATTCGGACTGTATTTGCCCTATCATATTGTTAAAGGGATACTTACATGAATACTCCAGGTTCGGTTCGTGTGCTAATCTGTTGCAATTCCAGTGCTAACTGTGTGATTCGTGTGCACGCTGAGTGCAATTTGGACGGAATTCGTCCTACGGGGAAAACTTACTCCATTAACCCGCCCCGTCCCGACCACTTTTTGACCACTGGTACCCCCCAATCCCGACCATTTTTCGACCCTTTTTTTTTTTTTTTGCTAAAACTTTCGCTTTTGGTGAGAAACATCGAAAATTCATAGAGAAATCGCTCACCTGAGGTTTAAAATACTCATTACAGGTAGGAGAGCCTCCTTACCTTACTGGGTTTTCCATCAGGCTGGCACCAAAGAAAACGAGTTCTATGGGAGGATAACTATTTCACACCACTCATAAACGGTATTTATTTATTTACTGTTACGAATTTATATGTAGTACAAGAGTATATTGGTTTTCAAGCAGTAATATAGGCATTATAAGCATTGTTTCACTCACTAATACCTGACCTTTTTTTGCCACATTACCTGATCATCATTTCTAACTGTTTTTTCCTCTAATGCTATGTAAAGTTTGTCCTCCACATTGTCATTGATTGGGGAATCACTCTGGCCCTGAATTTCGTACCGTGGCATGACATGGCTATACTGGCCAGGTCACTGATAACAGGTGAATTGCTGAGAAAAGGGCATGCAGGGGGGGGGAGGAGGTCATGCTGGGTAAGGCATTGTCTCTGCCTGGCATCTTGTTGAGGCAGGTGTCCCGTGTATACGTACCAAAAATGACTCGCGAAAATTGAAAATTGTGGAAATTATGAACCTTGCAATTGCAGGACGTTGAAGTACGTCCTCGGGATTAGCTGTGACAAAACGTGAGGACGTGGAAGTACGTCCTCGGGGCGGCGCGGGTTAATCAGGTTCAGTTCAGTTGCCAGACTGGCCCTATTCATGCCCTAATTGTGTGATTCGTATGCAAGTTGAGTGCCGTTCAGATGACATTCGTCCTGCATGTGGCCGGGGTTAAGACTTACACGAATTATCGGCTTCAGTTCTGTTATGCTGGATGTTTTTAAGTCGATTTCTCGGCCTAAAGACACCAGCAACTGAGCAGGGTCCTCTTTCTAGACCGGAAATAGAACACTTACAAAAGAACAGGGCATAAAAACTCGGCAAGACACCTTAACACATATATTGCCTTAATCCAACTTCCTTACAATATACACACAATGGTGCACTAGATGTGGAACGGGTATAGTGACAGGCTAGTTAACAATAATACATCACATCACACAGACACTGTGATTATACCTGAGTTATTGTACAAGAGAATATCACTTAGGTATGGTGACACTGTTCATATAATCTGTCTCTTGGACTCTGCGTAGTACACTGGTCTGTTGCACTTAGGTATCTCCACACACTTGTATATTGCTCTGGTCCTGGGAACTTAGACACTAACACAGCACACTGAGTACGTTGGGTTAGAGACACTTTACTGGTGGTGTTCCTGTCTCACTGTTTCTAGAATACATGGCACTGTCACTGTTGAGTCTCTAACACGACGCTGGGTTCTCACTGTGTCGTCACTGGGCTGCCGAGGTCTGGACTTAGTTGAGATGGCGCCCAGGAGTCGGAGGGAGCCCTGCTGGTAAGCCCTCCTGCAGTAGGCATGGGACAGCTCTTGGGGGTGTCATGGCCTGGGCGCATTTCTAGTCTGGGGTGCAGGGAGGCCCTTTCCTGTCAGGGCCCCAACCTGGTGACGGGCCCTCGGGGCTGGGATCAAACAGCGTCAGGAGTTGGGCCTGCCGCTTCTTACTCCGATCGGAGGGCCAATGGTGAGTGGGGCCAGGGCGGTCCTGCCCTGGGGTCTGAGGACTGGCCCTGGGAGGCCTGGGACTGCGGTTGCCTCTAGGCTGGGATGCTGTCAGGGGTTGGCTGTGGCACCTTGCCTACAGGGCATCCATCAGGACCAGACATTGTCCAGGGGCAGGCTGGAGGGCGTGGATCCCGCCTTCAGCGACCGGGCCTCGCCACCACTCATGGAACGGCAGCACCTCCAGGAAACCACACCTGGAGGGAGAGATAGAGAGGTGTCCCACGCGGCTGCAGGGTGGAGAGTGGGCCGTGCAAGAGACCTTCTCCTCTGGGAGAACCCTTGGGACTGTGGACGAAGGGCATACAGTGGCCGTCCCTTCCCCTATGCATACAGTGGCCATTGTTGTGGTTCCACAGGCTCTTGGGCTAGCAGCAGAAGGATGTACAGTGGCCATTCCTTTCCCGGCACATACAGTGGCCGTCATTGCGGTGCTGCTCCCGAAGGAGGAAGAGGCAGATGAGGGACGTACAGTGGCCGTTCCCTCCCCGGCGCATACAGTGGCCATCGCTGTGGTGTACCTGCCCGACGGGAAGTAGCTGAGGGACGTACAGTGGCCGTTCCCTCCCCGGTACGTCCTGTGGCCGTTACTGCAGTGCTACTCCCGTAGGAGGAGGAGGTGGATGAGGGACGTACAGTGGCTGTTCCCTCCCCGACGTGTACAGTGGCCATCATCGTGGTTCCCCTCCTCCTGCCTTTGCCTGTCGGTGTGCATACAGTGGCCTTCACACCGAGGCAGGCTCCAGATGTGGCTGCAGCAGAAGGACGTACAATGGCCGTTCCTTCCCCGATGCGTACAATGGCCGTTGTCACGGTGCTGCAGGGGAAAACAGCTGAGGGATGTACAGTAGCCGTTCCCTCCCTGGTACGTCCTGTGGCTGTTACCGCAGTGCTGCCTGGGACTGAATCTGGAGCAGTCCCACCCCAATCCTGATGAGGACTGGTCTGGCCAAGAAGTAGTCTCTCATTCCTGCGACGTCATGGTTGGGCAGTTGAGGGGAAGAGGGACACAAGGTCGGGGTGCACCTGAGCCTGTCTCGCTCTGGGCCAGTCTTGTGCTCACCTGGCCCACTGTGGTGTCCTCCTGGGGTGGAGGTGGGGCTGCGGCTCCATATGGGGGTGGGGGGTCTGGCGGCAGGAGCGCGCATTTCAAGTTCGTTTGACATTCTGATGTAATTCGAGTGATATTTGTGTGACTCGTGTTCAGTTCGGTCAAAGATAAACTGGCTGAATTGAGCCGAAACATGACAGATCCCCACACAAATCACATGAACGTCAAACAAACGTTACACGAATCCAGGATGAAAAAATTAATGTTTTTTTTCCACGAATATTCGGCTAAAAAATAAGAAGCCTCTCATTTTTTTTGCCGAACTTGGCCGGAACACAGACACCCGTCCAACACACCCATGACTCTCCCGAATCAAGAGACGAGTAGAGGCGAATATAGGCGAATTTTGGGCGAACCGTAAAAATATGATTTTTTTTGCAAGTCATCCTGATTCGTGGCGGTTCGTCCTGTCGTGTGACACGGGCTTAACAGTAGTGCCTGGAGTGTGGGTCATTAGAAAAGTACTGCAGTGAGTCAAACCTTCGATGTGGAGGCAGCAGGTGTACATACAAGAGGCAAGCTAGGCAAGAGGAGGCACTGCTTGCTGCAATTATGAAGCTATTATAAGCAAAAAATGCAAAACTATCAGCACAAAGTGTACAACTACAAGCACAGAATGGACAGAAAGAACTCAAAGAACAATTAGAGGCACAGAACGAAGGACAGAAAGAATTCAAAGAACAATTACAGGCACAGAATCAAGAACATAAAGAACTCAAAGAACAACTGCAAGCAAAGAACGAAGGACAGAATGAACTCAGAAAACAAGTACAGGCACAAAATGAAGGACGGAAAGAAATTGAAGAACAACTGCAGGCACAGAGTGAAGAACTAGAGGCACAAAGTGAAGAACAGAAATAATTATATGACCAGTTTCAAGATGAATTACAGGAGCAACAGAGGGAATTACAGCTGAGGATGCAGGGAGAGCTAGATGCTATCATGGGGGCAATGAAGGAAGAACAGCAACAGTTTAAGGAGGACGTAGATGCCAAGGTAGAGCAGCAGAAGTATGAGGTAAGTAATGTGATGGAGTGCTGACAGCATGTAGACAACGAGCTGAAGATATGTGAGGGAATACTGATGGAGTGCTGACGTCATGTAGACGACCAGTTGAAGCATGTAGATGACCAGCTGAAGCATGTAGATGGCCATTTGAAGATAATTAGTGAGGGAATTGAGGCTGTAGAGAAATATTACACTGCTGAACCTGAGTAGTGTACAGGGAGCAAATAATAAAACGGAGTGTATGGCGAATCTTGATGAATCCCAAGCATCTAAAGTTAGCACTACAGGGTTGAATAATCAGAATGTAAGAGTATTAAGTCCTGGGTTTATTTATAATGCCTCGGTTTTTAGGCCCCAAACCAGTGAAGTTCATGGCAAAAATGGGGGTCCAATTAAAAAACAACCTCAGGAATTTGATGGCAAAGTCTCTTGGGAAGCTTACCGTGCGCAGTTTGAGTTACTTGCTGATTAGAATGGTTTGGATGATAAGCAGAGGGCAGTGCTGCTTGCTATTAGCCCCAAGGGCGGAGCAATGGAAATTCAGGGCCAGATGTCAGTGGAGGAGAGGAAGTAGTCCCTGGTAGAAGTGCTGGAGTGCAGACATGAGACCATGTACCGGACTAAGATTTGGAGCAAGATTTAGGAGCCGTGTACAGGCTCGAGGCGAATCCATACAGCAACTTGCTCATGACCTGGAGATTATGGCACGCAATGTGTACCCTGGAGCAGCACTTAACTTGTTGGCTGTTCTTCTGAGAGACTAGTTCATCGATGCTCTTGGTAGTGCGGAGTTGAAAGTGCAAATGAAGCAGGCACAACCAAGAAGCACGCAAGAAGCACTAGCCAGGGCTCTGGAATTTGATTACTACGTCAGGTCTAGTACGTCCACTTTTCTTGTAAGAACGGGGCAGATGTGTGTAGTTGAAAAATTTGAAGGAAGTTTCTGGTACTGTCAAAAGCTAGGACACAGGAAAAAGGACTGCTACAAGTGGAAGAGGGAACAGATCAGGGAAAGTTGCTGGTATTGTGAGAAGCCAGGACATCAGAGAGTGGACTGCTACAAGTGGAAGAGAGAACAGCAGAAGATCAGAGGAGGTTGCTGGTTCTGCAAGAAGCCAGGACACAAGAAGGGTGATTGGTACAAATGGAAGGAGGAGGATGAACGGAACAGTGCAAGAAAACCCACGATTGCTATAAACAGATGTTAGACATGTGGTGAGGTAAGACACTTGAGCTATAATTGTTCAGATGAGAAGGGCTGCAAGATGAAGGCTGCAGATGAGGAACAATTGTGTAAATTAGTAAAGGCTGGTGACATAAGGCAACAGCCAGCCAGTTTTTCCCAAGAAGCCCCACCACTGAGAAAATGCAAGAGGATCTTGACAAATAATGTACGAGAAGATGGAAGAACAGATGGCAAGCAGTGTAGTAGGAATGGGAATTCTAGCAAGAAATGCAGCTATACTGCAGTGACAGGACCAGTGTCAGATGAAGACCTGAAAACAATGCAGATGGAGAATGCAGATTTACAACCAGTGGTAGAGTGGCTGCAGTGGAGTACAGTGCTACCATCTTGGGAAGATGTCTCAAGGTTCAGCCCTGCAACAAGGAGTTACTGAAGTCAATAGGGCCTTCTTCGTTTGAACAATGGACTACTGGAGCATCAGTGGGAGACAAGCGATGGCCTCAGCATGTACTGGCAATTGGTGGTTCCGAAGAAACTGAGGTCTGGGATCTTGGATGACTCATAACCAGATCATTGGTGGGCACTTGGGAGTGAAGGAAACTCTAAGCTGGCTGTGACAGAGGTTCTACTGGACAGGCATGCAACAGGATGTTGAAGAATGGTGTTGGGCTTGTGATGTACGTTGTGCCAAGCAGGGACCCAAGAAACGTGGTTGCGCCCCTTTCCAGCTGTACTAAGTAGGTGCACCGATGGAGAGAGTCGCGGTGGACATTGCTGGACCTCTGTCACTTTCTGAAAGAGGAAACCGGTATATGTGTCGCCATGGACTACTTCACAGAGTGGCCAAAAGCCTATGCCATTCCCAATCAAGAGGCTGCCATTGTTGCTTAGGTGTTGGTTGACCAGTTTTTCTGTCGTTTTGTGGTGCCAAGAGAACTACAGTCAGACCAGGGTAGAAACTTGGAGTCAGCTGTGTTCCATGAGTGCTGCAAGTTACTGAGGATCAAGAAAACCAGGATGACCCCACAGTCAGATGGGATGGTGGACAAATTCAACTGGACTTTGGGACAACAAGTGGTCAGGTATTGCATAGAGGGACAAATGGAATAGGACCAGAAACTACCTGCACTGCTGATGGCATATCTGTATGCATCCCACAAGTCTACCGGCTACACCCCTGCAAAACTGATGATGGGCCATGAATTACGTTTACCCCTTGACTTGTTGATGGGAAGACCACCTGGTGAAAAGTTGCCAAAAGACACCTCCACCTATGTGAAACATCTTCAAGAAAGGCTGGCTGAGGTAGATCATCACGTGCGCGGAGCAGTTACATTATCAAAAGAGGTGATGAAGTGCAAGTATGATGCGAAAGCAAGTGAGGTGAGCTTCAATGATCGTGACAAAGTTTGGTTATAAAATTCTCAGCGGAAGAAGGGACAATCACCAAAACTGCAGAGCCCATGGGACGGGTCTTACACTGTGTCCGACCGCATATTAGACGTAACGTACGAGATTCAGGGAGGCAGGAAATCTTGCCCAGAGGTGAATCACGTGAATCGTCTGTGGAGCTACCTTGGGTCAGGATAGTACATGTGAGACATTACGGAGGAATCGTGCTCTCCAGTGGCCGAAGATGTTGAGGAGGGCCAAGGAGCTGAAGTACAAGAGGACGTTGACAGTTTCCCAAGAAAAGAAGTGCATCAGGAAGAGGACCAAGACATTCCAGAAGTGGCCTGTGTGGAGGAGCAGGGATGTTGTCGGAAATGGCATGGGAGAAGACCTGATAAGCTGAAGGATTATTTTGTGTACAATTAAATGTTTGGCTTGGACTAAGGATTATGTTTGCATACATTATGTAGTTTTGTCGGGACAACAAAGGACTAGGGAGGGGGTAGTGTTGAGAAGCGGGATTTGCTAGTTAGTAGTACTGGAAGGTTCCCAGTACTTCTGGTATTTTTTAGTTGCGTCTCAGACTTGCCATTTAGCCTGCTCTTTTTGAGTGGAGGTATTTTGTAAGCTGTATATTAATTTTTGTTCTCGTTTTATCTACAATGTTTTATGTATGTGATTGTTAAATCATGTAATTATCTGTTTGTATGCTAAGTAACTTAAAGTGATATGCAGTGGATGAAAACTCTGGATATTTTGGTAACAGTTGATAACTGTTGCTTTTCTGAGAATGTAGTAGATAATTCTAGCCTATTGGTAGTTAGCCTAATATAAGCAGGTGGAAGAGCCTGGGGCAGTCAGTTTCGTTTCAGTTCAGTTTGAGTTTAATGTAGTTCATTGTCAGTTCAGTATCAGTGCACTTAGTGAAGATTGTATAGCTTTGGTACTTGTGAAAACAGTGAAGTTGGCAAGCATTAAGTTATATAAAGACAGTGAACTTATGAAGCCAGTGTTTATTTACCACGCCTGAGCTGATCTCGTTGTTTCACACCAAAAAGCTGATCAAAACAAGAACAACTCACAAGGCAACATCCTTCCTATACTGAACCACTGCTGTTGGAACCTGTGGCAGTGTGGAACAGGGATGTAACCTTGGTGTCAGGAGTGTGGATCATTAGGAAAGTGCTGCAGTGAGTCAAACCTTCGTCATGGAGGCAGCACGTGCACACACAAGAGGCAAACTAGGCAAGAGGAGGCATTGCTTGCTGCAATTATAACCACAGTGTACAACTGTAAGCACAGAGTGAAAGACAGAAAGAACTCTAAGAAAAATTACAGACACAGAATGGAGAAGGAAGGACAGAATCAACTTAAAAAACAATTACCAACACAAAATGAAGGACGGAAAGAAATCGAAGAACAACTGCAAGCACAGAGTGAAGAACTAGAGGCACAAAGTGAAGAACAGAAAGAATTATATGAACAGCTTCAAGAGGCATTACAGGGACAACAGAGGGAATTAAAACTGAGGATGCAAGGACAGCTAGATGCTTTTACGGGGGAAACAACGGAAGAATATCAACAGTTTAAGGAGGACGTAGATGTCAAGCTAGAGCAGCAGACGTATGAGGTAAGCAATAATGTGATGGAGTGCAGACAGCATGTAGACAACCAGCTGAAGATAAGTGAGGGAATACTGGTGGAGTGCTGACATCATGTAGACGACCAGTTGAAGCATGCAGATGACCAGCTGAGCATGTGGACGGCCATTTGAAGATAATTAATGAGAGAATTGAGGCTGTAGAGAAATATTACACTGCTGAACCAGAGATTAGCGTACAGGGAGCATATGGAAAATGTTGACAGTGTGTGGTGAATCTTTAATCCCAAGCATCTGAAGTTAGCGTTACAGGGTTGAATAATCAGAATGTAGGAGTTTTAAGTCCAGGGTTTAAATATGATGCCCCAGTTTTTAGGCCCCAGAACAGTGAAATGCATGGCAATAATGGGGGTCCAATTAAAATGCAACCTCAGGAATTTGATGGTAAAGTCTCTTGGGAAGCTTACCGTGCACTGTTTGAGTTACAGGTACTTGCTGATCAGAATGGTTTGGAGGATGACAGGCAGAGGGCAGTGCAGCTTGCTATTAGCCTCAAGGGCGGAGCAATGGAAATTCAGGGCCAGATGTCAGTTGAGGAGGGGAACAGTTATCAGTCCCTAGTAACGTGCTGGAGTGCAGATATGGGACAATGTACCAGACTGTAGAGTACAGAGCAAGATCCTGGAGCCGCGTACGGGCTTGAGACGAATTGCTACTGCAGCTTGCTCATGACCTGGAGAGTATGACACCCAATGTGTACCCTGGAGCAGCACCTAACCTGTTGGCTATTCTTCTGAGGGACCCGTTCATCGATGCTCTTGATAGTGCAGAGTTGAAAGTGCAAATGAAGCAGGCACAACCAAGAAACACACAAGAAGCACTAGCCAGGGCTCTGGAATTTGATTACTACGTCAGGTCTAATACATCCACTTTTTATGCAAAAAAGGGGCAGGTATAAAAAAAGTCGTGTCGCGGTTTTGTCCGAAGATTAAGTGCAACACTTGAAACATTATGAAAGCTCAACCCCAGTTACATGTTCGTAGCTGGCTAGCCTGACTTCGTCAAGCTTCATATCTGGTGCTGATGGGATGACGGTATGAATGAACCCATGAAACTGCGGAGCCTTAACATCGACTCACGAGAATGGATGATTCTGAACTTCGTATGAGAGACGAAATGCCAACGGTTAGGCGATGATCACCTGACATTTCATCTTACATATTACCACAAGACGTCTAGCAGACCTACTATCCATGGTATGAAGAGGTCAAGCAACATGCATCCAACTAATAGGAATATGAGAGGTGGCATGATCTTCCTTTATTTACGGGAAACGAATCCTGAACTGAAAGCTCAAACATTTGGTATAGGCATAACCATAGAAAGGTGGATTAGGATTTCAGGAGGAAGGCACAATGGCGAACCGTCCTCGTTCAGGTCGTCCTCGTTTTACCACAACACTATAGGACCAGGAAATAATCACAACGATGGAAGCAGCACCCGCGAGCAGTGCTTACGCCATAAGAAACGAAGTGCACCTAAAATGAAGCACACGAGCAGTTGTGCGTGGAGTTCGGTCGTCTGGTTTATGTGTTCGAACTCGTTTGTGGGATTCAGTTTGCCAGCCACTCAAAAAAAAAAAAAAAAAAAAAAAAAAAAAAATCAATTATCATAATAGAATAACTGTTCTCATGTGTTGAATACTATAATGAATTTTGTTTTACAACACTTAAATAATGTCCCAGGTCATAAATATCGACGTGATTAGCTAATTTACAGTTAATAAAGATGGAGAATTGACTTCCGAACACCTGTTAAGCTAATTGAATTGTAATGTTGAGAATGTTGACATAAAAATAAAAGATATGAAAAACTTCATAAATACTAAATAAAAATAGCAATCAGAAAGATTTAATAATTATGTAGATTAGTTTAGGTAATTTGCAAAAAAAATTATATGCTGGCATCCACTGTCTGGTCACCTAGAGCAAATGGCAACTCAAGTCAGTGCTATCAACCGATCGTTCGACACAAAGCAGACCGCTCCAAAGCTATAGTCATTCAGCAGATATTTTTACCAAAGTTCACGACACGACTTTTGTCTTTGACCGTACATGAAGTTGAAAAAATTGAAGAAAGTTTCTGATATTGTCAAAAGCCAGGACACAGGAAAGAGGACTGCTACAAGTGGAAGAGGGAACAGGAGAAGATCAGAGGAAGTTGCTGGTATTGTGAGAAGCCAGGACATCTGAAAGTGGACAGCTACAAGTGAACGAGAGAACAGATCAGAGGAGGTCGCTGGTTCCACTAGAAGCCAGGACACAGGAAGGGTGATTGGTACAAATGGAAGGAAGACCAAGAACGGAACAGTGCAAAGAAACCCACGATTGCAAGAAACAGGGGCAGTAATCCCAAGGTGGATGGAAAGCTGATGACAGGGAGAGCTGGAGCTCCTGCTTCATCAGCCCTCAGGACTAGTTCCTGACCATCCCCCTTTGCTGAACGTTTTCAGTGTTTCAGTAACACAGAGAGTAGGCCAGCATGCTCTCCAATACATGTTTCTCTGTCAACACCAAACTACATGCACAGTACACACTACACAACCATTTCAAAATTAAAAACGAGAATGAATAATGGCGTTAATAAATCATGCCTCGGAGTCCCTGGGGTGGGGGCATAAATTCCCCCACCATACTCCCCTCTCCCGGTGACGACTCTGAGAGATGCGTAGAACCACTGTCTGACTCACTTCTTCTTCATTTCTGCAACATTCGCGGCCTTTCCTCTAACTTTCTCTCTGTCAAACACCACCTCTCCTCCTCTAAACCTCACCTTCTCTTCTTGACAGAGACTCAGCTGTCTGAGGCAACTGACAGCAAACCCTTTTCTGTTTCCTCCTACTTTCTCTATACTCATTTCAAGGCCAAAGATGGCTGTTGTGTATATGTACACAACGACCTATCTTGCTCTCATGTTCCTGAATTTGATTCTTTGGAATTCTCTACACTCTGGCTTCGGCTCTCTTGTCATTCTCTGATTAAATATATCTGCGCTGTTTACTTATCTCCTAATTCTACTATCTAAAATTCTTCGACTATCTTAGTTCTATGATGGAACACACTGTATCCAATTCTCCTCTCTCTGAAATCTCCATTCTAGGAGATTTCATTGTTCACCACCACCTTTGGCTCTCCTCTCCTTTCACTGGTCCACCTGGTGAACAAACCTACATCTTTTCTATTCTTAATGACCTAGAGCAGCTTGTACAGCACCCTACCCGTATCCCTGACTGCCTTGGAGAGAGCTCCAACATACTTGACCTCTTCCTTACAACTACTCCTACTGCTAACACTGTTGGTCGTTCCTCTCCATTGGGCTCCTCTGATCACAACTTTATTACCTTAACCTGACCTATTGCTCTGGTACGGCCTGCAGACCCTTCAAAGAAGCGTTGTCTGTGGCACTTTGGAGCTGCAGATTGGGAGGCCCTCAGGCAGTACTTCTTTGAATTTCCATGGAATGATTATTGCTTCCATAGCCAGGAGCCATATGAGTGTGCCTTGCCCATTACAGAGGTTATTCTCTCGGGCATGGAAGCATATATTCCCTTCTCAGATCCTGACTAATGGAAGAAAGCCTTGGTTTAATCATGCATGTTCTAATGCTGTCCGCAACAAGGAGAGGGCCTATAAAAGGTACCGGAGCCAACCCACCCCTGAATCACATCATGTTTATGTTTCTGCCCGGAATCGTGCTAAGGCTGTTCTTTGCTTTGCTAAAAATGATTTCATCCGTACTAAATGCCCTCAACTCTCCAACTCGAATTCTTCGTGCTCCTGGCACCTTGCCAAAAACTTTTCTAACAACTTTACCTCATCATCCTTCCCTCTTTTCTACTCTGATGGTTCTGTAGCTATTTCTACTGATAAAGCAGATCTCTTCGCTCAGACTTTCTCCTCCAATTCCATCTTAGACGATTACGGTGCTGTTCCTTTATCACTTCCTCCTTTAGACTTCCTCATGGCTGACTTTAAAATTTCTTCAGCTGATGTATTTTCTGCCATCACAGGCCTCAATACTAACAAGGCATATGGGCCTGATGGAGTCCCTCCTGTTGTCCTCAAGAACTGTGCTTCTCTGCTGACACCCTGCCTAGGTAAACTCTTTCGTCTTTGTCTGTCAACTTGTACCTTTCCTTCTTGCTGGAAGTTTGCTCTCATTCAGCCAGTCCCAAAGAAGGGTGACCATTCCCAACCCTCTAACTATCGTCCAATAACTTTAACATCCTGTGTCTCAAAAGTTTTCGAGTCAGTTCTTAACAGAAAAATTTTAAAGCATCATTCCTATCATAACCTTCTTTCTGATCGTCAGTATGGGTTCTGTCAGGGGCGCTCCACTGACGATCTTCTCACCTACCTTTCAGACTCTTGGTCATCCTCCTTTCGGGACTTTGGTGAAAGCTTTGCCATTGCAGTTGACATCTCAAAGGCTTTCGATCGAGTCTGGCATAAATCTTTAATTTCCAAACTGCCCTCTTATGACTTTTATCCTTCTGTCTGTGCTTTCATCTATAGCTTCCTATCTGGTCGTTCTATGGCCGCTGTTGTAGACGGCCATCGTTCCTCTCCTAGATCTATCAACAGTGGTGTTCCTCAGGGCTCTGTCCTATCACCAACTCTCTTCCTTTTATTCATCAATGACCTTCTAAGCTGTACATCTAACCCCATTCACTCGTACGCTGATGATTCCACTCTTCACCTTTCCATTTGGTTCCCGCAATGTCCATCTCAGCAGTTACTTCAACAAACAAGGGATGAGGCTATGGCACACCTAATGTCTGACTTGGCTCGTATCTCTGACTGGGGTAAAAATAATCTGGTTATTTTTAATGCATCAAAAACTCAGTTTCTACACCTATCAACCCGACACAATCTTCCACAGGAGTACCCACTAATGTTTAATAATATCCAGCTAGGCCTGCATCATCCTTGAACATGCTTGGGGTTTCATTCACTCGGGACTTATCTTGGAAAGATCATTTTACATCTCTTGTAAAATCTGCTTTCAAGAGGCTCCATACCGTCTTTACCCCTGCACAGTTGTTGACTTTATACACGGGTTTTATTTGCCCCTGCTTAGAGTACAACTCTCATATATGGGGAGGTTCCCCACATACAGCTCCTCTCAATAGGGAGGAGTCAAAGGCTTTTCGTCTCATCAACTCTTCTCCTCTTACTGGCTCCTTTCAACCTCTGTCTCTTTGCTGCACTGTTGCATCTTTATCTCTTTTCTATCGTTACTTCCATGGTCACTGCTCGTCTGAACTGTCTGCTTGCATATCACCCGTCTAGCAACACACTTTCATCTCTTTTCTGTCCAGCTCTCTAATGTAAGAGTTAACCGTTACTCCCAGTCCTTCATTAATGCAACAGGTCAACTCTGGAACTGTCTCCCTTTGTCTGTATTTTCTACTCCCTATGATCTCCAGTTTTTGAGACGCAGTGTGTCCAGGCATCTCGAAATGAACGGGTCTTGATTTTGGCTCTCTTTTGTATTGTTTTTGTTTTTTCTTGGAGGGAACGGTTTGCAGGCTCCGGCCTTTGGTTCTTTCTTTCTTGCATTAAAAAAAAAAGAGATGGGGTGAGATGAGACACTTGAGCCATGATTGTTCAAAAGAGAAGGCCGGCAAGATGAAGGCTGTGGAAGACGAGGAAAAAGAGGGTAAATTAGTAAAGGCTGGTGACATGAGGCAACAACCAGCCAGCTTTTCCCAAGAAGCACCACCACTGAGGAAATGCAAGAGAACCTTGATCAATAGTGTGTGAGAAGACGGAAGAAGAGACGGCAAGCAGTGTAGTAGGAATGGGAATCTTAGGAAGAAATGCAGCTGTACTGCAGTGACAGGGTCAGTGTCAGATGAAGAAGACCTGAAGAGAATGCAGATGGAGGATGCAGATTTACAACCAGTTCTAGAGTTGAGTGAAGGAAACGCTAAGTTGGCTGCGACAGAGGTTCTACTCGACTGGCATGCATCAGAGTGTTGACGAGTGATGTCGGGCCTGTGATGTATGTTGTGCCAAGAAGGGACCCAAGAAACGTGGTTGCACCCCTCTTCAGCTATACCAAGTGGGTGCACCAATGGAAAGAGTCGCGGTAGGCATTGCTGGACCTCTGTCACTTTCTGAAAGAGGAAACCAGTATATGGGTCGCTATGGACCACTTCACGAAGTGGCCAGAAGCCTATGCCATTCCCAGTCAAGAGGCTGCGACTGTTGCTCAGGTGTTGGTTGACCAGTTTTTCTGTCGTTTTGGGGTGCCACGAGAACTACAGTCATACTAGGTGGAAACTTCGAGTCTGCTGTGTTCCGTGAGTCCTGCAAGTTACTGAGGATCAAGAACACCAGGACGACCCCACTAAGGTCAGATGGGATGGTGGACAAATTCAACTGGACCTTGAGACAAGAAGTGGCCAAGTATTGCATACAGGGACAAATGGAATAGGACCAGAAATTACCAGCATTGCTGAAGGCATATCTGTATGCATCCAGCGAGTCTACCGGCTACACCCATGCAAAACATGCTAGGGCACGAATTACGTTTACCTGTTGACTTGTTAATGGGAAGATTACCTGGTGAAGAGCTGCCATCAAACACCTCCATCCGTGTGAAGCCTCTTCAAGGAAGGCTGGCTTAAGTACATCATCAAGGGCAAGGAGGCTTTAAATTTTCAGAAGAGGTGATGAAGTGCAAGTATGATGCAAAGGCAATTGATGTGGGTTTCAACGATGGCGACAAAGTTTGGTTATACAATTTTCAGAGGAAAAAGGGACAGCCACTGAAGCTGCAGAGCCCATGGGACGGGCCATACACTGTGTCTGACTGCATAGCAGACGTAACGTACCAGATTCAGGGAGGCAGGAAGTTTCGCCCAAAGGTGGTACATGTGAATCATCTACGGCAGTACCATGGGTCAGGATAGTACAGGTGGGACATCTCCGAGGAATCGTGCTCTCCAGCAACCGAAGATATTGAGGAGGATCAAGGAGCTGAAGTGCAAGAGGATGGTGGCAGTTTCCCAAGAGAAGAAGTGGATCAGGAAGAGGACCAAGTCATTCCAGGAGTAGACTGTGTGGAGGAGCAGGGACGTCGTCGGAAGTGGCATAGGAGAAGACCTGATAAGTTGAAGGATTATTTTGTGTATAATTAAATTATTAGGTTGGATTAAGGTTTATGTCTGTATACATTGTGTAGTTTTGTAGGGACAACAAAAGACTAGGGAGAGGGTGGTGTTCAGAAGCGGGATTTGCTAGTTAGGTAGTACTGGAAGGTTCTCAGTACTTCTGGTATTTTTCAATTACATGTCGGATTTGCCAGTTAGCCTGCTGTTTGTGAGCGGAGATATTTTGTAAGTTGTACATTAATTTTTTGTGCTCGTTTTATCTATAATGCTTTATTTATGTGATTGTTTTTTTAAATTCTGTGATTATCTCTGTTTGTATGCTAAATAACTTCAGAGTGTTATGCAGTGGATGAAAACTCTGGATATTTTGGATGTCTCCGAGTTGGTAACTGTTGCTTTTCCGAGAATGTAGTTGATCATTCTAGCATACTGGGAGTTAATATAAGGAGGTGGAAGAGCCTAGGCCAGTCAGTTTCGTTTCAGTTCAGTTTGAGTTTAGTTCATTGTCAGTTCCGTGTCGGTGCAGTTGGTGAAGATTGTATAGCTCCGATACATGTGAAAACAGCGAACTTGGCAAGCATTAAGTGTAATTATCTGGTAAAATAAAGACAGTGAACTTAAGAAGCCAGTGTTTATTTACCACGCCTGAACCGATCTCGTTGTTGCACACAGAAAGGCTGATCATAAGAGGAACAACTCACTAGGCAACGTCCTTCCTATACTGACCTACTGGTGTTGGAGTCTGTGGCAGTGTGGGACAGGGACGTAACAATATGATATAGTTAGCGATAATGAAAACACAGAAAGATGCTAAACTACAAAAAGGGCAATATCATGACCTAAAGAAGTACTTCATAGAAATAGATTGGGAAAAGGAGCTTAGAGAAAAAGATATAAATGTTTTATACATTAGAAATTCTGCGATTTTTACGAAACAAGGATCTAAAATTATATCTCACAGCACAAACAATCAGAAATCTATCTATCTATCTATCTATTGCCAGACGCCATAATCCCATACGGGGTGGAAATTTGACTCTTGAGTTATTTGTTTTACAGGGAGGGGCACTAACCCTCCACCAACCCACTTGACACGTAGGAAGCACGTATGGTTTGGTTATATGGTTACCATGTATCGGTACACGGCTAGCACTAAATATCGTGCCACCGCTAGCACCAATAAAATGTATCGTCGCACTGCTGGCCACCAATTTAATGTATCGGTACACGGCTAGCACTAAATATCGTGCCACCGCTAGCACCAATAAAATGTATCGTCGCACTGCTGTATAGTATAACTAGACCACCGTGTTGGATCGACGACACTGTCTGTAGTACACGTCAGCTACTCGCCGTCACTGCCCGACACTTCCCACCAAAGGTCCTCTGCCACGAGAAGGTGGAAGCTGGTCTGTTATTAAGTGGTAGCGTAAGGTGACAGAAATGAGCAGATTAAATCTCTCTTTATTGGGTACAGAATAATATAACTGCGACCCGAGAGATATGTAGGAGCGACACCACCTCCCTTTAAAACTGTAAAACGGCCTCTGACGCTGTACAGTCACCGAGCCGACTTGGGCGCGGTGCTGAGGTCAGCTAAAAAGTGAGGTGCCGAGCATTACATATACTCTGGGCTTATGCAAAAAGTAGAGATAAATGACAACTCTACTAGCACATTATACACCTCTATAAAATGGTATTAAGTACATTCACATATACCAACATAATAAATGGTTCCCCAGGACTTTACACTTACGCACTATTCAGATATCTTTTCACTTCTCCTAACCTTCATTTTATAATTGAAACAGGGTGGCCCTTGTGGTCTGCCATCCACCTTCTTCCTATACCACAGCTAACAGCGAAATGATATTTGGTTGTTCATCATTCACACTTCATTACACACTGTTAATTATGACTAGACAGCTTTAAAAATTATTATGTAAAATATGTGATACTACAACTTCATATGGAAAAAGATGTCGACACCAGAACATCGCTCGGCCACACCATTGACGTCCTCGTCGACATTGTTGTCCTAACTACCGTGTAGCCTAACCAGAGTGTAGGGTAGCTAACTATTCAGGAACATCCACTTGCAATCCTCGAGTACGGACACGTGATATCAGTGGGTTCCTTAATTGGCGCCTTAAATAGTAGCCTAAACCACAAACACAGGACAAGACCACAATAAGTAGAAGACCAACGCCAGGACCAAAATGGGAAGGAGAAAGGTATGAAGGAAGATAGGACAGTACATAAGGCTCTAAATCAGTCCTGTTCAGGTGGGAGAGGAAGGTAAGCTTCTTTAATACATGAGACAGCCTGTTCACATTCAAGAAGGTAACATTGAATGAAGGTAAAAAGGGTCGTAACTGGGACGAGAAGTTCACTGACAAAGCTAGATGATGTTGCTAGGCAGAACTGCTATCTCTTTACTGTGTAACTCACAAAAATCAGATGCAATATAGTACCCCTTTACTGTAAGGAATTGATTCTGTGAGGCACAAATCACAGTTACATCCTCTGTCTCAGGAAAGTAAAAGTACTGTTTCGCATGAATATGAGCATGGAAAACTGACTTCAGCTGAATGGGTTGGAAGGTGCAACGTTGCAGAGCAGAGGAAGTATTTGTGTTCGACAAGGCCCTTTTACACTCCTCTACCTTTAATGGTACGAAGACAAAATGGAAAGCAGGACATACATGGAGATCAAGAAATGAGGCCTTACACTTCTCAAATTCATCCACAGTCGTTTCTGCTACATATTTCTTGTCATCTGAGACAACTAGCACCTATGGACCCTCTTCAATAACAACAAGTGTATTATTAGCGGTAGCAAAAGGGAAGGAAATGAACCGCCATGCCTGGTATGTTACAGCATTCCTCATAGGTACCAAATCAGGATGCCTTCATGGGTCAACTGGGCCTCTAACAATGGGTAATAATATTCCAGTTGACTCAGATCAAAGAGTGGCATAAGTCCATGCTTCCACATAGCTATATCAAGTGCATTTGTTAGTATATTAGTAGGCAGCAATAAAGCATTAACCCTGTTCAAACTTGCATCGATTAAGCCGTCCACCATATTGGCTGCATGCTTCTCCAAAGCAGTGGTTGACTCGTCGAGAGCATGTAAGTACTCAGCGAATAACACCAAGTTAGCTAGGGTTAGTAGATTAATTTAGATGTTGTTCACAAGCTCTACTAGATGGTTGGTAGTCCTAATTATCTCGTTAGCTTTGTTAGTGAACTCATCTAACTGTTTATACACATGCATGATTAATCTATTATTGGCTTTAGCGGCCAGTGTCAAGTCATGCATCTGTCTACCCAATTGCACTACATCCTTATCTAATGCCGTACCAAAGAGTTGTTGAGACAGGATTCCTAGAAAATCCACAAGTCCTCTCTTAGTACGTGCATGGACATACTTGGAAAGATCAGAGTGTACGTTAGGTAAAGCTACATGCAAGTTAGTGAGCCTGTTGGTGAGCCTGTCTATATGCCTAGTCTGAAGCTCAACAAAGCTTCAGTGTCAGAGTTCGTCAATCGTGGGTTTCGAAACATCTTTCCCACTTCCAATAGTTGCTGTCTGAGATTCGACAAGCCCTTGGAGACCTCCTTGACAATATCTGGCATTTGGAGATAGCCTTCCATTGGATAGTAGACGCATACTGCATCTTCCACTACCACGACTTCTCCAAGTGGCCTCTTCAGTGCTCCTGGCATTAACGCAGTCGTGTCCATGTCCGATGTCCTTCCATAGGTCCACCCCAAGCAACGCACGAGGAGTTTGAGCCACAGCCACATTTTTCTGCAAGAGTAGATACTCCCTTAATCACTCTTGTTGTGGGATCGTAGCTTGCTGCGATACTCTTGGTTAGGGACAGGTACGGATGACGACATAGACTGCGACGAAGACAGAGGGCACAACACATCAGACGATAGGCCTAGCTCTTGACTTACTAGTTTGATCCTATCAGTATGTACTGCCTCCTGAGTTCCATTAGCTTCATCCTTTATTCTATAAGTATTTCCACGTACTCATTCCACAACGGTATATGGTCCGCGGAACTTAGGTCTGAGCTTGGAAATTCTCTCAGGTTGTGGATTATGACCTTCTGGCCTGCCTGTAACGTCTTTTCTTGACTACCTTTGTGTTGTTTCACCATCATCTCCGCTCTTGAGGCTTTTAATCTTTTCCGTACTTCACTGTGTATACGTTGGAATTCAACAACTGTACCTTTGCGTTGTCTTCTTTGTTGTATACTGGAGTAGGAGGTCCAGCCAACAAATCGTAGGGTAACACTTTCTCTTCTCCATAAAGGATATAATGAGGAGACTTCCCAGTTGATGAATTTTCTGAGGAGTTGATGGTCACCGCTACATGTGGTAACCAGTCTTCCCAGTTATCCTCTTGATTTGAGGTTATTACTGGTCTCAAGACTTCCAGTATCTTCCTGTTTGTTCTCTCCACCAGGCCATTGCTCTTAGGACTGTAAGGCGTTACAAAAACTTGCTTTACTCCATACATACGACAGATTTCTTGTAACACCTGGTTACGAAATTCACTGCCATTATCGCTGAGCAATACCTTAGGTGTAGAGTATGGACAAATCACTGAAGTCACAAAAGCGTGCGCCACCTCCTCTGAAGTTTTCGTCTGTAAAGGTGCTAAAACAGTGAATCGTGAGAAATGGTCCACTGCCACCAGTACATAACTTGAACCTTGACGACTTCTCGGCAACGCTAAGAGATCAATGGAGACTGTATCCCAGGGTTTTTCCAGTAGAGGATACTCTAAGATGGGAGTCAGAAGTCCCGTCGTTCCTCGTATTTCCGCGCATTTAACGCATTGACTGATGTGGGCTTCTATGTCCTTCCTCATGGTTGGCCAATAGTATTTCTTTCTCGCCTCACGTATGCATCTATCGCGACCGGGATGACCCGCTTGAGGTACGTCATGAACTAACTGTAGCACGGCTTGCTGTAAGGTAGCAGGAACAACCAACTGATATGCAGTGTCCTTCCCTGGGGGTTGCTTATACAAAAGACCCTATTGAAGATGGAAGTGAGTCATTGGTACCGGGAGTTCAGGTAGACAAGTCTCGTCGCCAGACTCCAAGGCATAGATGACTTGAGACCACATCGCATCATTACGTTGTTCCGCTTTTACCGTGTCTGAGGAATACTCAGCAAGAGCAACATCCTCGGCTATGATAGCAGCAATGTTTCTACTCAACGCGTCGGCTACAACATTTTGACGGCCTGGTAAATATCTGACCTCTGGATCAAACTCCATTACCTTGCCAAACCAACGCGCAACCTTACCGTGCAAGTTTTTTCCTTTAAACAAGTCGTGTATGGGTGCATGGTCAGTTAAAACAATTATCCGGTAGCCAAAGATAATATCCCGGAAATGTCCTAACGCCCACATGACTGCTAATGTCTCCAAATGTGTCGTCGAATAGTTCTTCTCTGGGGGTCTTAATGCCCTACTAGCATACGCTATGGTATGTATCTTACCTTGCTCATCCTTCTGCTGTAACACCGCTCCCAGACCCAGACCTGAGGCGTCCGTGCACAGATAGAAAGGTTGAGTATAATCAGGAAACGCTAATACGGGTGTTTCTGACATGGCTTGTTTGAGCTCGTTGAAGCTTTTCTCTTCTGAGGGTCCCCATTTCCATGCAGCGTCCTTCTTAAGTAGCGTTGTTAAAGGTGATGCTATGATGGCATACCTGTGGACAAAACTCCTATAAAAGCCAGTGAGGCCTAGGAACGATCTTATCTGATCCTTGTTCTGTGGTGTAGGAAAATAGGTCATCTAGATACGCTAAGACGTCTTGCCCTAACATCTCGCCAAACAATTGGTTTATCATCCGCTGAAATGTTAAAGGAGCATTACTCAGTCCAAAAGGCATCCGGAGAAATTCAAAGTGCCCACGGTGAGTGCTAAAAGCAGTAATGGGACGCGACTCTTCGGTCAGCTCCACCTGCCAATACCCTGACGCTAGATCCAGACAAGTAAACACAGTATTCGCAGATGCGGAATCGGTTAACGATCCGGTACTGTTACCTTGTTTACTTGCCGAAAATCCACAACAGGTCTCACACCACCGTCCTCTTAGGCACTAGAAAGAGTGGTGCTCCAAGGCGAGGAGGAAGGCTGGATAACTTCATCACGAAGTATCCTTTCAACTTCCTCATCCACTGCTTCCCTTTGGCTGTGCGGTAGACGGTGTGCGGGCACATAAACTGGATTTGTACCAGGGCACAAACCAATATGATGCTTCACCCTATCCGTCCTACCCAGCGCTTCTCCTGGAAGTGCTACTACGTCGGAAAATTCTCTAAGGAGGGCTAGGAGTCGTGTTTTATGGTCTACATTATCCGTGACTTTCACATATTGCTCCAGCTGTTTTTCCTTAGCCAGACGTACTGGTCCGACTGAGTCCTTGCTTGAGATGTAACTACAGGAGAGATCACCGGCACGTCATCGACTTCCTTTATGGGGGCACCATAGCACATCAAGTCGCCTATATAACAACCATCTCTGAGCTTAACTGCGCCACCACTCATATTTGCGATGAAGAGGGGCGTCTTCTGGTCTTGGCCAACGCTAGTCAGAGTCGATTCCAGTGACAATGCCTTATGTTTTACAGTCTCAGTTAAGCATGCTACATCAGTTCCCACCGACACATCAGGTACTCGGACAGGAATTTTACAGACAGTTTGACTGGGTAAGTGGTGATTACCACTCACTATAGCCCTGACTTTCTTCCAGTCCATACCCTCCGCTTCGTGTGCATCCGGGGACTCCCTTGACGCTTCACTTGTCGGGGTCACAACTGGTTGAACGGCTCCTGATTGGATGCCAGTTCCAGTTCGTGTTGCTGAGGGATTAAGGCCTACAAACTCTTTCCCATTAAAGGAAATAGAATGTCTTTGAGGGTGTATTACTATATCATACTCCTCCATGGTCTCAAAGCCTAACAGCCCATCAGCTGGCAGAGGAAAATCCTCAACCACATAAAACGTAGCACGTAACACAAGAGATCGTTTATCTGCCCTCAATGTCAACGGCACCTGGCTTACAATCTTCATTCTACTCCCTGTCACACCTGTCAACATTACGTCTGGTGGTGATAATGTCCAGTTTGTTAGAGGCATTTCACTTTTAAGTCTTTCCAACGCTTTACTAGAAATAATGTTTGTACATGACCCTGTATCTACGATCAGGAACAGTTGGCCTTTCCCTATGATCCAAGGAATAGATAATAAGTCGACCTTAGTAATAGCTGCCACACACGCATCGGTGGATTGTACTATTTTAATTACTTTTGCGCGCAGCCCTGAGCTTCCCCCGAACTAGCTGGGTTCCCTAGTTTCTTCCTCTTTTCAATGACAAAGGGGTAACAGTCCGTTTCATGAGGACAATGCCCATGTATGACACACCATCTTTTCACCTCTGGCTTAACAGCCTTGGTCCTTTGCTGTGGAGAACTAGTAGCTGTATCTCTCCATCCCGAAGTTTGCAAGGCTTTGCTAGCTTCTGCATAGCATATGCCTGCCTTCGCCAAAGCCTGACTTTCAGTACAGTTAGGATACTGCTGTACTATATCAGTAGCCAGATTAGGTACAGGTATCTGCCACAAAGGAGGAGGGTTAGTCTGCCTTTGCACGCCCATATTGTTAGTCATGCCCCAGGTATTTGGACAAGGGCCCTGGGTTTGCATGCCAATATTAGTATTCATGCCCCATTGATTAGGATTCTGGGTTTGCATGTCAATATTAGTATTCATGCCCCATTGATTAGGATTCTGGGTTTGCATGCCAATATTAGTATTCATGCCCCATGCATTTGAATAAGGAACAGAAAATAAATTCTGTCCAAAACCTTGTGGTGTACTGAAAACATCAGAAGTATGCACAGGTATGTGAGTGGTTGTAGTACTATCACTAATGACTGGATTTTGCATATCCTGAGTGACCAAAGGTTCTGTTGTTGTCTCAACTTCCACAGTCTCCTCACTAGGATTACCCTCATTAGCAAGACTAGTGGCCATTTTGGATCTAACTGATTGCTCTGGGACTGTTGAATAAGTATGACCAGAACGCAAATGCAAAGCGTTCAAATCCTCATCCAGTCTTTCAGAAATATCCTCATCACCTTGATCCTCAATATGTCCTTCACTCATTTAATATGTCTGAGCACTTTTATTTGATGTATCAACCCACTCATAAAATGCTGAGTCTAGTGGGGTTAATCTCTATTTCCCTAATTCTACGTCCCCACTTCACTGTATCCATCTAACCTTGTCAGTAATATTCCCCTCCCATATACAGGAAGATAAACTGACATAAAAAAAAGGATAGTTACGGTAAGTGACAGAGAATGGAACACATATAAAATACAGAAAGTGTATTTATTTCAAGGGAATTCTGAGAAACCTTTCTTTCCACTCATCAACTAACTAACGTGTGTTGATTCAAGTGTGTGTGTGTGTGTATTACTAATGCATGGACACTATCTAGATATCAAAGTCCAGGATGATGTTCCACATTCCACGTTCCACACTCCACCAGACTCCTCCAACCATACACGGCAGCCCGCTCGCTGTGGGAGTTAGCAAGCGACTGGTTCGCTCTGCATCACGCCTCGCAGGACGCCACGACGCGCACACACAGCCCACGCCCGCTCCCCTCGACTGGCCTCGGCCATCCGCGCCAGTTGCTAGAAGTTGCTAGTTGACCCACTCCTCACCGCACTGGCTTGAACTCCCCTTATCTCGCCTCTCACACACGAGAGCGAGATTCTTGCCAGTTTGCGTTTGAAGATGGAGATACCTCGCACACCACAGGGCGAGATAACTGCCAGTTTGTGCTTAAGATAGGAATCTCGCACTGGCAGAATAATGGGAGGAATTAATATGCACCACTCCAGTTTATCTGCTCCACTTAACTCACTGGTAATTAGTCCCCTTACAACAGTAGAGTAAGATTCTCTGTTTCACCTTCAGGCACAAACGATTGCAAGGGTTACTGGTTCACAGCATAAATCCCTTTAGCACGTATCGTATCCCAGCACTGAACACCAATTTAATGTATCGGTACATGGCTAGCACTAAATATCGTGCCACCGCTAGCACCAATAAAATGTATCGTCGCACTGCTGGCCACCAATTTAATGTATCGGTACACGGCTAGCACTAAATATCGTGCCACCGCTAGCACCAATAAAATGTATCGTCGCACTGCTGTATAGTATAACTAGACCACCGTGTTGGATCGACGACACTGTCTGTAGTACACGTCAGCTACTCGCCGTCACTGCCCGACACTTCCCACCAAAGGTCCTCTGCCACGAGAAGGTGGAAGCTGGTCTGTTATTAAGTGGTAGCGTAAGGTGACAGAAATGAGCAGATTAAATCTCTCTTTATTGGGTACAGAATAATATAACTGCGACCCGAGAGATATGTAGGAGCGACACCACCTCCCTTTAAAACTGTAAAACGACCTCTGACGCTGTACAGTCACCGAGCCGACTTGGGCGCGGTGCTGAGGTCAGCTAAAAAGTGAGGTGCCGAGCATTACATATACTCTGGGCTTATGCAAAAAGTAGAGATAAATGACAACTCTACTAGCACATTATACACCTCTATAAAATGGTATTAAGTACATTCACATATACCAACATAATAAATGGTTCCCCAGGACTTTACACTTACGCACTATTCAGATATCTTTTCACTTCTCCTAACCTTCATTTTATAATTGAAACAGGGTGGCCCTTGTGGTCTGCCATCCACCTTCTTCCTATACCACAGCTAACAGCGAAATGATATTTGGTTGTTCATCATTCACACTTCATTACACACTGTTAATTATGACTAGACAGCTTTAAAAATTATTATGTAAAATGTGTGATACTACAACTTCATATGGAAAAAGATGTTGACACCAGAACAACCACCCAGCGTTGTAAATGGTTTCTTGGCTTACAGGAAACCATTTGGCTTGTCAGTCAATGTAAAGCCACCTGTAATGGAAAGAAAAGCAATAAGTAGTGACAGGAAAGATGGGAGAAATAGGAAGAGAGGAGGGCAGGCACAGAAAAAGACTAAAGGCTAATGAAGAAGTAGGCAGCACTACATCAAGTGAGTGGATGATGGTCGCCACCACCTACCACTAACAATCAGAAATGATAATGAAATTGTTTAATACTGAATGTAAAAAAAAACAAAAGAGAAAAGAGATTTTCTGTGGACCAGATTCAAATGACAATAGTGAGAGGGCACATAATAACTACAGGCAGGCAGCAAATAAATATATAAGGATAAGGAGAGAAGCTTGAATGCAGTTTGAGGGGGACATTATAAATAAAAGTACTGATCAACAGAAGCTGTTTTACTGCTACATACGAAGCAAAACTAATGTCAGAGATAAAATATAGTCCATCATGGTTGAGGGAAAAATCTGTTTCAATGAAGAAGATAACTGTGAAGTACTAAACAAAAAATTCCAATAAGTTTGTACAGAAAAAAGCTGATTTGAAAGAGATGAAAACGAAAAAGCATGCCCACACGTATTAACAAATATACGTATATCGGAAATCCAGGAAGAGATAAGTACTGTAAATTAGACAAAGGAAAAACTAATGGTCCTGACGAGATTTCAAGTTGCGTATTACACCACTGTGCATATGAGTTAAGCAGACCAACACTTTTAATATTCAGGGAATCCCTACGACAAGGTAGACTGCCTGATATTTGGAAGAAAGCAAGCATTGTTCCCCTCTTCAAGAGAGGAAATAGACAAAATCCACTTAACTACTGACCAATATCACAAACTTGCATCGTAAGTATGATATTTGAAAAGCTGTTACGGAAAATTTGGGTAAATCATCTCGAAAACACAATATGATAGCTGAAAGTCAGTTCGGTTTTGGAAAAGGAAAATCATGTTACTAATCTATTAAGCTACTATGACAGAGTTGCAGAAACATTACAGAAAAGAAAAAAGAAGGCGTTTGACAGCACCACACCAAAGACTTTTATGGAAACTACCGTCAAGGAGGAATTCAAGGTAATCTGTGCTGTTGGATGCAAGATTTTCTCAGAAAAAGGGAAATGAGAACTGTAGCCTACTAGAGGGAAATTAATCATCATGGGGAGAAGTGACTAGTGGAATTCCACAGGGCTCAGTGCTGGCACCAATTACGGTACGATTTTAGTATATATAAATGACATAGCAACATTGGATATAAAAGCTATCTAAACATGTTTGCTGATGGTGCAAAAACACACGGGAAAATTACACAGACTCATGCAGAGAGCTACAAGAAGAATTTAATAAGGTACATGAATGGAGCAGTAGATGCCAAATGGAATTCACTTTTGACAAAATGCGATCAAGTTTGGCTGTAGTGGAAAAAAAAAAAAAAAAAAAAAACAGACTGGGATTATAAGTCAGGAATTTCAACCCTACACACATCAGAAAAGGAGGACTTATGAGTGATTATCAGTAACAGACTATCACCTGCTGATCACATAAATGAGAAAGTAAGGAACATGTACACACTGCTTGCTAATATAAGAGTATCTTTCACATATATAAATGAAGACTTGCTGAGAAAGATAATCACATAATTCATCAGACCAACTCTGGTGTATGCCTTGGTAGTCTGGAATCCATATTAAAAAAAAAAAAAAAATAAGAAACACAGATAAGATTGAAAAGGTACGAAGGGCTGCTACAAAATGGGCTCCAAGCTTAAGAGATCTAAACTATGAAGAACGACTGGAAAAATTAAACCTACCAACATGACAAGAGATAAGGAACAGGGGACATAATTATGTTATATAAATGTATCACAGGAAAAGAGAAAATTGACGTAAATGAGTATATAACCTATGGGGAAGTAACATCAAGAAGACACTGCAATAAACAAAAAGAGAGGTGATAAATACATAAGGAAATTCAGTTTCCCAAACAGCAATTCATCAATGGAGTGCACTGCCAAATGAAATACGTCAACACTATTAAAAAACAACAAAGATATGCATGATAAAAATGGTTCAAAACACGGGACAGTACGAGGCTGACTCAATCTTGTAAATATACAATTACGTATGAACAATTAGGTAAGAACAAACTGGGGTAACTACCGCGGGGCACACTGCCTCAGTTACCCTCCGACTTCATAGTGCAGTATGACTTGTTAGAAAAACAGCTCTCGTAGGATTTTCTTGTCAAAATTGATTTTTTTTTTTTTTTGCATTTCCTGGTTGAGTTGAGGTAATACTGTGGGAAAATGAAGGGGACCAAATTTTTTGACCCATGTAACCCCCTGTGGGGAGCGTTTCTCTCCAGTGGGTCCCGGAACTGAAAATACTACTAGCTCCATCAATAATGAACCAATCTTTATGATCTTGGTATCGTTTTAACGGTTTTCGATGATGGGAAATCCATTCATGATACTTTCGAGCCAACTGGAAATGAATATGACCAATTTCCAGCGTAGGAGTGATGTCAATGGGGTCCGATCAACGGATTTTGTCACAATATTAAACCTGGTCATGTAATACCTCTTTTTCAAGATTTCAGGAACAGGAATCCGACTATATGGGTACTTTTTTCACTAGTTAATTTATTTTAGAGATAATGAACGTCATGAGGTATTAGCCAATGCTTTAATCAAAGCACCACTGACTTCGGACGATTTTTACCTATTCTAAGTCGTAACTCAGCATGTTAAGCTTTAACAAGATTATTTCTCGCATGAATGCGTGGCTTAAGAACGTAGCTTTATGGTGAGACAGGTGAAAAAAATTCAGGTCTCTGCTTGTATTTTAAGCAAATATTTATAATGCTGTCCGAAGTCATAACCGACGTGGGGTGACTTCGGACTGGGGTGGGATGGCTTCAGACAACCAATGCTTTTGCCCTTTAAATGGGAGAGCGTGTATTTGGCGATGGCTTCGGACACTACTGAGGTGACTTCGGACACTGACGGAGGTTAAAAAAAAAAAAAAAAAAAAAATACGTATTTTTGTAACCCCTATAGGACTAAATAAAGATTATAATTTATTTTGTGCTCCTTTTCTCACACTGAACACATTCACATATGTGTGTTTGAAATAAAGCCACGTAAGTGTTTATCACAATTGAATTCTGGTACACAGAACGTATAGGAACTTTTATAATTTAAAAAATATATATGATTTTCTTTGTGAAATACATGTAATGACACCTTGAAAATGTAAGGCACACCTGTGACACAACTTCTTATAAAAATAATAGTAATATTTTTGAGATAAAGCAAATAAATCGTAATTAGGTAAATATAAGTATCACAAGTATCACCAGACTTAATACATTACAGCCTGAGTAATTTATGGCTCATTGTGCCATTTTGCTATAGCAATGATATGCAAAATTAAAGCCCGTAAATTAAACAAATATTTGTATCACATAATTATCACTTTTCTTATTCATCCCCTTCTTCTACACCTATTAATCTAAACTTACTGATCATGTTGAGTCTACCCAATAATTCTGTCTGTCTGTCTGTCTGTCTGTCTGTCTGTCTCTGTCACTACCTGTCTGTCTGTCTGTCTGTCTGTCTGTCTCTGTCACTACCTGTCTGTCTGTCTGTCTGTCTGTCTCTCTCTCACACACACACACACACACACACACACACACACACACACACACACATCCACATTGAATATCATAGGCCTACGAAATTTTTTGTCAAGTGTTGGCTCTGGCAATATTTTAACAATGTCATCCTTGTCTGTATCACTGTAATCATCTATGGTAGGGTTAATGAACGTTACGTGTTCCATTGACATGTCTGAGAAAACGCACATGGATATGAGGTTCAACATGTACTATTGCGGCCAGTTGTTAGCCACCCTCGTCCAGCCAACCCGTCTATGTGGCAGAGTCGCAATCACGAACACAGAAGTTGCCTTCCGTGCATTTCTGTCGAAAAATATCCCTTCAGCTTTGGGCTTGTACTAATGGATAAAGCAATATTAATATTTACTTTGAAAGTTTGACTCTCATAACACGAATATATCACATTTATTATTTAGTAACTATTTTTTCTCATACAATAACAAGTGACTTAAATATGTTTCTTGGATTTTACTTCGCGACTTCCTGTACTGTAGGTTTGAATCAGCGAACACAAAGAGTGATCAAGTTCGAAGCATTCATTTGTTAACGAGAGAGAGAGAGAGAGAGAGAGAGAGAGAGAGAGAGAGAGAGAGAGAGAGAGAGAGAGAGAGAATGTGAATTTTGGAGAAATGAGGTGGAGGCAGACTGGCGCAGGGAAATGCAAGGGATGAGAAACCCTGGTTTCCTGTGCTCCATCGAAAACAGGCCACGGTGTGAAAATTTCTTCCATCAGTCACTAGAAATTGCCTTGCTTTGTGATAAAGGCTTTTTTTTTTTTTTTTTTTTTTTTTTTTTAAGGGTTGCTATCGGAGGAATAATGAATCAGGAGATAAATGCCGTTGATTTAACAAAAAGCTATGCTTAAGAAAGTAATTTGCCTCTCTGTCCAAAGAGGGATAGTCAGCTAATGAGAAAAATACTCACAAGTTTGCCAGAAATCTCCAGGTGCCAATAACCAGAGAGAGAGAAAAAAAAAAGAAGCGAAAATAAGGCATTTAACAGAAGTTACGCGGCCTGCCTAATAATTTGACCAAGTCAACTGGCGTTACCCAGAATAAAACCTATATTTCATTTTGTCCGACGAGACGTTATCCTGGGATAAATAAACTCCTTCGTCATCAGCCAAAAGGAAAATTCGTGTTTAGCTCGAGCACGTTATTTACTCGTATCGCATAAAATCATGTGTATGTAGCCGGAATGAAGCCCATTATCTACGGCCTGGCAACCTCCCTGTAAAGAGTACTATTTTCTACCGACAGACTGAGTTAAGCGATGAGACTCATCTTTCGTGTAAAGAAATGCACCCCGCCTGTGTGTGTGTGTGTGTGTGTGTGTGTGTGTGTTGAATTGCGAGTCATCCGACTTGTGGAGCATGGTATGCGTGTTGGTAGGCTGGTGACTGGGTGGGGGGATTTGTTAGTGTAGGGTGGTGGTTTCACAGGCGGATTAAGTGGAGTGGGTGGGCGAGAGGGAAAGGGTTGTTAGGCTGGTTAAGTGGGGTGGAGTGGGGTTCGTGCATTAAGTGTGGTGGGTGGTGGGGCTACCTGTAAGACAAGGCAAAAGACGGTTTTATGTCGTCCTACTTTTGGGACATACTATACTAAGGCAGTAAGGCTGTGGGTATGTGCGTTGATGGGTGGATGTGTTGGTGGATGGACGGACTGTGGAAAACAGGCCTCTGGGATTAGGTCACTTGAGTGAATATGCCCGAGTTGGGAATAGATCAGTGTGTGGAAAATCGGTCCACGGGGGATATTATTCTGGAATCATGCTTAAGTAGGTATATAGATCCAGTGGGTAACAACAGGTCCATAGTGCAATACGTCTGTTAGTTAGGAGGTGTGTGTGTCAACTGCACGCATCAGTGGGTGATATAACCACGTCGGATAACAGGTTAATGGGGAAAATAGGTTCATTGTGAAAAATATGTCCATGGGTATACGTCCATGTAGGAAACCTGCTTCCATGGAGAGATTCAAGGTCGACGGAGAAATTGGTCCGCGCGGAGAAAATACATCAATAGGGAAAAATTAGTCCAAGGGAAAATAGGTTTACGTAGAAAAGTAGGCGTCTTTGGGGAAAAAAAAAAAAAAGGTCATTAAGGAAAATAGATCCATGGGGGATTTTGTTCCGAGTGCTGGAAATGTCCATTGATAAAAAACATTCATGAGGTGAAAATAGGTCCATAGGGGCATACACGTACTGTAAACATACATGGAGATATTGACAATAAATGGGACTTACAATATTCAACTTTTAACAGCGACCATTGCCTGGAATTAGGCTTACCTCTGCACACCTTGGACCAAACAACCATTAGCCAGACCCTATTACCACTTCATCATCCAGTTATTATATTTCATATTTTACCTTCATTTAGTCATTTAGGCACAGAAAGCCAATAGAAACGAGTGGAGAAATCCATGTTTAACTGTGTTGAACACCTCATTTCTCCACCTCATTATTCTAAAATTCACAGGCACCCACTACTCTCTCTCTCTCTCTCTCTCTCTCTCTCTCTCTCCTGTTAACAAATGAATGCTTCAAACTTGTTCACTCTGTGTTCGCTGGTTCAAACCTACAGGAAGTCGTGGAGTGGACCCAAATTTCTGTCACTTTCTTGGCTCTATACGAGAAACAAGTTATTAAATAATCAGTATGATATATTCGTGTTATCATAGTCAAACCTTCAAAGTAAATATTACTATTGCTTTATCCATTACTACAAGCCCAAAGCTGAAGGAATATTTTTTGACAGAAATGCACAGAAGGCAACTTCTTTGCTCGTGAATGCGACGTGCCACATAGACGGGTTGGCTGGACGGGGTGGCTAACAACTCCTGGCCACAATAGTACAATGACAGCTATAGAGTATTTGTGTTTTTTCATACCATCAAAGGGAATTTTAACAATAACTCAATTACAAGGGGCAAGGTCGCTTACCACCTCCTCTCTGCCACTATTCTTGACATGTAGAGAAACTCCTGCCTGGTTTTCTAGTACCGGTGAGGCTTCAACTTGCAGAAGGTTGACAGGTGAGTCTTCAGCTGCTGGAGGGTCATCAGGTGAGTCTTGTGTTGGAACTGGCCCGACCACTGTCTGTAGATCTAGTACAGCTTGTAGATGGTTGGTTTTGCAGCTCTTTGGGATCACTCTTCTCCAAGGTAAGTGCTGATGAACCAATACTACGACTAGGTGGGACATTCAGACGCTTCTTTGTAGTGTTTTTGGGTGTTTGCTCTGTTGTACTGGAACTGCTGCCATACCTTATTTCACGGAGCATGCTTATTACTGAGATATCAATGGCTTGGGCAGTCCTGGTTTCAGTAGTTCTGGAATCCTGCGACGACCTTCGATCATCAACCGAAAGTCTGGAAATTGCTTGCTGGGGATCCAATGGATAGATACCACACTTTTTGAATCCACTTTGAAGGTTTGTGTTAACTGTCACATTGACTTTCTCCATTAGTTCGCCAAGCAATGCTGGGAAGCTGTCTTTAGGCAGTGAAGTACGCAGCCTGCCTGTTACACTCTTCTTAAAGTCCTCTGACACCTGCCGCCAAAAAATCTTTAGGGGTCGTCTGAACACTGCAATGTCCAGAGGTTGTGTGAGGTGTGTGGAATTAGGTGGGAGGAGTACAAAAGATATGTTGTTTTCTTCACAGGACTTTATGACACTTGCTGTGAGATGACTGGCGAGGTTATCTCCGATCATGACGACTCTTCCTGTTCTCTCGCGAGCATAAGGCGGGATGATCTTGTAAAACCAGTCCTCGAAATATCCAGATTGGAACCACCCACTCTGCGACCGATTATATCTCGCTCCAGGTGGACCACCCTCAGTCCACGTGTCATAGAGATGCAGTGCCTTATAAACGACATGAGGCGGCAGCAAGGTCCTGATGCTGTCCCAGCAAACATAATTGAGATGGAAGGCATTGTTGTATTCTTGATCCTCTCTGGGTATTTTGTTCCTCTTTTAACTAATAATTTCTTCTTCCCGGGTCATCAGTTAGGTTGGTTTCATCGTAGTTAATTATGTTGTCCGGTGGAACCCCATCCAGTGTTGTTTTCAGATTGTTGTAATATTCTCTGAGGGTTCTTTCTGACACTTGGGCCCTCACATGCTTTACATTTTCTGACATACGTCTGGTGAGGATAGCCTAGTGACGAGTCAGAAATGACCGACACCAATCAACCCCTGGAACATTGTTCTTAAATTTTACTGCTTTCACTCCCTGTCTTTCCAAATGTGTCTTTACCAACATGCGAAGGTCCAGGAAATCAAGCGGAAAACCCCACTCGCTCTATGTAATAATTGTCACAAAGATATTTCTCTTCTACTGATGACAACACAGTCCGTCCACCAGCTGCTTTGGTGTGCTTTCCCTTTAGATAGTCATATAAGGTACTTTTACTTAAGTACCATATTATAGATGCCTTATGCACACTCAGGAGTTTATTTTTTCAATGTCATCTTTGCCCCTCCCTGGAAAACAACTAAATAAGAAGACAAACAATAAGCCTTGGACAAGGACTGACCAAAAGATGACGACCAAGGACCGGACAAAGGACATGGTAATCGGATCGTGGAATGTAAAGGGAGCGAATGATGAGGTGAAAGAGAGAGAGATTGTCCAGGTGCTTGAGGGTGCGAAAGTTGATGTATGCGGAATAACTGAAATGAAATGGAGAGGTGAGAGTGTGAGAGAATGGGGGTATGGATGGGGTATATGTGCAGGAGTAGGTGAGAATGAGAGGGCAAAAGAAGGAGTATGTATAGTTGTGAGTAAAAGATGGAAGAAGAGCATAAGAGAGTATGGATCAGTTGGGTCAAGGATTGTGTGGGTAAAATTGAAAGTTGGAATACAAATGTGGGCAATTGTGTGTGTGTAAGCGCCAAAGCATGATCGTGCAAGCAGAATGAGAGAAGAGTTCTGGACAAATGTGGAAGTGTGCATGGAAAAGTTTGGAAGGAATGAGAGAGTGCTTTTGATCGGTGATATGAATGGTAAAGTAGGGAATGTGAAGGTGGATGGAATAGTTGGTGAGTGAGGTGTGCCTGCTGAGATAGATGAGAATGGCAGTGCGTTAGTGGACATTTGTGCTGGGAGGGGGTTGGTGATAGCCAATACCCTCTTCAGGCACAAAATGATCCACAGGTATACACAGCGAGTGATGAGAAGGGTGGGTGGTGAACTGATTGATTATGTGTGTGTGGATGAAAGGATGCGAAAATGTGTAATGGATGCTAGAGCTTATAGAGGTTGGGGGAGTGGACTTTCTGAACACTACTTGGTGGTGGCCAGAATCAAGGTCCAATTAGGATGGAGAAATAGAAGAAGGGAAGGATGGGAAGAAGGAGTATTTGTAAGGTTACAAGAGGATGAGAAAAAGGCAGAGTATAAGAGAGAAGTGGAGGAACGATTGGGCAGATATTAATTGGAGCAGATGGGAGACGTGGAAGGTGTGTGCAGGATATTTACAGAAGAAATATGTGCAGCATGTGATGTGGTCTGTGGGATGAAGAGAAGACGGAGGGGTGTGCAAGGAACAGCGTGGTGGAATGGAGAGGTGAGACAGGCTGTGGCACAAAAGAAGAAATCATACAATGAATGGATGAGAAATAGGGGTGTGGAAGAAGTCGAGAGGCGGAAGAGAGAGTTATATGTAAAAAGAAAGAGAGAGGTGAAAATATTAGTAAGAGAGAGTAAAAAGAGAGCGGATGAGGAATTTGGAAGGAACTTGAGTGCAAAGTGGAGGGACTGTAAGAAAATGTTCTGGAAAGAGGTGAAAAGAGTAAGAAAGGGTGGAAATGAAGTTAGCAGGGGAGTGAAAGATAAAAATGGTAGATTACTAGTGGAGAAGGGAGAAAAAGTGAGCAGATGGAGAGAACATTTTAAGGAACTGTTGAACATAGAGGATGGAAGTAATGCGAGTACCGTATAAGTGGCTGGGGAATGGCTGGGAGAAGGAGGGAGGTGAGAAGACAAGAAGAAATCAGTAGGATAGAAGTTAAATTGGGGAAAGCCCCAGGAATTGATGGAGTGTGTGGTGAAATGCTGAAGTTTGGGGGAGAGATAGTAGTAGAATAGATGTGGAAAATGTGCAGATTGGTCTGGGAGGAAGGTAGAGTCCCGGAGGATTGGAAGTCATGTATAATTATTCCCTTGTACAAAGGAAAAGGGGAAAAAGAAGTGTGTGGTAATCATAGGGGCATCTGTCTTCTTAGTATAATAGGAAAAGTGTATGGTAGGATACTTACTGACAGAGATAGAGAAAGAACAGAGGAATTAGTTGGAGAAGAACAGGGAGGCTTTAGGAAGGGGAAGAGGTTGTGTAGATCAGATATTCGTTCTTAGATCTTTGGTGGAAAAGTTTCTAGAGAAGGGAAAGAAGTTGTATGTGGCTTTCATGGATTTGGAGAAAGCATATGACAGGGTGGATAGACAAGGATTGTGGAAAGTATTAAGAATATATGGAGTAGATGGGAAGTTGTTGAATGCTGTGAAGAGTATGTATGATGGTGCTAAGGATGCAGTGCGTGTGGATGGTGAACTGAGTGAATTTTTCTCTTTGAAGGTTGGGTTGAAGCAGGGATGTGTCATGTCTCCATGGTTGTTCAATCTGTACATGGAAGGGGTAATAAAAGAGGTACACGGTAGGGGAGTGGATGTTGGAGTGGCCCTGGTGAGAGAGGATAGTGTTTTGAAACTCCCTGTACTGATGTTTGCAGATGATACTGTGTTGTTGAGTGAAGACGAAGGAGAGCTGCAAGGCTTGGAGGATGAGTTTGGGAGAGTGTGTAAGAAACGGAATCTAAAGGTGACTGTAGGGAAGAGTAAAGTGATGGTCTTTGAGAGAGGTGAAGTCAGTGAATGTACAGTGAGGTTGGATGGTGAGGAATTGGAAAATGTGAGTACGTTTAAGTACTTGGGTAGTGTGATAAGTAAGGATGGAGGTTTGGAGGGTGAAGTGCTTGAAAGGGTACAGCAGGGAAGAAAGGTTGCTGGTTCCTTGAAAACAGTGATAAGAAGCAGGGAAGTGAGCATGGAAGTGAAAAAGTTACTACATGACAGTATTGTGATACCAGCTCTAACGTATGGAAGTGAAGCTTGGACGTTGCTGGAGGGACACAAGTCAAGAGTGAGAGCAGTGGAAATGAGTTATTTAAGAGGAGCCTGTGGAGTCACATGGAGAGACAGGCTGACAAATGAGGATATAAAGAAGCATTGTGGTGTGGTTGTGGATGTGATAGGAAGCGTTAGGAGGAATACACTGAGGTGGTTTGGCCATGTAGAGAGGATGGAGGGCGAAAGACTGACGAAGAGAGTGTATGTGAGTGAGGTGGAGGGGGGAAGAGGGAGGGGGAGGCCGAGGATGAGATAGAGGGATGGGGTGTAGAGGTATATGAGAGAGGGGGGTGTGAGTTGGGAGCGGGGCAATGAAATGGCTGGGGACAAGGCTACGTGGAGGCGATTTGTTTGTGGCCACCCCAAACGGGATTGAGGCATCTTGCAATAGATAGATAGATAGATAGATCTTTGGCTTTTTTTTATGCAGTCTTTATCTACTTTGCTAGTATAGTTCCTCTTTTCACTTTGCACTTTTGGGACGTATTTCATAGGCATCTTGCCTCCTGTAAAAGAAAGACAACTTTAATGTACAGTCGCGAGCAGATGAAATGGAGACACCAGCACACACACCTCTGGGTCGCTTCTACCTGACTCAGGGTGGCTCACATTTCCCGCCAGGAGAGAGAGAGAGAGAGAGAGAGAGAGAGAGAGAGAGAGAGAGAGAGAGAGAGAGAAAGAGAGAGATAACGGTATAGAACACGTGGCAACACTGTACACAGGTGCGGGCCACACCACAGCCGCAAACGTACGCGAGTCCTACTATAGTCATTATTCCCATTCTGGCAACATTCCTGGTGTGTGTGTGTGTGTGTGTGTGTGTGTATAAAGGGAACTGCGGTTCACATGAATGGAACCCTCACTTCACCAGAAATGAGCTTATATTCTGCAAGAGGGTTTGTCTCACTCCGTTCCTCACAATTTTCTTTCATCATAAAAAACATGAATACCTGTGGTTCTCGTATTTTATATTATTAATAATTATTGCTAAAACACATTAAGCACTGAAAATAGCCCATTCATTAAAGAAATTGTAATCATTACAGTTGTAATATCGAACAAATACTGACGTATGATGACTTAACTAAAAATCAATACATAGCTTTGTAAATGTTAAATCCATCTAATTCGGTTTCATATGCTTTTGATCCCTAGCATTCCCAAGATAAAAAATGTGTATAATCATGGCTAGAGTCTGATGACATATAGCAAGACATATTTATGCTGACATCCTGAATGACGAGCACAATCAACCTATTAAAATGTTCATCCATTAATTGTTGGGCACCAGAACCATCACAGACAAGTGTTAACCCGACGTGCACATATTTTCTTCACCTTTGACTTATGACTACATTACTATTCTCCTCATTCCCCAATATTTTCCACCACACCGCTCAAACAGGTGTTACCCCCTCCCTCTTGAACCCCTTCCAGTTTCACCTCTCACCAATGAACCCCTCGAATGGAACTCGCACTTGGGGAGGGATACTTGTGAGACAGAAAAGCCTATTATAATTTGGCACGGGTGGAGGGGAGGAGAGAGAAAGAAAGGAGATGGGAGACTCTGGGGGTGAAAATAAAGGGGTTTAGCCAATATGAACCATTAGGTTAACGCTTTGCCCGTTGTATAGAATCTTATGAAGCCACAGTTCAGCTGCAAAGGTGCCAACTTCATCTATGACACAACAAACTACTCTCTCGCTTCAAGTGAAAACAGTTTTAAATTAAAACCCATTATCAGTGATGTGATTGACATCATGATTAATTAAGCTCTCCCAAAATCAAACATTAATCCATAATCAAGATAAATTAAGACCTTGACAGCCATGGTTATTGCTGCCCCTCCTCTCCTCCCTTCCCTTCCCTTCCCTCTCTTGATCTTTTTCCCACCACCAGCCCCTCCATACACCCCCCTCCCTCTCTCACTCTCCCGTAACTCGTCGGGTAGAAGCGACCCAGAGGTGTGTGTGCTGGTGTCTCCATTTCATCTGCTCGCGACTGTACAATGATTTCACCTAGTAATGCACAACAAGCATCCCCCAAGTCATGTCAACATCTGTCGCCTTACATAGTTAAGGTTTCTTAAGAAGGGAGCAAGTGACAGATGTTGTCATGATTGAATGGATACTGTTTGTGTGCGTGTGTGTGTCTGCGCATGCACGCACACAGGTTGGAAGCTATATTTTTTTCCTTCCCCTGTCCGGAGTCACCACGTGTCCGAAGTAACCCCAGATCGTGTCCGAAGTAACCCCATTAAATCTGGAAAAGGAACAAAATTTGCTGTTAGGCCAGTGGACCTTGAACTACGGACACTGAGGCTAAAGTAAGTGTATGTATGGTATCGCAAATGTTTTTGCGACATTCTGGTGATGGTCACATGTCTTTACACCTTCCCATCCTTTACGCTCAGTAGAAGGTTGAGCGATACAAAAAAGCATGCCTTTTTTTTTTTTTATGACGTATTCAATGAATATTTACACAAATTGTGTAAATGGGATTACATTATTGTTTTATCTAAGTTATAGCTACAACATTCCTCTTTAATAAATACTCGTATTTTTTTCCCAACCCGATTTTCATTTCTCTGTATTCTAACTAGTTTACTTTTTTTTCTCGAAATGTCCGAAGTCGTCCCCAAGTCCGAAGTCACCCCATTTTATGGTATCCACACCAAACTCACTGTTCGATAATTAATACGATATCGAAAAGAAGGACAAAAACCGCATCATAAAGTATTTATTAACATAGTTCCACATTATCGTTCATATATTACATACTCAGTGAAAACACTTTATTGACTTTTTGAGTTTTCACTTGTTTCATGAAAGGAGAACACGCCACTCATATATTATATATATAATTCTGATGGTAGAAAATGAAGTTCCTGACTCCTGACTAGAACAACAAAATGCTGCATGTGACAAACATACCTGACTGGATAAAATAATACAGCTAGACTGCCAGTACTGAACACCATAAAAGTAAAAATATTAACTACAGTTAGCAATTAAGAGATACATATTAACATCATTCATATTGTGCATATATATTTTTGATGACAAAAGTTCCTGACTAGAAAAACAAAACGCTTTATATGACACACACAACTGACCAGATTCAATTCCTGACTAGAACAAGAAAACTCTTTTTATGGCAAACATAACTGATCTGATAAATAATAAAGCAAGATCACCAATACTGTAGTCAGTACTACACCGTACATAAACAATATATCATCAGTCGATGACAACTCTGCTATATCGACTAGAACAAGAATCCACCACAAACAAAACTACTTACCGTAAGAAAAACAGAAAAGCTGGATATCCAAATAATAGCAACAAGAATCCTTATGCTACATGTCGATATGCCAGATATCGTAGTTTGCCACTCGACATCATCATCATCATCGTCATCTTTGACATGTTCCATATTCTTGATGGCATTTGAGCATTCACCGCCATAAAATTTGCAGAGTCGAGTACAAGGAAGGCCATTCTTATAACAACTACACCTTCCTCTGTATCCAGTTTTATATGTACACTTCGTCAGTTCAAGCACAGCTTGAGGGGCAGGTAGCCTTAGACACCTCACCGGAACATAAACTCCCTTTTCTAGACTCCAGCCAGATCAATCGGAGGAAGACTGGGACAGCTAGTCACGTGGAACTTGTCACTCATTGCTATGAAATTAGTGCGTGTGATATGCGGCATTAAGGCAGCACGAGTTGGCGGTAGCATCTCACCCTCTAGGTTTCTTGCACTGAACATTTTCCATGGCAGTGCAGGAAGGGTAGTTGGACCTTTTGGTCAGTAGACCCTGCAGACAAAGCGCTCCAGTAGTTTGACCTGTTCTGGAAGCTGAATGCCGACTAACTCCATTTTGTTGTCATGCTCCCCAAAGCAATGGATGGCCGCATCATCATCGGAAAGCTTCAGATATGCACGAACCCATGTCATCTTTGTGATACTGACAAATTTCCCACCCCGGTCAGCACCAGAAAAGTTGTGGAGTCCGATGAGCCCTTGGCATTTGCGACATCCAATGGTTTGCACTCTCTCTACCACGTTAATTTCTCTGTACTTGTTGCCCTTGCCAGTTAGGAATTTAAGACTTATCAGGGGATGGGATCCAAGATGACCATGAGACACTAGATCAAGGAGTAGTGTGAGGACGTCTGTGTCTGGTGACCAAACACATTTCTTGCCATTTACTTTTATCAGTAGAAGCCAGGACTCGACTGGGAATTAGAGTATCGGCCTCTTCATGTCCATGCTCTTCTTCAAAGTCTCGGCTCTTGATTTTGTTTCTGTAGCCCAAGACCAGATTCAATGAACTGTTTGATTTTTCAAGCAAAGCCTGGGCAAACATTGCAAACATCACTTCGGTCTTGTAGAGGATAATAAATCTTTCAGAGACACTGTGAGTTTCATTTCAAGGTGGATCTCAAATTCTGTTGACACTGCTCGCTTTTGACGTGTTTTGTTCTTCAGTGACTGATCCATGAAGTTGTCAAAGACGACGTGTGCCTCATCGTAGCTGGTTACCAATAATTCAGTTCGCTTGATGAATGCCGACTGGAAGTCTGATAGCGGCAACATTGTTTGCGTTTCCTTCATGCTTTGAAGCACAGCCATTGCATCAATGATCAGAATACGATACGGATGACCAACTTGTGCCATATGGCAAGGAGATGCAGAATCCAGTGGTTCACGCATAACTTTTTCAATGGCATGCATTAGACTAGCCTTGTCTCCAGGGATGTAAAGTGTCACATCAACCGCACAAATTGATCGTGGCACAACAGACATCTCATACTCGCCAATGATCTCCTCGAGTTTTTGAACCAACTTTGGTCTACTCCCTTCAGTGATTAAGAATCTTCCCAGTAGTTCAAGCTTTTCTTGTAACTTTATCACTTTGTCTCCCAAGCTAAGTTTAGACTTCTGCATCCAGTTTGAGAAGTTTTAACTTCTTCATCGGATCCCAAACTGATACTTTGGACATCGGCGGCAATCTGCTATGAATGAATACCTCAAATTGTTTCTGACCCTTTTCAGCAAAGTGCAGGATGTCGCCTTTTGCCTCTTCTGGCATTAGAGCAGATGAAGCTAAGCTCTTCATTGGAGTCCTCGTTTCAAAGGGATTTCCAGCACAGTGTAACTCAATTGCATCCCACAGCTTTAGAACATTTGATCTTGACCTCGCTGTAACACCACCTACCAGTTGATAATGCTCATATCGCTTGGACATCTAGGATGTTTGACTGAAGCCACTGAGGTACTGCATAACTATTCTAGCAAGATGAGGTGTACTGTAGTAGTAACGAGACGATCTAGAGCAGCGTCGTCCTGACTCAAACCGACCATGCCACCGTGACGCTTCAAACCTTTGATTTCTTGCTCAAGCGCCTAGTCAGTGAACAAGCATGTGAATGGAACCTCTGATTTGGTCATCACAAAATCCCCGGACTTCAGCACCTCCCAGGTAGCCGGATCATCATTTTCAGGTGCATTCATCTGAGCTAAGTGTACTGGCATGAGACGCGCATAATTAAGTAGATCGTGTGCAAAAAAATACTTGATAAAGTTTTCCAAGGCAGCTAGGTATCCTTCCCAGTCACCTGATCGGCAGGCACTGATTAAATTCAGAAGACTTTCAGCCTGGTTCACGTACTCAGTAAGAAAGCGTGCTAGTTCTCCAATGTCTTTTTCTTCATGTTTCTTACTTGCCTTTGAATACTAGGACTGGATGTTGTCAGCAAGCTCCGTCATCTTAGGATTTCGTTCGTGGAGAGCTGTCTTGAAATCACTGCATTGGACTGATAGTGCTCCAGGTGGGATGACTGAAAACATTGCATCTAATCTCATCAAGATTGCTAGACATGTTGTGACATGATACTCAATGCCACGTTTGTAGTCTTTGCCTCTGTAGATTCCACGAAGTGCTGCGGAACTATATGTACTGTACCAGTCTCGATCAAGCACGTGTCTATTTCACTCCCGCTGATTGTTTTTCCTAGACTATGAAGTGCAGCAAAAGCAATGCGCAGTGCACCTCGTCGGAGAATTCAGTTCTTATTGCCAACTGACTGCTGAATCTGGAGAGCACGGCTGTACAGATCCAGGCATAGGGTGATGATTGTTTCCCTCTCGGGGCTAACCAGTAGGCTACATTAGATATTCCCTCATTCAGCATTAGGACAGTATACGAGGTGCCGTAGTCTGTGGGTGAAGTCTTGAACAGAGGTGCGATGACCTCTGTGTTGGTTTGGCTTTGACGTGAAGGGGACTGTTACAACAGTAGAGATTTTGTTGCTGCCCAGGTTGACATCACATCTCCATTTTCCACCTTACAGTGTTTATCTCTTGATGTCCTCATTTTCTGACTGGCCGTCCTGAGGATCATCAGTCATCAATCTGTTTCTAGTTGTGAATTAGCCTGCAAATACCCAAGGTCGAGTGTAGTCTTTTGACATCAGTTCCCGTTTGCCGAGTCGGTATTCCTCAAAACGTATTGGTCTTTTTTGGATAACCTTTTCTTTCAGGTACTTGATGTCTGGCGAGTGTGGTGCAGGAAACTGAAGCTTCTCTGGAATAACAAGGGGCTCGTTGATTGTTCACCATCATCCGCCCTTTGATTGATGACAATTATTGTGCCATGAAAAGTGTTTTGTCCAGTGAGAGTGTTCTCCAAGAGATCAATGTCGTTGACTGCAAACCAAATGTTCACACCTTCCTTTACAGAATCAGGCAGACAAAGTCCACTTGTGACATTCATGCGCTGGAGGATACCTTGCTCTAAACGCTTCTCAAAGTCAAAGATTTTCTGATAGTCACAGCTAGTGTAGAGATCAGACAGATTGTGGACGAGATGCTTATCACCCATTGTAGCGTGGATGGCAAGGTGCAAGCCTTTCGACAGTGGCTTCTGGATTGTCTGCTCAAACTTGCTCTTGTTTGACTGATATTTCACCTGGCGATCACTTCGGGTGTTCTGAACAAGGAACTGGCATACAACATTAGTGGTTTTGTTGACTTCCTGGTTGCGAATGTTGGACATTTTCATAACATGGGGGCCAAAGAGAAGGCGACTGCTGAAGAACTTAAGTAGTGGAGGATTCCTGAAGTCATCAAAGGTACCTTTGAACGACCGATCTCGGTGATGTAGCATCTCGTCTCGCAATATGACAGCTATTTTCTTCAAGTCGGTGATGAACTCACCACTATCTACCATGGAAGACTGATACTCTATTGCATTGCTCACACTTGTCTGAAGAACAATCCTGTCAGGCTCATTTTGTTGAACAGCTTTGATGAAGCGGACTTTTGAAAGGCGATGAGTAATTAGGTCTTTCAGGTGCTTACGGTAGTTTCCTGTGCTACTAAATTCTACTGCATACCTCTTCAAAACAGACCAATATTCATCGTTCAGCTCAGCCATATTCACGGAGCATCGTCACCAGCCAGGGTGTTCTGGACAATGAGGAGGAATTCTTCATCACGTATGGAAAGGATAACCGTGTCATCGAATTTTATTTGAGTGTGCGCTTCGCGTACTGAAAGCAATTTCGGTGGTAATGCCATTCAAGAGCGGCTGCATATCCTACTTCCTCCAAATCAGACACACTAATTCTAACATTATCATCTCGAGTTTCCAGTTGAATCCGCAGGAAAGTGTGGCCCATATTGTCTGAGAAGACACAGTGCAGTGGTTCAGAATCATCATCAGGACAAAATTTGCATGATGCAACGTGCATGCTACGGCTTTCATGATATTTTTTGTTCGTTTAGGGTGGAAGAATACTTCAGTGGATGAACGTCCAGGGCCTTGTCGAGAGCAACCAGGGTTATTGAAATCTGTTCTCATAGCTCTTAGTCTGTCAATTTTGGTCTTGTTAACAATCGGTTTTCGACACTCACTATGATAGTAAACCGAAACCCGATCAGCTTCACTCAAATTTTCCAGTCAATCAGTAAAGGTCTGCGATTCATTTTGCCTAAGGCGACCCTCTCTTTGCAACAGTCCAGAATTTCCCTGATCATTGCAGGATTGCTGACACGTGTACCAGATCCAGTTGCACCCTCATGACAGATGATACAAGCAGCCCTCGTAGACATGGCTACTCTAAGATCATCAGTTTTACCCGGTCTATACATCACACCTGAAATGGAAATGTGACTTAATAATGTATATTATAGACGATACAGGATGCCTTATCTTTCTGATGAAAGACATAACTGCTCCATTCAGCTTCATGTTCCCAAAACCCTGAAAAAGAGGTATTACATGACTAGGTTTATTAATACCAAGAGAAATTGGTCAGATTCCGTTCAGACCCCGGTGACGTCACACCTGCGCCGGAAATTGATGATATTCTCATCAAGTCTGCTTGAAAGTATCATAAATGGATTTGTCATCATCATCAAACGATACCAAGATCATAAATATTTGCTCTCTATTGATGGAGCTAGTAGTATTTTCAGTTACGGGCCCCACTGGAGAGAAAACGGCCCCCATATGGGGGTCCAGGGGTCGGAAAATTTGGCCCCCCCTCCATTTTCTCACAGTATAACCCCAAATCAACCAGGAAATGCCCCCCCCAAAAAAAAAAAAAAAAAAAAATCAATTTTGGCACGAAAATCCTACGGGAATACAAGTTATACTGCACTCTCACCCAGAAAAGTCCCGTCATGCTTTGTTTATTTGTAACTGATTTCTTCGATTACTAACTAAAGAAATGCAGAAATCGATTTTTTTTCAATAATCGATTAGTTGAAATGATTACTACTAAGGAATTCCATTTACTTTCGACTTTAGTTACCAGTTTTCTTTAATTTGGGAGCCATGCCACTGGGCGCTGGAGGACTATACCAATGGGTGGGGCGCAAACTCGGAAATGTAAGAATCACATCCTTTTCTTTGTTTTTAGCATAATTTTTTGCCTAGCCACAAGAGCGTTTTTGTATTGCATATATTTTTTATCGCAAGAATGCTTGTTTTATACATATTACTAACCACAAGGATGCACGTTTCGTGTATCTTCATAAAGACAAGAATACTGTATTTGTGTTTTACACATTTCATTCATTCATTGCCAGACGCCATGTATCCCAACCGGGGTGGCCAAGGGCTTAGAGTTAATTGTTTTACAGGGAGGGGCACTAATCCTCCACCAACCCCACCTGACACGTAGGGATGCCAACAGCATCTGGTGTTCCCAGATGGTCACCTATCCAAGTACTAACCAGACCCGACGTTGCTTAACTTCGCTGATCGGACGGGAAGCGGTGTACTCAACGTGGTATGGCCGTGTTTTACACACTCAGAGAAAAATAGCTTACATAATGTGGAGTATCCATGGCATAAAGAAGCTTTTTAGCAAGTCTAGATGAACGAAGGAAAGAAATGAAAGAATAGTGGGACTTGGAAAATTTAGAAATAGAGGAGCTCCAGCAAGGGGGTGAGATGAACTTGTACAAGTATTGCTACTAGGTAGGCTAGATACAGTATGGAGTGGGACCTTGAAAAACAAACACATAATCCCAGACTCCAGTAATCGAAATGGTAATTGCTGGGATGAGAACCAGGAGGGAGATGGAAACAGCAAAGCTAGCTTGAGATTCATTCTAATAGGTCTAGGCATGGGCGCGTCCTCTCTTGCACGGTGTGAGTCAGACTGCCTGCCAAGCCCGAGGCGCAGACTGCGGCGCTCGCGGGAAAACTTCCCGCGCAAATACAAACTCCAACACCCCCCTCTCCATTGCAGTGAACTCCTCACTTCCTGCGGTATTGATACAAAGTACATTGGTCAGGGAGGAGGGTCACTGCAATAATAAAACAATGGGCAGTACTGACACTCATCATTACTTAAGGCTAGGCTTTTACATGACACAATGCTGGCAAAATTTACATGTTACATATATGCTGGCTTAAGAATGGCATAATTGATACAACAATAAGGAATTCAATTACATGTGCTAGGGCAACCATTGCTTTGGTTTCACAGTACGAAGTATGAGCACAGCAAGGCTATACAAAACACCTTAACATGCCTAGGGGTAGAAAACACAGCAATGTCACGGTACATAGTTTTCCAGGTGTCTTGGGGCGCACCTATGGTGGTATACTACTCTAAACTGGCAGCTAGGGTGGGGCGCCAACCTCTGTACAGTGTTGGCATGTTTTCCATACCCGCGATGCCTCTCTCTCTCTCTCTCTCTCTCTCTCTCTCTCTCTCTCTCTCTCTCTCCTGAGGGGAGATGTGCATCACCCTGGGGAATTTTGTTTCATTTATGAGTGACTGTTATAAACTTGTGCTTTCACTTCTCTATTTTGTTTTTATTATATCTAATTATATTTAAAAATATTGTTGTTTTACATATGGCGCCAGATGACCTCGCTGTTGTGGCGCCATAATTTGTTTTAATTCAATCATTCTCTCCCTTCTTCCTTCCCTCCCTTCCTACATCTCTCCCTCAGCTTGACAATGCACTCAACACTGCCCCTGGCTTGTTTCCCCCCGCCTTTTCTCTCTCTCTCTCTCTCTCTCTCTCTCTCTCTCTCTCTCTCTCATCTATGGTATTTTAGGATACATTTGGGTTATTTTCTTTTACATTATATTGTACATTATATTTAGCTTGACTATGCAGATGCAAGGAGTGGGCTAGCTGAGCTGCCATCCTGATTCAAGGACATAAAGGAAAGTGACACGAGGAAGCTCTGCTCGGGTGAGATTGGGTCTGTGTGTGTTGGCGCTCACGAGGGTTTAATGTATTATTTTTTTTTACTAAGAAATTGGCATATTTTTACTTATATTCCTGCACATTATGTTATAATCATAATTGTGACATTATTACCCACCCCAGAACTACAGTACAAGCCAAAAAAGTGACTACATTTTTTTTTTTAGCAATGCTGTAGAATATTTGCCATGTTTCTGTATTGCCGTATAAATATTTCATGCATAATAAGTTTAACGTTCTTTCTTATATCATAATACATACATTAACATTGTATTCATATGTGTTTATCTTATTTGTGATGCCTTTTACATATATAACAGCAGTTTCACATAGCGAGTTTGAGAAACATAGCACAACTGTACAGAGGTTGGTGCCCCACCCTAGCTGCCAGTTTAGAGTAGTACCACCATAGTGCACCACAGCCTCTCCAGGGGAGGGAGAGGCAGAGGGGCCTCCCTCCTGCGGTTGTCCCCCCGCTGGGGAACACCGTCGACGTGCGTGGTGGGTGTCTGTTCCCCTGTCTCTTTGTAGGGGCGGAGGTGATGGCGTTTCCTGAGGGAGGCTCACCCACTGCCGTCCAGCCACACCAGGTATTGCCTTGGAGCTGGTGTGTCAAAAATAACTCCTACACGGTCCCACTGCCCCATCTCCTGATTCTGTAGGCGCACCCGCTAGCTTGGGTTGAGATGGGAGAGGTTGTGTGCCGTCTGGTTGAATCTTGTGGCTGCGCATCCCCAATGTGGTCCATGGCCCATTCCCTGATTCTTAGCTTCCTGGCCCACCACCTGCTGATCCTGTAGTGTTCTTTGGCAGTGGGTACGGAGTCTCTCAGCTGACATCCCATCAACAGCTGAGCTGGGGATGCATCAGTGTCATGTAGTGGGGTGTTGAGGTATTGCAAAATGGCCCTGGCGGCTGCATCCGAGTCCATGGGACCTCCCAGGCCAGTGTTGTTCCTCAGCAGCCTCTTGGCAGACTTGACTGTGGCCTCTGCTCAGCCGTTGGACTGGGGGTAATGGACCTATGATATCCTCAGCTGCTCACACCACGTGGATAGGAATGTCCACATTTCCCCACTCACGAGGTTCATACCCTCATCACAAGACAGGACCTCTGGGATACCAAACTTTTTGAACCACTTACGAAAGGCTGTTATGAGTCATGAGCTGGCGGTGCCTCTGGGCAGATGCTCCACCTCCAGCCACCCAGTTAACATGTCTACATAAGAGATGTACTCCTATCCCTCCAGTTGGAACAGGTCATCCACTGTTTGCTGGAAAGGGTACTCCGGTGGGGGTGTAGGCAGCAAGTTTTCCACGGCTTGTTATGGGCATTGATTTCGCATACTTGACAGTGCCTCCTCTTCTGCTCCACCTCAGCACCTATGCCAGGCCAGTACAAACATTGCCTGGTACACCTGAGCATGGAGCCCCTGCCCTGGTCACGTGTGTGGAGGTTGGCTAGGACTGTGCGTTGAAAGGCTGTGGGAATTACAAGTTGCAGGTGCCCCTCGTCACTGGCATACATGACAGTGTCCCCCTGGCATGACGGGTGCCTCCTCATCCTGTAGTATGGGTGGAGTGCTATTGGCTGCTTGTCCTTCTGGTTGGCCTAGTCCCCGGTGCTCATGAGCTCATGGAGGGGCCTGTAGTCCTCGTCCTGGTGCACTTCCTCCTCCACTTGACAGAGGTCCACAATGGCGCCTTCTTTGTCATCTAGGGCACAGACTATCACTGCCACAACCACAGCACATGAAGCCTCATCTTCAGCCAGGTCTGTCTCGTCCGGTCTGCCCCATAGCAAGGGGTATCTTGAGAGTGCACATGCTGCACAGTTCGCCTCCCCCTTCAGGTACTTTATGCAAAATGAGTACATCAATGTCTTCTTGAGGATGAGTATATGGGGGTTGCTGATGTCTTTCAGCTCTTTGTCCTTGAAGATCTTTGTGAGTGCATGGTGGTCTGTGATGAAGGCGAGGTCCGGACATCCCAGCAGGAACAGGAGCGTCTTTTTCAGGCACCATGTGATGGCAAGGGCCTTCCTCTCCAATGCTTAGTAGTTCTTCTCGGCCACTGTTAGATGGTGGATGCCGCACAGGGCCAGTTTCCAGCCGCCCTTGCAGCACAGGGGGGCCTCTTGAGACACACAGTGACAATACTTCGGGATCACACAGCAATCTCATATAACCCGCAGTCAAGAGTGGGACCCACTCTGCAATCACTGCTGTAGCATCCCACGCCGTGGGCCCATGTCTTGAACTGGGATGGTCAAGCCTTACTGGGAGTCGCATGTGGTGTCGGCACTCACCACTGGGCCTGTGCCTCCAGGTGCAGGGTTGGGTACACTGGCTGGTCGGCCACCCCCATTCCTGGAGGTTGTAGCTGGGATGGTGGCACATTGTACATGTTGCTGTGCACTTGGTCTCCTGGCGCCATGTGGTGGAACCAGTCCTTTGCCTCTAGGTTTGCCTGCTCGAGCACTGGTGGTGCTACCTGGCTGGCGAGCCAGACTCTGTCCTGGGCCCGAAACTGGAACGGTTAACGTAACTATCGTGACTATTCAGAATAATACGACTGTTTAAATTTATGAGATTTGGTAAGAGCATTGACAACTGGTCACTAAAATATTCATTAAAAAATTCATACATGAATGAATACTTTCGATTGGCTCTTTCGCATTTGTAAAAATGTCTCTATCCGGTAATCTTTTACACATAGTCAACTTGTTATATTACTAATGAGCCCAGTGGAGTTAACGGTCATATATACATTCGTATCGTATTTCTCAGTAAAAGTAGTGCTTTAGTGAAGCTTGTCATTACCTTAGTTGTCTGAAATTTAATAATTACCAAATACCATCACCTGATATTTACTTTTATACTTCATGGGCTACCATCCCCAAGTTAGGAGAAGAGTATAAATATTTCCGCTAGATCTCTGTGCAGGCGGATGTGCATATGGTTCACCGAGAAGACCACTGTTGCCAGTGAAGGTTTTGAAGTCTAAAATTTGTTTGATTCTTATGATGTACCTTGATTTATACAATGTTTGAGGGGAAAAAAGTAAAATAATACATGTTAGGCTCAATGAATTTGGTTAAATTACTTCCTTCACTCCGATGACATGATCAAATTATTCTTTCAGTCCCGATGATTTTGTTCACCTCAGGAGACTGAACTGGATGATATAGCCTCCTTTCATAATTTTCAGTATAAGTGTGTTCTAAATAGCATAAAATCTGGTGACAGGAAAAAAAAAAAATGGTATTTCACGAACTGCACAGGGTACGCTCCTGACATCAATTTCTCATTCAGAGGTGAAACCGCTGAGCTCTATAATATGGAGAGGCTATCTCCGCCGCGTGCGTGTGATTTTGGCCTCCATATTGGAACACCAGCACTCAACTTCGAATACTTTGTTTCCACTAAGCAGTGGTTATTAATAAAGATACACTTGATGGCTTATAGTACAAAAACATATGTGGATTTTTTTTTTCTTCTGCCTAGCTCAACGAATCATATCGGGTACATTTAGCCAATGAGTATAAGACAGGGATACTGGGGAAGAATCTTTCTGCCCCACCCCAGGGGGCATTAATGTTATAGAACTAGCAACAAGATATATTTCTTACTTATGATGTGTAACGCTCTCTCTCTTCGATGAATTCCTGTGCCCATTTTTGTATCCATAAGCTGCACCGTGGACCATGGCACTATATTTTCCGGAATCATCAGCTGCTTTCAAAAACCCACAGAGCAACTCAGTACAAAAACGTGGGTATCAGGCGTGGTGTAACATGGCTGCCACTACACCAGCGCCACCTGGCGGTGGCTACATAAATTACGCGGTGCTACCATGAGAAAGCCTCTTCATATTATAGAGCTCAGTGCGGAAAACATGTAACCATTATGAAGCCAGGAAACAGTGGGTTATCGTTCTTTAATTACAAGCAGCATTTTTCAATTGTTTTGTTGGCCACTGTTGACTATGGTTATGAATTCACTACAGTTGACGTGGGTTCAATGGGCCGCTTTATTGATGGAAATGTTTTTTGGAACAGTGCATTGGGAAGCAAAATGCAAAACAAATCATTGTAGATTCCAACACCAAAACCACTACCTGGGATAGAAAATGATGTACCATATGTTTCTGTTAGTGATGCTGCATTTCCATTAATGGAGAATGTGATGCGTCCTTATCCCAAAGGGAAAGTGTCGGGCAATTCTGATAAAGTGTTTAATTACAGACCCACGTACCCGAGAAACAGCTGAGTGTTCATTTGGATTATTGTCTTCACGATTTAGGGTATTTAGGCGTCCATTCGAAATTAAGGTAGAAACTGTGGATTCTGTTGTTAAGGCAGCTTGTGTTCTTCACAGTTACCTGAGAATATACTCCGTAGCACCAGAAAATGTAGACGACAGAACCGAGCCAATGTCAGACAACCAATTACTGCCATTAAACCACAGTAGGTTGAGAGGTACCATCAGTGCCTTTCGCGTGAGGGAGTAGTTCACACTATACTTTAATACTGCAGGAAGTTTGCCATGGCAAAGTGAGAGTGTTCTACATGGTAAAAACTAAGGAAAATGGAATCAAAAGATGCACAATATGTTATTTTGTTCAATACATTAATTCATTATTGTATTATCAAACAAAGTTTACCTTATTTTAATCACGTGAAATGTCATAGCAACAATACGTCATTTATTGAATAAAATATAATGTGACTGATCTTGTACTGGTACAGTTACCTCAAGGAATTCCTGTAGCCCTGGTAAATAAGTTATATTTATTGAATTACGCTTCTTTGTCTATGCTATTGTTGTATATTATAGTACCCTGCTGTTATGTACCTATAAGTAATTAACAACAAATGTTCATTTACTAAATAGATTAATATTTACACAACTTTATCACCTGGAGGAATATGAATTCATTAAAGCAACTGTACTTGATTATACTTTTTCATTCAAATACTTTCCACTTACCATCTTTATACTATAGAGAATCTGCTATACGTTCCCATATCTCTTCTTTCAGTTTGGCCTTCATATAATTACAATGTCTAGTGTCATACAACACTGGTTCACTCTGCACAGCCTCGATGAGTACTTCGTATGATGCCATTGTTCTGACTGACACATGGCACGAGTGGAGCAGAAATCTGTGTTCCAACCACTATGCCGTGCAGGCCGACACAGACCTGCACCTGCACTGTGCTGCCCTGCGTCCCAATATGTGCACTCTCATTTAACATCACTATCTACAGATTTCTGCCCCGTTCTGTGCTGCTTCGCCTGCGTCAATGTGCGCCTAGCCTTACTGTAGTGCTGTTGGGGCCTGTGTCAGTGTGGGATGTGGACGTAACAATTGGTGTCAGGAGTGGGATCAAATAGTGCTGCAGTAAGTCAAATCTTCGAGATGGAGACAGAAGGTGTACTAGCAAGAAGCTAAGCTTGGCAGGAGGTGTCTCTGGCTGCTGTTATGAAGTTACTACAGGCACAAAGTAAAGGACAAAAAGAACTCAGTGAACAACTAGAAGCACAAGGTGAAGAACAAAAGAAGCAATATGAGCAGCTTCAAGAGGTATCTCAGGAGCAACAGAAGGAGTTGCAACTGCGGATGCAGGGACAGCTAGACACTTTCATAGGGGAAATAAAGAAAGAACAGCAGCAGTTGAAGGAGGAAGTGTATGCTGAGCTACAGCAGCACAAGCAAGTGATGAGCACTAACGTGATAGAGAGCAGACAGGATGTAGATGACAAGTTGAAAATAATTTGCAAGGGAATTGTGATGGAATGCAGGCGCATGCGGACGACCAGATGAAGATAATTAATGAGAGAATGTAGGCTGTAGCGAAATCTTGCACTGCTGAGCCTCAGGTTAGCATATAGAGAGCATATGAAAAAATGGACAGTATATGGTGAATCTTGACGAGTTCCAAGCATCTAAAGGTAGCATTACAAGACTGAATAATCAGAATGAAGGAGTTACAAGTCCTGGACTTAATAATGATGCCCAGTTTTTAAGGCCAAACCAGTGAAGTGCATGGCTATAATTGGAGTCCAATTAAAAAGAAACCTCAGGAGTTTTATGGTAAAGTATCTTGGGAAGCTTACTATGTGCAGTTTGAGTTATTTGCTGATTAGGATGGTTTGGATGATAGGCAGAAGGCAGTGCAGCTTGCCACGAGCCTCAAGGGTGCTGCAATGGGAACTCTGGGTCAGATGTCAGTGGAGGAGTGGAACAGTTATCCATCCCAGTAGAAGTGCTGGAACGCAAATTTGGGACCATGTACCAGACTGAGATGTACAGAGAAAGATTCTGGACCCATATACGGGCTTGAGGCGAATCCCCCCAGCAACTTGCTCATGGCCTGGGGAGTATGGCATACAAGGCTTACCCTTGAGTAGCACCTAACTTGTTGGCTATTCTTCTGAGGGACCAGTTCATTGATGCTCTTGATAATGCAAAGCTGAAAGTGCAAGTGAAGCAGGTAGAACCATGAAGCATGCAAGAAACACTAGCCGGGACTCTAGAATTTGATCCTACATCAGGTCCAGTACGTTCAGTTTGTAGGGAGGTCATAGTGCAGGATTCAAGTAAAGAAAGGGGCAGGTATGTGATGCGGAGAATTGCTTGTATTGTGAAAAGCCAGGAAAAAGGACGGCTACATGTGGAAGAGGGAACAGGAGAATATCAGAGAGGGTTGTTGGTTCTGTGGGAAGCCAGGACACAAGAAGGAGGATTTTTACAAATGGAAGAAGGAACAAGAACAGAACAGTGCAGAGATTTACGAATGCAACAGAAAGGGTGTTGGACCTGTGTTGATGTGGGACACGTGAGTTCCGTAGAAGAAAGAGGATAAGAAAGCTGCAGAAGACGAGAAAGAAGCGCGTAAATTAGTGAAGGTTTATGTATAGGGGCAACAACCAGCCGGTTTTTCCCATGTAGCCCCACCACTAAGAAACTGCAAGAGAACTGCGATTGATAGTGTGCGAGTAGATGGAAGACCAGACTGCAAGAGGTGTTCCCTGGTGATTGACTCAGCCTCTAAGCAGACCTTTGTGAGGCCTGATGTGCTACATCATCAGTATCTGCCTCAGTCATTAGAACAATTGCGTGGCCTAACTGGGCACGCAGAACTGAGGGGGACCCTTGGATGGCTGGATTGAAGTGGCAGGGCAAGAGGCCACGCTTCCAGTCGATGTGGCCAACATGTAGGATATATGCTTCCTTGCTCTGGCCTATCTGATATCTAAGGGATGTGAGCTGCACTTCTCCTGCATGAAGCTCAAGGTCCGAGGAAAGGCGGTTCAAGTCATGGCAGTGAGACATACAAATTCCAGTGGCGAGATGAGGGTGCTCTGCACTACGCTGGTGCCTCCAAGATCAGAAGTGTTGTTCCATTGCAAGGTGAGTGGCTCATTTGACAGCTGTCTAGGGGTTGTGAAGCCTGATAGATGGTGCAAGACGAAGGCTGGAGTGATTGTGGGGAAGACGTTGGTGGAAACAGGCACAGGCAAAGTGCCAGTTGTGGTGGCCAATTTGTCCTGTGAGACACAGAAGATCGACAAGGGAGAGATAGTAGAACTGTGCCAGGCAGTGGACCCTGAGTGGCATCAGTGGAAGGGCCATAAAAGGAGTGTAGTCAGAGAAGATGGGAATCTGCCAGCCCACTTACAAGACCTGTTTTCAAGGAGCTGCCATTACCTTGATGACTCACAAATGCGGCAGTTAAGGCAACTGCTAGTGAAGTTTGCTGATGTCTTTTTCACTGGAGACCTAGACCTGTGGTGCAAAAATCTGGTGGAGCATTTTATTGACACCGAGGATCACCTCCTGATTAAACAGCCAGCTCGGAGGATGGCGCCAGCTCAACGGCAAGAAATAGAGAGGATGATGGAGAATCTTCAAAGGTAGGGAGTGATAGAAAAGTCCAATAGTCTTTGGGCATCAACAGTTGTTGTGGTAAGGAAGAAGGATGGTCCATTAAGGCACTGTGTGACTTATCGAGCCTTGAATGAAGTGACAGCAAAGGATGCATACCCCTTGCCAAGAACTGATGGCGTGTTGGATGCTCTGTCAGGTGCCAAGTGATTCTACACCCTAGACATCAAGGCAGGATATCACCAGCTCAAGGTCGCCGAAAAGTACAAGGAGAAAACAGGCTTTTCATGTGGGTGGGGTTTATGGCAGTTCAAGGTGATGCCATTTGGCTTATGGAATACCCTGGCTAATTTTCAGCATCTCATGGATCGAATACTGGAAGGTCTGAGCTGGCCGATAGCTCTCATCTATCTTGATGATGTAATTGTGATTGGACGGACTAAAGTCCAGGAACTAGATAGGCTGTCGGAGGTGTTCAACAGAATCTGAGCAGCACACATCAAACTGTACCCCAGGAAGTGCTACTTGTTCCAGAAGGAAGTGAAGTACCTGGTACACATTGTTGGTGATGGCAGTGTCTGCACTGATCCAGAGAAGGCGGCAGCTGTGAAAAACTGGCCGGTTCCATCTTGTGTGAAGGAGCTACGGAGTTTCCTGGGTTTGTGTATCTACTACCGGAGTTTTATCAAGGACTTTGCAATGATAGCTGCACCTCTGCACAATTTCTTGGGGGAGAGGCAGAAATTTACGTGGGCTGCCGTAACTCAGATGGCCTTCAATGAACTCAAGCATGCATTGGCAAGCTCTCCAGTGTTGCTGTACCCAGATCAGCCATTCATCCCGGATTGTGACACTAGTGACCATGGTATTGGTGGAGTCCTGTCGGAGAAGAAGGATGACAAAGAATATGTGGTGGAGTATTACAGCAAGAAGCTCAGTCCACCAGAGCGGAACTACTATGTGACGGATACGAAGCTCTTGGCAGCAACGAAAAGCCTTGATTTCTTCCATCCCTACTTGTATGGGTCCTACTTCATCATCAGGACTGACCATTCAGCACTCAAATGGCTGAAGACATTAAAAAATCCGGAAGGACAACTGGCATGCTGGCTCAGGAAGCTGGACCAGTACAACTATGAGGTGCAGCACTGTCCTGAGTCGGTACATGGCAATGCTGACAGCCTGAGTCATTGGCCTTGTGACCCAGTTTGCAAACTGTGTAGTAGGAAGAAAGACAATAAGAAATGCAGCCATACTGCAGTGACATGGCCTGTGTTGGTTGATGAAGACCTGAAGAGGATGCAGATGGAGGATACCGATTTACAACCAGTGCTAGATTGGCTGCAGAGGAGTACAGTACAGTGCGACCATCTTGGGAAGAAGTTTCCAAGTTCAGCCCTGTGACTAAGAGATGCTGAAATCAGTTGGACCTTCTACGTTTGAACAACGGACTACTGGAGCATCAGTGGGAGACACCTGATGGATTCAGCAAGAATTGGGAACCGGTGGTACCTAAGAAAATGAGGTCTGACATTAGAAGAGTCTTACAACCAGATCACTAATGGGGACCTGGGAGTGAAGAAAATGCTAAGTCAACTGCAATAGAGGTTCTACTGGACTGGTGTACATCAGGATGTTGAAGAGTGGTGGCAGGCCTGTGATGTATGCTGTGCCAAGAAGGGACCCAAGAAACGTGGTTGTGCCCCTCTTGAGCAGTACCAAGTGGGTGCACCAATGGAAAGAGTCACAATGGACCTTGCTGGACTTATGCCACTCACTGAAGAAGGAAACAGGTATATATGTGTTGCCATGGACTACATCACAAAGTGGCCAGAAGCCTATGCTGTCCCAGCTTAGGAAGCTGCAACTCTTGCTCAGGTGTTGGTTGACCATTTCTTCTGTCGTGGAGATATGCAACTTGACCCTGGGACAAGGATTGGCCATGTACTGTGTAGAGGGACAGATGGCATGGGACCAGAAATTATCTGCATTGCTGATGGCATATCGGTCTACATCCCACGAGTCTACTGGCCACACCCCTGCAAAACTGATGCTGGACCATGGGTTACGATTGCCAGTTTGTCTGTTAATGAGAAGACCACCTGGTGAACAGCTGCTTACTGACACCTTTAGCTATGTAAAGCATCTTCATGAAAGACTAGCTGAGGTACATCACCAAGTTCAAGGAGCTCTGAAATTTTCAGGTGAAGTGATGAAGGTGATGAAGGTGAAGTGATGAAGGTATTTTGTAAAGTTATGCCATAATTCTTATTCTCTTTTTCTCTGGAATATTATATTTAGGTGATTGTTAATATATTTGTCTATCTATCTATAGCCCGACGCCCTAATCCCCCATAGGGTGGCCGTGGACAAAACGCCTCCAAGTCGCTCTGTCACCCACCCTTTGACTGCCCTCCCCTCATCTCACTCCCCCCTCCCTAATATACCTCACAACTCCATCGCTCCACCTCATCCTCGATCTCTCCCCCCCTCCCTCTCCCTTCCTCCACCTCATCCTCGATCTCCCCTTCCCTCTCCCTCCTTCCACTTCACCTACATACGCCTTCTTAGCCAGTCTTTCATTCTCATTAAATTATTATTGAAATTTGTATGATAAAGCATTTGGAGTGCTATGTAATGTGGGAAAACTCTGGAACAGAGAACTATTGTTGCTAGGAGCAGGTACCAGAACGTCCTAGAATGTTGGAGAAGCAGGGAGGGTTATTAATGGATGGGGGAGAGACTGGAGGGGTTTCAGTTCAGTTTAGTCTGACTTGTGGCCTAGCGAAGTTCGTGTAGCTCCGGTACTCGTGAAAATCAGTGAAGTGTAGTTGGCGTGCGTACAGTGTAATTACTTGATAAATATAGACAATGAACGTGGGAAGCTTGTGTTATTACGACGCCTGAGTTGATCTGCTGTTGCACACTGAAAGGCTGACCTTAAGCGTCCTTCCTATACTGAATTACTGCTGTTGGAGCCTGTGGCAGTGTAACAGTATATTCACTACAAGAACACCTCATATGTTGCTGAAATGCTTGTGCAGAGCAAGAAATACGTATAGAGAACAAATTCAGTAAATTACATGCGTACGTATAAATAAAAAAATAATTATGAGTGTTTTTCCTCTTTTTTATGTTTATACAGTAATGTTTACTCTTGTATGGATTTTTTTTTTCTACTAAGGGTGGTCTAATTCGTGTGGAAAGAGAGAATAAGGATGCTGTATTTAGGCAGTTTCAAGATAATGGGTGCTGCTGTGTGAATATAGGTCAAACCATCTCAACCAAGATTCTATACGACCCGAGATTTGCATCTCGAATGAGGTATTTAACGTCAAAGGACGGGAAGGATTTACATCCATATAATCACAACGAGAACACCTCATATGTTGCTGAAATGTTTGTGTAAAACGAGAAATATGTAAACTGAACAAATTCAGTACACAGTACATTATTTACTAATGAACAGGAATATCATAATTATGAATGTCTTCCCTCTTTTTTACTTATATTGTTTATTCCTGTATGAATTTTTTTTTTTTTACTTTGGGTGGTTTAGGAAAGAGAGGAGAAAGATAATGGGTGCAGCACTCTCTTTTCTTGACCTTCTTGCCTTCTTATTCTTATTTACACTAACACGAGAGAAGCAAAAGACTGAAATCCACTTATGACTGAATCACGAGATGTACTGACTGTTTGAGTGGATTAGAAGCCAGAGTAAGTCTGTGTCAACGTCTCCCAGATCTCCGTTCCCTTCCCAAAAATTTTCGCAGATTTCTACAAGCCGCACCGCACCGACCCGGGCGGCCATGCTACAATAAAATGTCGTTTGATTCCAGCGGCCACGGAAGGGTTAATCTAACCCATGCACGAATCCAGTCGATATGTTAAAGGCTTAGATTTATAAAATATTAAATTTCATGTAATACAAGGGATGTCAGTACAAAGACTGAGGTTAATAATGAATAATAAACAAGCTTCAGTATATGTAAGTGATCAGCCACGATGTTCAGTAAACAGAATTAAATTTATGCATGGTTAAGTTGCAAAGGACTGACATTTGAGTAGCAAGCCTACGATCGTAAATCATAAAATTATACAAATTAAGATCATTCTCATTTATTACGATTTTTCTATGTAATATTTGTGTAATTTCAGTGGCATATGCCACTACTGTATCTCAACAGTTCGACTTGGGAGTAAAAATAATCCACGACTCTTATAAGCTTGGTAACCAGGAAAAGACTGGCGTAGGACTGAGTTGGGGCGACTCTGCAGTCTGAAAGTCCCCTGTTCGCCAAGTGACCAGGAGCTGGCGTACATGTATTATGAGTATCATAGTCCTCGAGTCAGCCTCACAGAGTTATTACTTATAATGTACCCGGTCAAACCTGGGCGACCCTAGGTACCGCAGAGGCACATTGTACCAAAGGAGTCAGGTCGCCTCTCCAAGGTTTACTGTTTAGCATCCATGTTTCACAAGGGTAAAGTGAGACAGGGAGAAGGCAACCAGCGCGTTGAAGATGTGAATGAATGTTTGAGTGGATGGGTAAATTGGGAGTGTGTCGTCCTGTCTCGGTTACCTTCATTTCCTTGGGGGCAGCAGCCTAGGTATATAGATAGATAGATGGATTTTCGTTCATTTACACAGATATCGAAAATGCCTGACACTGGTTCTAGGCGAAAACAGAACATCATAGGCCAGATCAATGCGAAGAAAGATGTCATTTTACGGTTTTTACCCATTATTTTTATGGATCATATTACCTACTGTTTAGAGGGATCATTTTACTGTTTTTGTAGATCATATCACCAAGGTAAGTAAATCTTTCCAAGACTTTTGTGTCCTCATCTCAGCAGACTGTATTGTTTCATTCAACAAACCAATGGATCAATGTCCAGAGAATACCTCTTGTCTTGTGTAGGAGACAAGCATAAGCGCCTACTCCTGCCGAGGGCATTTGGAGGGCCCTTGAGACACACACTGACATCAAACTTGACATGGACCTGCTCTGACATACCGTGCATACCCATGCAAAATTTCAGCTCATTCCACCCAACTGTATGACCTATAGAGGGTTCCCAATGTCTGGCCAAAAAATTGGGCACAAAAATGTGCATGGCTCTCATGCAACTAACCGCACACAATTATAACTTACACCATCGTTGTCAGCTTGTTCTGTGTCTTTTGATGTATGGCACGTTGAAATTCGTGGAAGCCTAATGTGGACAGAAACACATACAGACAATACTTATTGGCATAGTATTGTCGATATAGTCCCAGAGGTTTTGTGCTCTCATTAAATCCTTTGAGAGCACACAGGGGTGTTTTCAGCGACTCTGCTAGGATAGCTGTATCATCAGGAAAGTCAGAGTCAGTAACCTTATAAGTGTCAGTTGATACTCCACAATGACTGACTTAGTCCTACCCAATACTCAAGCCATGTGCATGTTGAAAAGTGTGTATGTGTGTGTTGGAAGGGCTGGAGGAGATATTCCAGTCTCATTCTGAAACTTCGCTCGTTCGTTTGTTCGTTCATATAGGCCCCAATATGCCTGCATGCATCGGCCTTGGCCGGCAGCTCTCCACGCTACACAGTCTCTAGCAACCTCTCTATCCCTTATCTCTGAGCCAAAATGCCGTCCCAGGTATTTGTCGGTCTGCCTCTCCCGGCCGTATCCATCAACATTCACACATCTTACTCTACGCACCGAGTTGTCATTCTCCTCTTCACAAGCCCAGGCCATCTCAATCTACTCCTGCTCATCACTACACGAATATATTCATGTCCCATCCTTGTCCCTCAGCTCTTCATTCACAGTCCTGACCATCCCCCCTCACCTCTCATTCAAAGATGTACTCCACAATTGTTAATCATTAACATCTCTGTGAGTTTGAGCCTATGAAAATACTCTTCTTTTAGTGCCCAGGTCTCACTGTCGTATAGTATTACAGTCCTAAGATATGCCGCATACAATGACCCCTTGGCACGGAGGGAGAGCCTTCTCAGTGTCAAGAGAAGCAACAGCCCCATGAACTTATTTCAGCCATTCTTTACCCTAGCCACAGGAACTAGCTTCAGCCCCACATGCAGTATATATAATATTCCCCAAATAAAACTCCTCCCACACACTCAAGAGACTCTTCAACAAGGCCATTCCTTCCCCTCCTCTCTGTCTCTGCATACTCTCCCCTGCACACAACACACACGAAACCAGGTCTATTTCGCAGCCTAAAATCTCTTATGTACCCATTTATCGTAAACACTTTACTAGATGGATTTACTTCCCACACCCTTGTGGCAAACTGCACATGACCACACTCCCTCTGCTTTGACAGGACCGCCACCGGCCCTCAATATCATCATTTTTGCTTTATCTGCAATTACTCTCAACCCCTGTACACCATTTCATCTCTCAGTTTCCAAGATCTTTCCTCCCTCGCCCTCTCATTCTTCACAGTCAACATACAGCACCTCCCATGGAAGTCCAGTTCTGAAATCCCATGAGAGAGCTTCAGGCACCAAGGGATGCAATAAGGGGCTTAAAACTGACCCCCTGATGCACGCCATCATTCACAGAAAGCTCTTCACTCAAACCTCCGTTTACTCATACGTAGGTGCGAGCACCCTCATACGTCACCATGACCACTCTATCCACTCCTCGATCCCAGACTTTCTCATTGTCAACTTCACTACCTCCCTAGGAAGGCTGTCAAACCCTATCTCTAAATAAGGGATGGGGATCGTCCGGCCTCCAGGCCGTATAAGGCCCACAATACCATTTGATCAGGCCCGTGAGGCAACTCACAAATACAATTTCATAAACTCATGAACGAATATATATATACTGTATATATATACTGTATATATAATGTACTGGGCTACAGTTGATTTTAGGCTGATAATTCTGTATGGCCCGCGAATGATGTTAAAAATATCCTAATGGCCCTCAATAGGAGACAGGTTCCCCACCCATGCTCTAAATTATCAAAAACAAAGTACAGCTCTCTCTTCCTTCCTGTATCCTGAAACTGTTGGAGAGTGAACATTGTGCATCAACGGTCCCTTTGCCTGGCATAAACCCAAACTGCATCTAATCACTATTCACTTCTTCCTTTATTATACCTTTCAGGACTCTCCGTTGCCTTCTTATGTGGTCCAGAAGAAATCGGATGTCCTCCCCTCCCCCCCACACACCTGACAGGACTCTTAGTGACTGGATATATACCACATATCAGCTGGATTATCCCTGGAAGGATCCCATGGAGTAACAAAGTCCCCATAGTGCCTCCAAGATCGCCGAGTTAAACATCTGGAGACTGTGCAGGCTGCAAAAATAATCCCTCCCCAAACTCATGATTGCGTATCATGAAGATTCAGGATGCTATGATCCGGTCAGCTGTAGACTTCTTGGGCACGAATCTGGATTGCTCAAGCTTCTGAAACGTCAGCAAATTTCCCTGAATGCCTCAAGATCACACGAGCAAGAACCTTGCCTTACACATCAAATACTGTAATGCCAAGGTAATTACTGTAGTAACGATGGTCTCATCCCATTCCAAACACGGATGACCAAACCCCTTGTCCAGTCAAGCGGAATAATACCAGTACTCCAAACAGCTTGTTTTGCATGTAATCCCAGGATTATGACTCCATCTCTATGTCTGACCCGTTTCACGGAGATGCCATAAACAACAGCCTCCCTATCATTTTTCACCCTAGCCACTGCCCTCCTGATTTCACCTGGAGAAGGTATGGCATCGTCAATTGATGGAATAGTAGCTAGTGGCTGCTCACGAACCAACAGAAGCTCTCCACTGCGAGGCTCTGTCATATTCAACTGCCCAACGGGCTCTCACGGTGGCCGTGCCTATACCCACCTGCCCCTGACACAAGCCATCGATCTACTGTCCGGACACAGTTACCTGGGAACAGATCTGGAGTGCAGTTTTCTCAGGGCTTGATAAGCAAGCCGAAAGTCGTTTCCATGACAGAGACTTTCTGCCTCCTCAGTGATTTCCGTCATTCTTCCCGTTCCTACTCAGCAAAACTGTCGATCGTCTTCTGAGAGGTTAGAACTTTTCAGCTCCTCATCTGAAGCGTTGCTTGATTGTTAAACCTGCTTGTGGAACTTTTAGATAGTGTGTACTTTGGGCTGCAGCTATGCCCATTAAAAATAGGACAAAGAGGACAGGAACGAGGGATCTCTTCCTTTTATCCAGCTGCTGGAATGCTCAAGACTTTGCCAAAGAGCCATCATGACGGGTGCAAGTGTGACAGGGCCTTAAGATATCTACCTCACGAGCAACTGAAGAGGGACCCCTCCCCCCCAGCATGCTTGGTCAGTGTTAGCCAGGATCAGCTGATCCCGATCACTTTTGCTTTTGTCTGTTTTGGTGGCAGTGGCATTTTTACTTTATTTCATTATTATTTTTTTTTCTTGGGGGGGGGGAGGGTGTGCAAATATTTCCCTAAATCTCCCAGATCTGGGATGGACTCAACACTAGCCTATGGGTAGGGACATGGGATCCCTGAACACTAGGGTTATCTGGATTTGAAATCAAGGTCTCCCTTTTCCTAGATGGACTGCCAAACAGGGCTAACGAGTCCCACATATCCAGGTAGACTGCCACACAGGGCTAACGAGTTCCAATTAGCCAGGTGGATTGCTGCTGGGTTAAGAAGCCACCTGTCCTTTGACAGGTCTTGTTTTTTGATCAGCTTGCTGTCTGGTCACCCTCCTCACTTGGAAAAACCAATGGGGTTGTCAGTGTAGCCTTCGACGATTCTACCGTGGAACAGATAGTACTGGATTACATGGAATTAGTAACAAATCAGTACGTGAACTGAAATGATTCTCTCTCTTTCTCTCTCTCTCTCTCTCTCTCTCTCTCTCTCACACACACACACACACACACACACACACACACAAATCTGTCTAGTGAATATGTAAACATTTGCAAGGAATAGTGTATGCCTTTATTTCGAAGTCTGTTAAGAATTAACAACTTATGCTATACAGTACAAGAAAAAATGCAATAACACTTATACTCAAATTACACAGCTGCTAGATGGTTGGAGACTTCCTGAGCACTCACAATAATAACTGTACAGGGGAGGACAGAGATGTGAACAAAATGAGGAGTAGATCTAGGTGGCAATAATGTAGAGACTGAGCTCATTATATAGGGGCCGGCAGAGCTTGATACAACTTGTAAGAAGGACGCGCAAATGAAGCCATGGGGACAAAGAGCTGACAATCCTGCTCTGAACAACAGAAAGGACGACTTACTCTACTATAACGGTAGAAGGGGGGACTGAGGCAGAACACGCTCGTGATCAAACCTGCAGCATACTGTGCGTTAAAATTACACAAAGGATGATGAAATCATAGGCTATGTAACACCTCCCCACAAAGAAAAAGAAATTTACAAAGGAAATTTCTTATTACTCTAAAACAATCTGTCTAAAGTCTAGATAAGCAATCTGCAATAACATTTTCTTTCCCCTTGACATGTTGTATGTCTAATGAATACTCCTGAAGAAGTAAACTCCATCTTGTCAATCTCTGATTTTTATCTTTAAACTTACTAAGGAATTTCAGTGGGTTATGATCGGTATAAATGACTATGGGGTCAAAACCAGAACACAAATAAAATGAAAAATGCTGTAAACCCAAAATCAAGGCCAAAAGCTCTTTCTCAATAGTTGAGTGGTTCTTTTGAGGTGGAGTGAACTTCTTACTGTAATAAGATACAGGGTGTTCAATACCCTGATCATCCTCTTGCAGCAAAACAGCCCCAGCTCCTGTATCACTTGCGTCAACAGCCATCTTAAAAGGCTTAGCAAAATTTGGAGTAGCGAGCACTGGCTGACTTAATAGGATAGCTTTAAGTTTGTTGAAAGAGGATTCACAGTTATCGGTCCAGACAAATTTAACTCCCTTTTTCAGTAGGTCTGTAAGTGGTGATACAAGAATTGAAAAGTTAAGAACAAATCTCCTGTAATAACCTACCATTCTCAAAAATCTTTGTAGCTCTTTCCTACTTTTAGGTCTGGGAAGATCACTTATAACCTGAACCTTAGCTCCTGGTGGTGCAACATGTCCATCACCAATTACGTACCCAAGGTACTGAACTTTAGCTTGACCAAACTCACACTTTGATAAATTAGCTACAAGATTAGCCTGAACCAAACGCTCAAGAAATTTACTGACATGGCATAGGTGATCTTTCCAGTTGTCACTGAAGATTAATACATCATCAATATAAACAACACACCCTGCCAAACCCTCTGTTACAACATTCATGAGCTTCTGAAATGTGGCTGGTGCATTCTTCATACCATATGGCATTACAGAACATGCAAAAGTCTTTCCTAGTGTTACAAAACATGAGATCTCCCTAGCACGTTCAGTCATAGGTACTTGCCAGTATCCCTTTAACAAATCAAACTTACTTATGTACCTAGCCTTTCCGATCTTGTCTATGCAATCTTCCACACGAGGGAGAGGGTAAGTGTCTGTTTTGGTTAACTGATTAACACGTCTGTAGTCAATGCAAAGCCGCTGTGACCCACCTGGCTTAGGGACTAGAGTGACAGGAGAACTCCACTCGCTCTGACAGGACTCAATCATCTTGTGGTCCAACAGGTAGCCAAGCTCCTTCTGGATGAGAGGAACTTTCACTGGGTTCACACGGTAAGGAGGCAGTTTAATTGGCTTTGCGTCTCCAACATCGACATCATGCATCAACACAGTGGTTCTTCCTGGGATGGCACGGAACACTTGCGGGTACTCCTGCAGTAATACCGAAAACTCCTGCTTTTCCTCGGGAGGTAGATGAGAAAGCTTAGTCTGGAGATCATTCATGATATCAGGATTCTTCCCCAAACTATCACTCAGGCTCATACTGCATGGGAGAGCTTCACGTGCAGACTCGGGTGAAACAGCTACAGTGCAGACTGGATTATTTTCGTCCCGCCTGTGATATAACTTTAGCATGTTGATGTGACATAGTTGCTTGTTCTTTGTACGATCTGGTGTGGCGATGACATAGTTGACATCACTGAGTTTCTTCTCCACGAAATAAGGACCACTAAACTTGGCTTGAAGAGGTTGCCCATGAACTGGTAGCAGAATCAAAACCTGATCTCCTGGCTGAAAGTGGCGTAACCTGGACTTCTTATCATACCAAGTCTTCATCTTCTCCTGAGCAGCTCCTAAATTCTCTCTCGCCAGCTGTAAAGCAGTGGACAGCCGTTCTTTGAACTTCATCACATACTCCAGCAGGTTGATGTCATCTTCCTCCGACAGCCAGCATTCCTTGAGTAACTTAAGGGGTCCTCTTACTTCATGGCCAAACAGTAGTTCAAAGGGTGAGAAGCTCAGTGATTCATTTGGAGATTCTCTTGTGGCAAATACAACGAATGGAAGACCTTTATCCCAGTCTTTCTGATGTTCCAAACAGTATTTCTTGAGCATCGATTTGAGTGTTTGATGATATCTCTCCAACGCTCCTTGGGTCTGGGGATGGTAAGCTGAAGACGTGATCTGGGTGATGCCCAACTCTTTCAGAGACTGCTTGAAAACGTTTGACATGAAATTACTTCCCCGGTCTGACTGTACCTCCTTGGGCAGACCAAACTTTGTGAAGAACCCTAGCATTTCCTTAACCACGTTCTTTGCTGAGATATTTCTAAGTGGAATGGCTTCAGGATAACGAGTAGCCATATCAATCAGGGTCAACACATAAGAAAATCCTGAAGAAGTCTTAGGAAGAGGGCCCACAATATCCACCAACACACGGGTGAAAGGCGCCTCAAAAGGAGGAATGGGAACTAGAGGTGCAACCTTTTCGGTCTGATTACACTTCCCCACAACTTGACAGGTGTGACAAGACTTACAATACCAGGAAACATCCCTGAAGATACCTGGCCAGTAGAAGTGTTTCAAAATGCGTGCCACAGTCTTCCTCACTCCAAGGTGTCCTGCCAAACTGGAATCATGAGCCACTCTCATGATATCCTGCCTACAAACACGAGGGATGACAACTTGATGTATAACCTCCCATTCACAGTTGGCTGATGCTATTGGGGGTCTCCACTTCCTCATAAGTACTCCTGACTTTACATAATAACAAGTAGAAGCACCGGCTGACTCTTCTTCACTGTAAGCAGAGTTAGCTAGACCTTTCAACTCAGGGTCAGCAACCTGCAACTCAACCAACTCTTGACGAGACAAATTATCAACACTACGGGGTACTGCCTCATCTGGTGAGTGGTCCAAATTAGCAAGAAAAGTGTCAGCTAGGATAACATCATCATCATCATTATCCTCTAAATCACCAGTAACTTTAGACTTAGCCCTAGTGACAGCACATGCAGGGAACACATCAGGGACATCACAATCCCGGGTCGCAGCCACTGGTTCACTAGACAACTGAGGAGCTGGACACACTTGACTTCCACCAATATCATTTCCAAGTAAGAAAGTTACACCTGACATTGGGAGTGTCTCAACCAACCCAACCATAACGGAACCATTAACAAAACCAGACTCTAAATTCACTCTGCACAGAGGGACAGAGAAGTAATTATTCTCTACACCTTGTAAGATTACAGTTTCATCAGAGGAATTAACATTAGAGCCTAGAACACTGGTCAGCATAAGGGATTGGCAAGCACCTGTATCACGATATATTTTAACTGATTTCCTGTCATTACTGTCCAGAGGACTGACAAAACCATCAGACAGGAAATTAGCACATGAACTCTTGAGAGTGTCACCCACGTTACTGCTCAAAAGAGGAGGTCCATCATGAGAATTTAAGTTACCCCTCAAAGCAGGTTCAGTTAACTCAGTTAAAGAATTATGGGAACTCTCAAGGGTGGACACTAGACCAATTGACTGAATATTTAAAGACTCCTTTTTGTTCACATCACGCTGTCTCCTGAAACATTTCTCCGTAGTATGACCAAGCTTACTACAATAAGTACATTTACTTTTCTGAAATCTAGAGGTGAAGCTGGTATTTACTTCCTGAGAAACATCATCTTTATTCTCTTTCCTGTTACCTGTACTCTGAGTAGAGGCAACGTACTTACTCTCAGCTTTCCCTTTTTCTCTAGAATATCTCTTGTGAGTGAGAACATATTCATCAGCTAAAACTGCAGCATCAGACAAATTATCTATTCTTTTCTCATCAAGATATAGGCTTACATCTTTACTAATACACCTTTTGAAGTCCTCCAGCAAAATCATCTGCTTAAATTTACCAAAATCAGAATCCACATTCTTAGAATTTAACCACTGCTCTAACAGATCTTCTTTGATTTTTACATACTCAACATGGGATTGCTTATCTTGCTTGTAAGTTGTCCTAAATTTTACTCTATAGGCTTCAGGAACAAGCTCATAGGCCTTAAGAATCAAGCTCTTAACTACATCATAATTATCAGATTGATCCTGAGGCAAAGATGCATAAGTTACTTGAGCTTTACCGGTGAGAACAGTTTGAAGGAGTACTGGCCAATACTTTTTGGGCCAATTAAAACCTGTAGCTACCCTCTCAAACAACTGAAAATACTTTGTTAAATCAGATTCATTAAAAGGAGGGACAAGTTTAACATTTTTAGCCACATCAAAATCATCAGAGCTAGATGATCCAGTTCCACCTTGTTTCATGCGATACTCATGGTCTGCCTGAATCCTAGCAATTTCAACTTGTGCCTCAGCCTCCTTAGAACGGGCCTGAAATTCAGCCTCCTTAGCACGAGACTCTGCCTCCTTAGCCTGAGCCTCCTGCAGGGCTAGCTGTAACTTAGCTAATTCAATCTGCGTTTGCTCATTTGGAGGAGTTACATTAAACAAGCTTTCATTAATCATGTCAACAATTTGATCTTTAGAATGATGAGAGCGAACAGCAATTCCCAATTGTTGAGCAACAAGCTTAAGTTCATTCTTTGTTCTGTTTTCTACATCCAACACTGTTTGCACATTTGACGAAAAATCTTTGGCTTCATCAAGCGTAGTAATAGTAGACATCATGAATAAGTAACAGTCACAAAATATCAAGCAATATCCTTATGATAATATCCTGAATATCCTGATGAGAGGTCGCCAAATTTATGTTACGGAACAGAGAAAGATAATGTACACTTTAAGTGAGAATACTAAAAATCACTACAGTCCCGTAAAGTTCCAGGTTCAAAACAAAAGAGTTAGATAAAATTACAAGTTAAAGTTTAATGCTCAAACTAACAACAAAACATTCAGGACTCATAAGGATAATGTAATGGCAAAAAACAGGTTAAATATATGGTTAACTGCAATAGCCTCTATTAACACGAAATTAGCATGAGTAAAAAATGAGTTATTTAAGAGGAGCCTGTGGAGTCACGTGGAGAGACAGGCTGACGAATGAGGATATAAAGGAGCGTTGTGGTGTGGATGTGGATGTGATAGGAAGCGTTAGGAGGAACACACTGAGGTGGTTTGGCCATGTGGAGAGGATGGAGGGCGAAAGACTGACGAAGAGAGTGTATGTGAGTGAGGTGGAGGGGGGAAGAGGGAGGGGGAGGCCGAGGATGAGATGGAGGGATGGGGTGGAGAGGTATATGAGAGAGGGGGGTGTGAGTTGGGAGCAGGGCAGTGAAATGGCGGGGGACAGGGCGACTTGGAGGCGATTTGTTTGTGGCCACTCCAAACGGGATTGAGGCGTCTGGCAATAGATAGATAGAAATTTATCTAAGTCAGCCCTGTTAAAATGAGATACCAGATAATACTCAGTGAATGCCAGATATATTATTACAGATACAAAATATTATTAATGATGACTGACATAAAGAACCCTTACACAAATTACAAAACCTTACTAGGCCTAAGAATTAACAACTTATGCTATACAGTACAAGAAAAAATGCAATAACACTTATACTCAAATTACACAGCTGTTAGATGGTTGAAGACTTCCTGAGCACTCACAATAATAACTGTACAGGGGAGGACAGAGATGTGAACAAAATGAGGAGTAGATCTAAGTGGCAATAATGTAGAGACTGAGCTCATTATATAGGGGCCGGCAGAGCTTGATACAACTTGTAAGAAGGACGCACAAATGAAGCCATGGGGACAAAGAGCTGACATTCCTGCTCTGAACAACAGAAAGGACGACTTACTCTACTATAACGGTAGAAGGGGGGACTGAGGCAGAACACGCTCGTGATCAAACATGCAGCATACTGTGTGTTAAAATTACACAAAGGATGATGAAATCATAGGCTATGTAACAATATATATATATACCGTATATATATAATTGTTGATGAGTCATGAGGCTTTCAATAAAAGTTTTTCATCTGTTTCTGCTTCTTTGCCATACATGTATGGTGACGGTCTCATCAAAAGTTTCAAGCAAAATAGTCCAGCAATTAATTCAGTAGGTTCTATTACTTGTGCAATATCTAAATGGTTAGTATCAGTGTAAAGTTCATTAACTGGTATCATATTTGAGTCTGATAAAAAGAATAATATTGACCTTGTTGATAACTTATTTTCCTAAAAATAAATTTTGAAGTTAAGCTAGTTTTGATGTCAAATCTTAAATCTACCATGGTTCCTATCAGTGATTTATTAGAATATCTCAAAGATTCATTGGATAACCTATCTGCACTTGTGTCAAAAACTACGTTCATTGACTTAATCAGGCTTTGTATCAAAGACTGCAAATATGAATTGAATGATAGAGTACCGGTACTGTTCTCAGAAATTCGGTTAGCCGTTGGGTAATCCTAGTTCACCTGTTCTTAGTAGTCTCTATATGGAATTCTTTGAGAAAAGATTACTTAGTAACATCGTACCTGATGATGCAATATTGCTTAGATATGTAGATGATGTAATATGTCTCTGGCCATGTGGTGAAAACTTCATTAAAACTTCTTCCTCAAGTGAACAACTTTGCAGCCTAAGTTAAATTCACATTAGAATATGAAAAAGAGAGGGAGCAAGAAGCTTTGTTAAGGAAAGAGACAAAACATCTCATGGATTTCGGGAAGGGGAAACACAGGGTGACGGGAATACCCTGGAGGAGGAGAATCAACAAGACGAGACAGCAAGAGGTGCAGGGGCAGTAAAACATGCACCTCTAGTCCAACAATGTGTAAAAAGATTACAAGGTGTAAATAATGGAAAACTATTTATGTTTATTAACGTAGATATATTCAGTACGATAAGATTCTAAAACTATGCACAAAACTGAAAGGCATGGACATTTTCCCACATATGATTGCTCTGCAAGAGGTAAAACCAGAGCATTACAGGTATAAGAAAACCACAGCAGAGTACAAATTAGTAGGATATAACAAAACAGAGTGAAATCTTCATGATGGTAAGGGCAGAGGACTACTGATATGTGTTAAAAATGGGATGAATTATTGTGAATATTGTATAGCTGTAATTCTTAGTAGTGGTGCCTTACTTATTACTTCCATCTGCAGAAGACCTATAGTCAAACCAGAATATGAAGAGCTCTGGGGTGTGGCAGGTAAGAAAAGCGCATATGCCAAACATTTAAACCTTCAACTTTACATTGTCGAATGTTAAGATATTAACAATTTTATATTACTGTACCTTGCAATACTCTATAAATAATATATTAAAAAACTTCATAGTAACGATTTATTTTCTTTATAAGAATATAAACAACGACTCTATACAACATGTGATTGTTTAGACCATGTGCCACGTTTCCGGTGACCCGCATGTTTGGGTCAGTCACGGCCACTCACCTACCACCCACCATGGAGTGTTTATAGCTTGTATTTTTATACTATAATAGCCGATAATAGCCTTAATGGAACCAAAAAGACTAAACGTAACAAAAGTACGGTAGCATATTTTTGTCGGAGTTATCCCATTCAGAATATTATAGAAACCGCTGGATAACGAGTGGTTTTGTTTTGGTAAAGATGTGGCAGTGCTGTACTTAATCTCCCGCTCCACCCCAGAGCTCTTCATATTCTGGTTTGACTATAGTAGTGATAAAGCTAACAACTGCAGTCTACTCCAACTTATGCAGGAGATCAGTGATAAGGTTGATTGATTGATTGCAAATAATTAAAATCTGGCGGCGCAACTGCCAAGGTCATATGCCGCCGAACGACAAAGTAAAACACACAGCAAAATAAAAAGTGCATATTCAAATTAAAATTAATATCTGTTAGTAGGAACAAAACACTGAAAATCATGAAGGAATAGCTTATAAAATATCAATTACTTATAAAAGTTGAAGGAGGCGTGCCCCCTGAAGAAAACCAAAAACATCACTAAAATCACTAGAGGCTTCACCAAGCATCGAGGACAAACAGTAGGCACCATCTGCTCCCTTATGCCTATGGAGGAATCTCTGACGTAGGTCGCCCAGACTCGGACACTCGATCAGCAAGTGACGGACAGTAAGGGGAACAAGGTAGTCATCACAGTACGGTTGAGATTCACCATTCATCAGGAACCCATGTGTAAGCCGCGAATGCCCAATGCGAAGCCTAGCAAGAGCCACCTCCAATCGCCAAGACAGAGGGAAGAACCCTTGGCACAACCACTCTCTGAAAGATTTCTTTTAGTTTATTGTGAAAAACAACATCCCAGTGTCTCTGCCAACACGTACGAATTGCGTACCGCAAGTAAGATGTTACATCAGAAGCAGGGAGTGGGTAGTCGGTTGGGGGCTGTTGAGAAGATGCACCTTTAGCTAAAGTATCTGCCCTCTCATTGCCCACCACACCAACATGTGCGGGTACCCAGCAGAAATCTACACGGCGGCCACGATGACCAAGAAGAAAAAGCCACCCTAAAATTGATAAAACCAATGGATGGGGTGCATTAAAAGACTCCAGTGCAGACAATGCACTATGCGAGTCACTAAAAATCACAAAAAAGGATTGTGGAAGAGTAAAAATAATTTTAACAGCATATAAAATTGCAGTCAATTCCGCTGTATACACAGAAGTAATGCCAGGAAGGCTACCGCCTCTGCTAAAGGAAGGGGAGACAATACCAAATCCAACTCCAGTATTAGTCTTAGACCCGTCAGTATAGACGGGGACAGAACCCTCATGAATGGAGGCATGTTCTAAAAAGAGGGAGAGGGACACCTGAGAGGGAAGTGAGCCCTTTTTTTCAATAACGGACCTACAGAATGTCACACGAGGGAGCAGCCAAGAACCCACCCTTGGGATCCGATGTAGACAAATTGCCAGTCTCGGAACAGAGAGGGCTAACATAACAGACCGGACCCTGTAACCAAATGGCTTTGGGAAATTAGGACAGGTGTCAAAAACAGAAAATTGGGAATCCTGGGAGACGATGGCACAAGAAATTGAGTCTGGAATGCGGTGAAGATGATACCAACACCTCATCATCAGCAACTGGCGTCACAAATCCAAGGGGAGTACTCCAGCATCTACCAATAAACTTGGAATCAGGGATGATCTGAATGGCCCGGTTGCCAGACGCACACCAGCATGATGCACAGAATTTAACAACCAGAGACGGGCATCTGTTGCAGAGGAGTAGACCTCTCACCCATATTCAAGTTTAGGAAGAATAAGAGACCTATGCAAGAGGAGGAGGGTCTGACGGTCAGCACCACAAGAGGTATGAGCTAAAACCCTCAAAAGACTCAAAGCTTTAAAACAAGCCGCCTTAACAGAAAGAATATGAGGAACCCAGGTTAGCCGTCTATCAAACAAAAGACCCAGAAACCGTGTCTCTTCCACACAGGATATTCTCCTACCACAGAGATACAAGTCAGGGTCAGGGTGCACCCCTCGAAGATGACAAAAATGCATAGCCACTGTCTTTGTTGAAGAAAAATGGAAGCCGCGAGTTTCCGCCCAGTAAAAAATTCTATTGAGAGCCAGCTGCAACTTCCTCTTTATCAGAGACACTCTAGACGAGGTAAAGGAAATCGAGAGGTCATCGACATATAGTGATCCTCGTACACCATCAGGAAGTACATTAGCGACACTGTTAATGGCTACAGCAAACAGAGTAACACTAAGGATACTCCCCTGTGGTATTCCATCTTCTAGTGCTCGGGCAGTAGAGAGCACTCCTCCCACTCGCACCCTTAAAATTCGGTTAGATAAAAACTGTTGAATAAAAATAGGCAAGCGTCCACGAAGACCAAACTCATGAAGAGAAAGTAAAATACCATGACGCCAGGCAGTGTCATATGCCTTCTCCAGATCAAAGAAGACCGTGAACTGGTGTTGCTTAATGGAGAAAGCCTCAGTGACAGAAGATTCCAAGGACAGCAGTGCATCAGAGGTAGATCGCATTTTTCGAAAACCATACTGGGCAGGGGATAAGAAGTCGCCTCTCTCTAAAAACCACACAAGCCTAACATTGACCATCTTTACCAAAACTTTACATATACAAGACGTCAAAGAAATAGGCCGATAATTTGTCGCCTGTAGGTGGTCCTTACCTGGTTTGGGGATGGGGATAACTACAGCAACACCCCAACAAGCCGGAAACTCCCCAGAACACCAGATCTTATTAAACAGTGGCAGCAAAAACAACAGGGATTCATCAGACAGGTGGCATAAAAAGGCATAAAGAATATCATCATAACCAGGAGAGGAATCATGGCACTGCGACAGAGCCACATGGAGTTCAGAAATTGAAACTGGAACATTGTAAGGCTCTCCTGGAGAAGCAAAACTGAGACCACGAGACTCTAGGCGCCGACGGTGGCAAGCCGAAAGTATATCTGCATCCTTCTTTGACACACTGGCAAAATGATCAGCTAGCAACTCTGCAACAGCAGCAGGATCAGCCACAGTTCCACCTGCTGCAGATAAAACAGGAGGGGAGGGAACAGTAAATTTTCCTGAAATTTTCCTTACCCGGTTCCACACGCAGCTGATGAAAGTCCTCGAACTGATGGAGGAAACATAACCCTTCCAGGATGAATGCCTGGCCTCCTTTAAAACCCGCCTCATATGAGCTCATGCCCTCTGATACGCCACCAAATACTGAGGGTCCCCATGGTGACGACAAAGTCGAGAGAAGGCAACTCGTTTGGCTCTGACTGCGGAACTGCACTCGGAGTTCCACCAAGGAATTGGACGTTTTGGAAACTGACCCTTCGTTTTCGAAATAGATAACAGGGCTGCTGAGTGCAACACGGTGTTGAAATATGACACAGCCTCAGTAAGACAGCCAAACCCGTTGACAGAAAGGGAAATGGAACTTAATTCCCTGAAATCGTGGCCAGTCGGCCTTATCCAGAAGCCAGCGGGGAAGACGTGGCTGAGGTCCACCAGCACTAGCAGTTAAAAGTAATGGAAAATGGTCGCTGCCATACAGGTCTGGCAACACATCCCAGGTAAAATCTAAAACAACATCAGCTGAGCATAAAGACAAATCAATGGCAGTAAAAGTTCCAGTCTGACTATGGAAATAAGTCATTTTATTGGTACTGAAAATGCCTAACTCCTCATCTTCCACTAAAGAGGCCAGCATTACACCCCGAGGGTTGGCCTCACTGTTTCCCCATAGCGGATGGTGACCATTCATATCTCCTGGTAACAGAAAGGGAGAAGGAAGGTCATGAATAAGGCGTACCAGATCCGCCCTTTCAACAGTAGCACTAGGAGGAAGATAAAGACTGCAAATTGTATACTGTTGACGTAAAAACATCCGGACAGTGACAGCCTCCAGGGGAGTGGAGATGTCCAGATGATTGTATGGAATATCCTTGAGAAGGAAGAGAGCAGCACCTCCATGATGACCTTGACCTGGTACAGGATTAGAATAAAAGGCATGGTAGCCAGAAGGACCGGAAGGAACAGTATCACCTACCATGGTCTCCTGGATGCACATGCACAAAGGAGTAAATTGAGAAACAAGATGACACAGTCCCTCATAGTTGGCACGTAAACCCCGACAATTCCACTGGATGATGGAACCCATAATGGAGGAATGATGATTAAGTGCGGGACTGTACACCTGAAAGCGAGCGGGTTTGGACTGATGCTTATGAAGACCCTTCACAGGAGCCTGCCCAGCACCAGTAACCCACACCCTCTGTCTGACATCCGAAGGCAAACGTGGAGATGAGGATGTAAGTTTTGCAACACTCTTTCTTGGAGTGGGCATACCAGGTTGTTTGGAAGGCTGCTTGGGGGTCGCCTTTAGAGACGTAGGACGAGCAGTGCCCTCATCAGAAGCCCTAGAAGTGGAAGTCGAGTCAACAGGACTCGAGTCATTTGAAGAGGCCATCCTATGCTTCAGATATGAAGCACCGATGGGCTGTCCAACATCCCCATGTGGGGACTGGACCAGAGCCGAACCATCAGCTTCAGCTGTCACCTGGCTAGATTCCTCAGCCTGCTGGACAGAGGGAACAGGAGAGGTGTCGACAAATGGGTCAACAACAGACACCTTAGGTGGCCGGTCTTCATATTCAGAGGACTCTGATTAACAACGGTGAAGTTTTCCAGGTGCAGATGGAGCCTTGGGTATACTGGCTACGATGGGAGAAGGATTCTGGTCAACGTGGACATCTGTCATCACCACAGAAGGGTGCAAATCATTGGCCACCGAAGTGAGAGGGGAAACAGTCGGAGTAGTGGTCGGGCAAACATCATTCTCACCAACAGCACTAACCATGGGGACAGCATTTTGCATATCAAGAGTTGAAGGAGTGGGTACTGGAGTGGGTCGAGGCTGTCTCTGAGATACAGGGTGATGCACTGGTGTTCTAGAAAGGACAGAGGCATAAGTTACCCCTGGCTGAAAGACGAGTGTCTGGGCTCTTCTCTTTGCATCAGGAAACGAAACCCTCTCACGTGTACGAATGGATAAGATCTCCTTTTCAAGGCAGTATCTTGGACAGTTTTTCGAAGTGACAGCATGGGGACCTCCACAGTGATAACATTTAATGGGTCCTGGACAGTCGCCGGTATGGCCTGATTCACCACAAGAGACACAGACACCAGGAAGTCCAGCCTGTGCATGGCGGCAAAATTTGCTGACATGTCCATTCCCCTGACAGTGGAAGCACCACTTTGGGGTGGGCACATATGGCTTCACTGGAAGTGATAGCCAAGCCAGTTTCACAGATGTAGGCATCGTTAATGTGTCAAATGTTAAAAACAAGGTCGGGGTTAGGGTCAAAATTCCATCGATTTTCTTATGAAGGCGCTCAACTTTTATCACACCAGATGATCGTAGTTCCTCTAACAGCCGGGCCTCCGAATATCGGAGAAGGTCACGAGAAAATAAGACTCCCTTTGTTTGGTTAAAACTGCCATGAGGAGTACATGAAATGGCTGTATCAGAAACTGAAGTTAGTGCTAGTAAATGAGAGCTCTCTTCCGGGGAGGACACTCCAACCAGGAGACTTCCATCTCCTTGGGAAGAGATTTTTGGTTCTCTCCCACATGCTGAGACAATGGCATGGTGCATATCAATAATATCTATATCTCTGACAGACCCACCAAGAGCAGATTTAATCACTAGGTACTTGGCATAAGACGCCGGCACAGTTTCATCTGGGGCCAACCCCTGAACCACACCACCCTGACGAGAACGCCTCCCAGACCCAGCTGAACGCTGGGACAGAGGAGGATATCCCCCAGGGGCCTGGTAGGGCTCAAGAGTAGTAATAAGTGAAGTCATAACAGAGTGGCCAGAGACATATGCATGGTCGTCAACATTATTTTGATTTATCCCCTCCATGAACTATACTCAACTACTTCATTCCCCCACCCCCCCACCCACCATGGAGCTCAACAAGGGGAGGTCATGTGCCTGGGATAACACCACTGGCGACCCCAGAGGTAGTGGGAGAGTATACACGGGTAACCACTGGGGGACCTGGGCAAGGGTGACTCCAGGACGATAGGAGCCACCAGGCCCCCCAGTGCCCATTTGGCCCTAGCCAACGCATGAGCAGCTGATTGACCTGGTCGGGCCCAACCAAGCCGCCCGTCTAGCCAGAATAAGGGACCAAAGAGGTGTATTGCTAACTGCAGGGCGCATCGTGCAGCATCACTCAACCTCCAGGACTCCTGTCTCCCAGCATTACGGGACGCCACGCACAGCAAGCACGTGGGGAGGCGACAGTCCCGCCCTAGATGGCAAATGGGCAGGGACTAACATCATCAGCAGGCCTCCTCCACCAGTGATGTAGGGGGTGCTTGGTCCATGTGACCGACAGATGCCGAACCCCACAAAGGTAGGCATGCCTCCAAAGTAGGTGGCACCGCGAACCACGCTTCAAGCCCCGCCACCACGTCAAGGTGACCCCCCTCAGCGGGGTATCAGTGATAAGGAAACTTAATATAAAGTAATGTTGAGAAGTGGGATTTGCTAGTTAGGTAGTACTGGAAGGTTGTCAGTACTTCTGGCATTTTCCAGTTATGTGCCAGAGTTGCCAGTTAGCCAGCTGTTTGTGAGCGGAGGTATTTTGTAAGTTGTACATTAATTTGTGTGCCCGTTTTCTGTATAATGTTTTATTTTTATGGTTGTTTGTTAAAATATGTAATTTTGTCTCAGTTTGTATGCCAAATAATTGAGAGTGTTCCGTAGCGTAAGAAAACTCTGGATATTTTGGATGTCTCTGAGTTGGCAACTGCTGTTTCTCCGAGAATGCAGTAGATCATTCTAGCATATAGGAAGCTTATATGAAGATATGGGGAAGGGACTAAAGGAGTTTCAGTTCAGTTTGAGTTTAGTTCAGTGTCAGTTGAGTATCAGTGAATTTAGTGAAGACTGTAGGCTATAGCTCCAGTTCTTGTGAAAACAGTGAAGTCAAGCTGGCAGGCATTGTGTGTAATTATCTGATAAATAAAGACAGCAAACGTAAGAAGACAGTGCTTATTTACAACACCTTAGCTGATCTCGTTGATGCACACAGAAAGGCTGACCATAGGAAGAACAACTCACTGGACAACGTCCTTCCTTTACTGAACTACTGCTGTTGAAGCCTGTTGCAGTGTGGGATGGAGACGTAACAATAATATTAGGGCATTCCAATCTCCTGCACGTAAACTGGGGTAATTGCGCAACTGCAGTGGGCATAAATGACCTGAGTACCATAATTATAGAGAAAGTATGAGACTGCCACTTCACTCAGCACATAACGGATTTCACCAGCATAAGAGGAGACACAGCCTATACACTGGACTTGCTGCTAAGTAACGACGACTATATAGTGGAAGGCAATGTACAGGACAATCCATTGCCTAAGAGTGATCATGCCTATATTTTCTTTCATTCTGATGTTCAAGAAATAGAGGATGTTGGTAAGAAGCAGATGTATATGTATGAAAAAGCAGATTTTGGCCTGATGAGACAAAAACCTGACATGGATTGGGCACAGTACCTACTTTCTAAATTGTGCATCGAAGGCAATGGGAAGAAGTATAAAGCGAAATTACAGGAAGTTATTGACGAGTACATTTAAGAAGGCAAGTCAGAGGAGTCAGAAACAACAGGAAACGAACAAACGAAAGTTTGCCTATGAACAGGAAAATATGGTCCCAAGTAAAGAGGAAAATGAGACTCGGAAAAAGTGAAAAATCTAAAAAAAAGGGAAATAAAGACAGAAGATATGCAGGTGAGACATGTGCAGAAGTTGAAAAAAAAATATAGGAGACTCAATAACCAGTTAAGGAAAGAAACACTGAATTCACTGAAAATAAAGGAGCGAGAGATAGCAAAGAACGTCAAAGCAAACCCAAAAGTGTTCAGGAAGTATGTGTAATCAAAGACAAGGACAAATCAAGACTAGTTGACCTGTACAAGGATGAAGAAAAAGTTTAAAAGATCACTAATGACAAGGAAAAGGCCGAAGTACTTTCAAAACAGTCTTCATCAAGGAGCCTGAAGACGAGGTGCTGTACCTACTGCAATGCTAAGGGATGTGCCAGCTCTTCAACATCTAGAGCTAATTAAGGACAAGATTAGAAAGGTTATTACAAACACGAAGAGAAATAAATCCCCAGACCCAATTGAGCTACACCCAAAGATAATTAAAGAGATGATAGAGAAATTGCTTGAACCCTTGAAGACAGTATTTGACTGCTCATTCCATGAAGAGGAAATCCCAGAAGACTTGCCGATTTCATTCATCACAGCCATCTACAAAATGGGGAACAAGAGTGATCCAGGCAACTACAGTCCAGTCAGTCTAATCAGCATTTGTAAAATAATGAAGCCAGTCTTGCGAGAATAAATAACAACGCACATGAAGAAACATAACTTATTCAGGAAAAAAAAAAAAACTGTTTGGTTTCATCCCTGGGAGGTCAACTGTGCTACAATTAATTGAGGTGCTGAACAATTGAACTAATGCTATTGACAACGGTCACACAGTGGATGTGTTGTACTGTGACTTCATGGAGGCACTCGATCGGGTACCACACAGGCGACTGCTGGAGAAAATAACAAGCTATGGCACTAAATGAAAATATCTAGAATGGAACAGAGGCTACCTCTCACAGAGAAAACGAGTGCTGGTAAATGGTAATACTTCTGAATGGAAGGAAGTTACGAGAGTGTCCCTCAGGGTTCTGTCTTGGGACCCCTGTTATTTGTCTTGTTCATCAACGACCTGCAAGAAACAGTCAAATACAACAGTGAGGTTTATCTGTATGCTGATAACACTAAGATCTTCAGGAGAATTATGAGCCAGGAGGATGTGAAAAGCTGCAAAGTTATCAGAGGTCAGAGGGTGGATAGAAAAATGGATGTTGCACTTTCACCCAGGAAAAAAGCAGGTATACGAGGACTGGCTGGTCTGAGCTTGAAGTTCAGGATTATCTCTTGAATGGCAGGATCAAGAGGACCAAGACAGAGACGTAGGAATGATCGTTGATGAGAAATTGTCATTTTCAGACCACTTGCCAGAGAACATCAACAAAGCCAACAAAATAGTAGAACTGATTAGAAGAAACTTTGTTCACCTGGATACAACACAGCCCAAATGAGACCACTCTTAGAGTACGCCATTCAGATCTGGTGCCCACACTTAGTAAAGGACATTGAAGCAGTGGAGAATGTGCAACGCAGGGCCACCAAGCTAGTCCCCCGGATTAAAGACCTGTCATACAAGGAAAGACCCTGGAAATTAGAATTTCCAACATTAGCATACAGAAGATCAAGAGGAGACCAGATAGAGACTTACAAGATCCTATTTGGCAAATATGACCAGTCATGCACTGAAGGTTTATTCCAGATGAGAGACGGCAATTCTACCTGAGGAAATCATATATATATATATATATATATATATGTCACGAGTCGGCGTGTCATATATTTAAATAAGCTCGTGACATTAAACTTTGGTGGGAAACCGTGAATTCTAGTGGAATCCCGGTATTTATCACGCAGTTTAACCATCCCCGTATTTACTCAATCGGGAATGTTTTCAGGACATTTTTCACTGTTTCATAAGTGATCGTCCTTGTGCGTGATGTTAGCACCTCCGCTGAGTGATATTGCGGGTGTGTATTGCTCACACTCGTTGGCCGTTAGCAAGTGCGGCCCGACACTCGCCTCTCTCCCACAATTTGAATCAGTCAGGATTTGAGCGCCGTGGAAGCAGGTTGGGCCCAGTGTGTAGCAGTGTCGCGGTTGTCCAGTTCCTGAATTCCCACCGAGTGTGATTTGGCGAGAGGCTCAGCGTGTGCAGCTTTCTTCCTCAGCAACGACGCACAATCATCCGCTTAGTCCACTTTTCTGACCAGTATTTCTTTTCGTTTTTCCTAGGTTTACGAGTTTAGCTTTTGAGTGAGCGAGTGAGTGCGATCTCCTTATTTTGAATTCATTTTGAAACATGTAACGAAAATTTATTTCATTGTAATCAATAAATTAACAGTTCTTTTTCTTGAGCTTAATATAATGTAAACCCATGTTTTATTTCTCGATTAAGCTTATTTCACTTATAGCTTCTAGTTTGTATAAACGCTTTGTATTATTCATAACTGGTACTTAGGCCAATCCTTTTGTATTAAGCTTAAAAATCCGTTGTGCAACCGGGAGTTAATTGCACCAGCAAGAACCTGTTTATCATTAATAGCATTAGTTATTGATTGTCAGGGGTGGAGTCACTTTCTCCAGAGGCCAACAGTACTAATAAACAGCACGTGTGAATAATTAGTCTCTGGTGTGTACTGTTGAGAAAGTTTATAAATTCTCGTCTTTAGAGAATCGTCAAAGTAAGCCGGCATAAAGTAATCATTGCTTGATTTTCTCAAGTCAATTCTTTGTCCTGTTCTCAAGTATTATTGAATATTATTCTTTAATATTGCATACTCATAAAAACCCCGTGACATTTGGCGACCTCATTCCAGGATATTAACTCCTACCTCTAAAGCTATCCACGAGATAATACTCACTCACTCATACTTAGGTATTTATCATTAAAGTCTATAGGCACTATGTTACTGGTGATTATTGATTCAGTTCTATTAATTTACATAATAGTTTTCACAGTCAGTTGTTTGTTTAATTTTCTTTCTTTACCAGTTTAGTTAGATAAAACTGGTCACCACTAACCTGTGCCTATATTCTTTATTCTTGATTATTGGTATCTTTCTTTGCAAAATTGCAGTCAGTACTGAGTCGCTACTTTACTTAGATTGAGTTAGCATCATGGCTGCCAACGTCTATGTACAGGAAGCTAGAGATATGGGGCTTAGCGACCCTGAAAAAATTCAAAACTACGTCCTCTCACGGTTTAATTACGAGCAACAACGTGAGAAAGATGCTCGTGAAGAACGCGAAAGAGAACGTGAACACGAGCGACAACAACGCGAATACGAGCAAAAACAACGCGAACTCGAGTTAGAACAATATCGAGAACAACGTGAATACGAGCGAGAACAACGTGAGACCGTCAATTCGAGTTAGAACAGCGAGAGAGAGAACGTGAATACGAGCGAGAACAACGAGAACACGAACGTGCCAAGTGAGAAGCACGCAAAAAACATGAATTTGAAATGTTGAAGCTCAAGTGAGATTCCTTGGCTTCAGACACATCTGGTGCAGCTGGCCCAAGCTCCGCGAGCGCTCTCCCTGCACATGTTCTGGCGATCCCACACATCAAGCTTCCCCCATACAAGGAAGGCGAGCGAATCGAGCCATACATAGCTCGTTTTGAAGACATGGCTCAGCTTTACCAGCTGGATGATGTAGCTTCAGTTTCTTAGCCTGTTTGAGGGCCCTGCCCTCGATATTCTCCACAGAATTCGTGGAGACAATATCACGTATGAGATGATGAAGGCCACACTCGTCAAAGCGTATGGTCTCGCAGTTGACGACGCCAAGAGTCAGTTCATGAGGGCGCGTTTACAGGAAAAAGAGACTGCTGTTCAGTTTCTTGACCGGCTTACTGCTTACTTAGATGAGTGGATGGAGAAAGATGAAACTCCTTCCACGCATGAAGGGATAATTGACCTTATGCTGCACACACAACTAGAGAAGTCGTGGCCTACTGAACTTATGGCTCAGCTTAAGATCTGCCAGGTAAGAGATGCCAGCCAAATGGTGAAGAAGGCTGATGCATTCTTCACTGCATACGGGTATCAAACTCGGAAGCAGCATACCTGGAACAGGAAAGCTGATAAATCTGGGAAACCATCTCAGACTGAACCCCAGCAACAAGGCCGTTTCCAGAATAATGGCCAAGGTCCAAAACCGCAGAGGAAAGACCAGGGGCAAAACACTCAGAAACCTGTGTGGAAGTGGTACAACAAGTACCCTAACCAGCAGCAGTATCAGCCAGCAACCGACCAATGGGACAAACCTATTCAGCACCAGCCCCAGTGTATCGGAGGCAGGAGGCGAACGCAGCCTTAGTTCCTCAGCAGCAGCACGGTGGTGGTCCCTACCAATATGGGTACCTCCCCACAGTTCACTGGTCCCACAGCGACAGTGAACCCCCCTCCACAGATGGCCAATGCTCCATCTCCCCAGGCAATGAGTACAACCCCTCAAGTGTCTAATTCTCAGGGCACCATGTTTACCGCATCATTTATTCAGCAGCCTCATGAGTGGCTGGCTGCTTCCTCCACAGGCCCTCCCACAGGTGACAGTGCCTTCCTTGTTCAGCCAGGGTTTGTGAGAGACATCCTTGTGAAGGTCCTAAGAGACAATGGTTCCTTCAGGTTGCTCTGTCAGGCAGAGTCTAGTTCGGCCTGAGCAGTACACAGGTCGACAGATCCATGCTAACTTTATTGATGGATCAGTGAGATTGTTCCCTGAGGCACGTATCCAGGTGGCATCTCCATTTTACACTGGTACGACACTCGCAGTTGTCATGCCAGAACCTTTATTTGACCTTATCATAGGCAATATTCCCAGTGCCAAGCATAGTTGCACCGAAGGTGATGCTACTCAGACTTCGGCTACAGTAACACAAGCCATGGCTGAGGCTCCAAACTGTAACACCCTGGTGACCATTGAATCGCCGCAAGATCTGATATGTAGCCAAGTTGTTGTCCAAGAACAACACTCTGACCCGACACTTGCTATCATGCGGAAGAAACAAAAGGGTAGAGTGATAAAGTATTCACGGGGACGTCAAGCCAAGTTCCTTCGCAAACAAGGACGGCTGTACCGTGAGTCATGAACACTCCAGGGCGAGGTTCGACTGCAGTTTGTCGTTCCCATCAAGTACCGCCAAGCAGTGCTAGAATGGGGTCATTGTTCAGCCTCAGGAGGTCAAATGGGCAAAAGGAAAACCCAGGGCCATATTCATGCTGACTTTTTCTGGCCAGGGATGGGACGAGAAATAGATAATTTTGTGTGTTCCTGCAATGTGTATCCACGTACCACGAATCAGGGACATGTCCTTCTTGTGCCTTTGAACCCACACCCATAATCTCTGAAGCAGTTGAAAGAGAGGGCAGTGGTAATGTGGGTGCAGACCTGACGTCTCGCCCGTTGGCCCTACAGGGCACAGTATGTCCAGGGCCTGTACATACATGTATACCATAAGTTAAGGGGGAAGTTCGAGAACCCTGCAGAGACGGTCTGAGGCTGTGTATGAATTACTTTGTGGAACATCTCAAGCTGTGGGCCTCTCTGAGAATTCCTGGAGAATGCACAATATCCACACCCACGGTGGGTGTTAAAACGTGACCTACCCGAGATTGCATAGCGATTCTCAGCTTCCTGTCATTAATCGTAAGTGTAGAGTTAGGTTAACCAGTAAACTGCCTGTTCTAAGAGATTTGAGCAATTCAAGAACTGACACATTTCCTAGTAAACTACAAGGGTTCTAAGAGACTTGTAAATCCAAAGACTACGTTTCCTGGTTAATTCTAACATAAGTACTGATTGCTAGGCAGAGAGAGAGAAATGACACTTTTGATGCTCCATCTTGATTCCTTTTGCAGGTGCAGCTGGCGGGTGCAGCATTGCCGTGCAGAACAGCTGATCGTCCCTGATGCATGCTGCTGCCTCTTCTCTTCTGCGTTGTCATCATCATTTACTATTGATTTGCATTATGTAATTTTACACGTAGGTGGAGTTACACCACAACTGTCACACCTACACTGTGTATTACATACATCACGCTACATAACAATTAGTTGTTAATGTAAATATAGCGAACTTTTCGCTCAGTTTGACTTGAGTACAGGATTTTTCACCGTCGTCACGGAGTTTTTTCCTCAAGCTTGCTTCTATTAACGTAAATATGAGGTTGTTTTGCTCACTGGCGACTGTGACTTTCTCCTGTAGCAGGATAGCACACACACACACACACACACACACACACACACACACACACCACAGTGTAAATCTTGTGTGACTGAGTTAGGATTTATATGAATGTATATTGAAATTTTTTTTCCCTGAGAAAAAAAAATCATTTTTATGGGGCGTAATATCACGAATCGGCACGTCCTATATTTATTGTGATATTAAACTTTGGTGGGAAACTGCGAATTCTAGTGGAATCCCAGTATTTATCACACAGTTTAACCGTCCCTGTATTTACTGAATTGGGAATGTTTTCAAGACATTTTTCACTGTTTCATAAGTGATCGTCCGTATGCGTGATGTTAGCACCTCCGCTGAGTGATATTGCGGATGTGCATCGCTCACACTCGTTGGCCGTTAGCAAGTGCGGCCTGACACTCACCTCTCTCCCACAATTTGAATCAGTCAGGATTTGAACACCATGGAAGCAGGTTGGGCCCAGTGTGTAGCAGTGCCGCCGTTGTCCAGTTCCTGAATTCCCACCAAGCGTGATTTGGCGAGAGGCTCAGCGTGTGCAGCGTCCTTCCTCAGCAACGACGCCCAGTCATCCGCTTGTAGTCCACTTTTCTGACCAGTATTACTTTTCGTTTTTCCTAGGTTTAAGAGTTTAGCTTTTGAGTGAGCGAGTGAGTGCGATCTCCTTATTTTGAATTCATTTTGAAACATGTAAAATAAATTTATCTAATTGTAATCAATAAATTAACAGTTCTTTTTCTTGAGCTTAATATAATGTAAACCCATGTTTTATTTCTCCATTAAACTTATTTCACTTATCGTTTCTTGTTTGCATAAACGCATTGTATTATTCATAACTGGTACTTAGGCCAGTCCTTTTGTATTAAGCTTAAAAATCCGTTGTGCAACCAGGAGTTAATTGCACCAGCAAGAACCTGTTTATTATTAATAGCATTAGTTATTGATTGTCAGGGGTGGAGTCACTTTCTCCAGAGGCCAACAGTACTAATAAACAGCACGTGTGAATAATTAGTCTCTGCTGTGTACTGTTGAGAAAGTTTATAAATTCTCGTCTTTAGAGAATCGGCGAAGTAAGCCGGCATAAAGTAATCATTGCTTGATTTTCACAAGTCAGTTCTTTGTCCTGTTCTCAAGTATTATTGAATATTATTCTTTAATATTGCATACTCATAAAAACTCCGCAACAATATATATATATATATATATATATATATATATATATATATATATATATATATATATATACACACACACACACACACATATATATATATATATATATATATATATATATATATATATATATATATATATATATATAGATCAAGATCAAAACACATCTGAACCTCAGGAAGTACTCATTCTCAAAGAGAGTGATTAACAACTGGAACAGTCTTCGAAAATGGGTAATAGGGGTTAGGTCAGTAGAAATTTTAAAAGCAAATCTAGACAGATTTTGGAAAGTCCAAGAGCAGATATTTGATTACAGGGCACAAATATCTACCACGCAAAGCCACTGTCCAAGTAGAGACGGGACTAATAAGGTGGAGTCACAGACGTAGCAGCCTCTTCTTGAACATCATCTACGTTAATCTATGTGAATCTGCAGGTAAATTATCAATTTTAGATTGCATCGTTCACAGAGTAAGGGATGTAATAACTTCAGTATCCACGGAAAGCGTACTCATGATTTTAATGCTCATTTTTACTCTGCTCTTCAAAACAAAGCTAAATTATGTGTGAGTCTCTATGTTTTTATGCACCTGACGTACTGTATATGCAGCCCTGATTTCATTGGTGAAGAAATTGAAAATATCCATAGCACTGCGTTTTAATTAAAGTACCCAAAAACTTTCATTAAAAAAGTTCTTAATTAGGCCAAGAAAGCATTCCACAGGACGAACTCAATGCCTTCTCACGACAAACAGAATCTCTTGATTTTACATTACATTGAGAAATTTTCCCAAATTCCTCATTTCTTGAAAAGCTTGATTGTTGATATTGTGTTTGGTAATATATATATATATATATATATATATATATATATATATATATATATATATATATATATATTGGAAATCGAGGGTGATGCATGTAGAAATCGCGAAACAGCTCTAACAGGTGCAATTTTTCACGGCAAATTTAAATGTTTACATTACAGTAGCAAAATTTTGAGAAACTGCTAAAATTACAGAGATGGATTTTCCTTGTGTCCCTCTGTTGGTCGTAACTGAAACTACGTTTTTCGATGAGTCTAATGACGCTGTAGAACAGAACACATTGGGCTCCCAGCGCATGCAAGGCAAGCAGAAACTCATGTGTAAATTTGAGGATTGGGCTCAGAGAACATATTAAGGTTAACTGATGAATTATATAATCCATACTTATATAAATGTGACTTTTTGTCTGTCTATTTGTTTGTCTTCTTAAGAAATCGAGGGGGATGCATATAGAACTCTCAAAGCAACTCAGACAGGGGTAACTTTTAAAGAGCGAATTTAGATGTGTACATTACAGCTGCTAAAGTGGTGCCACTAATAATCAAGACTAGAACTACTGTAATGCGAAAAAAAAAAGGCAATATCGTTGAAAAATGGTAACCATTTTCCATAGAGGTTTTCACTTCTATAACTCTGTCATTATTAGCCGCAGTGAGTCGGATGGGTGGATGGATTGATGGGATGGGCAGGATTGAATGGATGGGTGGGTGTGGAGGGGCAGGGTGGTTGGAATGGATGGGAGGGTGGAAAGGCGGATGTGGTAGGGATGGGTGAGTGAGGTGGGTGGAGAGGGTAGGGTAGGTGTGGTGGGGCAGTTGGTAGGTAGGCAAGGTTGAGTGGATGGATGGGTGTGGAGGAGCAGGGTGGTCCAGGGATGGAGTGGGTGGGAAGGCGCAATGGTGGATGTAGTAGGGTAGAGTGGGTGGGGTGGGTGGGCAGGTTTGGGTGGGTATAGTAGGTGGGCAGGTTTGGGTGGGTGTAGTAGGTGGGCAGGTTTGGACGTGTGTAGTTGGTGGGTAGCTTTGGATGGGTGTGGTGGGGCAGCGAGGGTGGGTGAGTGGACGGGCAGTATGGATGGGTGAATAAGTGGGTAGGAAGAATGAGTGGGAAGGTGAGTGGGTGGACGGATAAATTAGGCAGGTAAGCAGGGTGGTTCAGTAGCAGAAAACTAGGTCCATGTTAGGAATAAGTCCATGGGGAATGATTATATTCCTGGGGAAATGGGCCCAAGGAAGAACAAAGATTCACCATTGAAAATGGAACCCCAGGGGTCTATTCCCACAGGGGGAGTGTCCAACCAAGTCCCAGGTATTCCCAGTATGTATTATTATAGAGTTTTACTCAGGGCAATAGTGGATACCCCTGGACGTATATATATATATATATATATATATATATAGTGGGGTTGGTGGAGGATTAGTGCTCCTCCCTGTAAAACAATTAACTCTAAGCCCTTGGCCACCCCGTTTGGGATACATGGCGTCTGGCATATATATATATATATATATATATATATATATATATATATATATACACATACACATATATATATTATATATATATAGACATATATATATTATATATATTTACACACACACACACACACACAATGTTTGGGGGGGTGGACTTTCTGACCAACACTTGGTGGTGGTGAAAGTCAAGGTTCAAGTGCAATGGAGGAACAGAAGGAGGGAAGGACAGGAGGAAGTAGTCCATACATGGATGTGTGTGTGTGTGAATATTTTCCCCATAGCCGTGATGGGAAACGGGCAAACAGGAGAGCCCGTCACGGAAGTTGCAGAAATAAAAGCTCTCTCATGAGAGCATAGCTGGGCCGACACGAAGGCTGACGAGGTGGCGAACAAGGCGAGGGGAAGGTGCGGTGGTTCAGGGAAACAAGCACACGATGGTCGAGGAAGGCAGGGCGGGACGGCGAAAGCACGGTGGGCTGCCAGGCGCTGATGGAGGGGGCTCCGACAAGTGCTGGATGTAATACCGCCCCGACGCTGCCCTCAACCCCCTTGCCCTGGTGGAAAGGCGATACGACTCGCCCAACCCCAGCAGCAGATGGAGACCAAGGAGGGAGGCCCGGACACGGTCGTAGGGAGGGCAGGCCCTGGTCCAGGTGGGCGGAGGGAGGAAAACGGCTCTCTCGACCTCCAGGTCGGCAGGTCCTAGGCCGTAGCCCTCCAGGTCGAAAGGACAGGCCTACCCTCCTCGGCGATGCTAGGGGGGCTGGTCCCGCCACGGACTGGTGTGGAGGTGTCGACGGGACGGGAGGTGGGCTGCGAGTGCATACATGGAAGGTAGAATGGCTGCAAGAGGATGGAAAAAAGGCAAAATACAAGAGAGAAGTGGAGGAGCGCTTGGGTAAATATGATTTAAAGCAGTTGGGGGAGGTGGATGGTGTGTGCAAGATTTTCACAAAAGAAAACTGTGCAGCATGTGAGGCGGTGCGTGGGGTGAAGAGAAGACGAAAGGGGGAACAAGGAACAGCATAGTGGAATAAAGACGAGAGGCAAGCTGTTGGGCAAATGAAGAAAACATAGTGAGTGGATGGAAAGCAGAGTCATGGAGGAAGTTGAGAGATGGAAGAAAGAGTTATATGTAGAAAGGAAGAGAGAGGTGAAAAGATTAGTAAGAGAAAGAAGAGAGTGGATGAGGAATTTGGAAGGAATTTGAGTGTAAAGTGGAGGGAATGTATGAAAATGTTCTGGAAAGAGGTAAAGAGAGAAAAACAGGGGCGGTAAAGAAGACAGCAGGGGAGTGAACAGTAAAAATGGTAGATTGATTGTGGAGAAAGGAGAAAAAGTGAGCAGATTGAGAGAACACTTAAAGGAGCTGTTAAACAGAAAGAATGAAAGTACTGCGAGTATAGGTGGATGGGGAATGACTGGGAGAAGGAGGGAGATAAGAAGGGAGGATGAGATCAGTAGGATGGAAATAGTGGAAGCAATGAAGAAAGTCAAAACGGGGAAAGCCCTAAGAATTGATGGAATATGTGGCGAAATGCTGAAGCATGGGGGAGAGATGGTAGTAAAATGGATATGGAAGATGTGGAGATTGGTCTGGGAGGAAGGTAGAGTCGCTGAGGAATGGAATTCAGGTTTAATTATTCCCCTGTACAAAGGAAAAGGGGAAAAAGAAGTGTGTGTTGCAAACATAGGGGCAATGGTCTTCTTAATGTAATAGGTAAAGTATATGGTAGGATACTTATTGACAGAGTTAGGAAAAGAAGAGAGGAATTATTTGGGGATGAATAGGGAGATTTTAGGAAGGGAAGAGGTTGTGTAGATCAGATATTCATCCTTAGGCCTTTAGTGGAAAAGGTTCTAGAGAAGGGAAAGAAGGTGAATGCGGTTTTCATGGATTTGGAGAAATCATATGACAGAGTGGATAGACAAAGAATGTGGAAAATGATAAGAATATATGGAGTAATCTGGAAGTTGTTGAATGCTGTGAAGAGAATGTGAGGGTGCTAAGGCTTCAGTGTGTGTCGATAGTAAACTGAGTGAATTTTTCTATCTGAATGTTGGACTAAAGCAGCGATGTGTCATGTTTCCATGGTTGTTCAAGCTGTATATGAATGGGGTTATAAAAGAGATACAAAGTGGAGCAGTGGATGATGGAGTGGTCCTAATGAGACAGAGCAGCGTTTGGAAACTTCCTGTATTGTTATTTACAGATACTACTGTATTGTTAAGAATCTGGATTGCTAGTTAGATTAAACTAGGAAATTCCCAAGGATTCACTTATTTTTCAGTTATGTGTCAGTGTTCCCAGCTTGCCTGCTATTTGTGAGTGGTGGTATTTTGTAAGTTGTACTGTACATTAATTTTTGTCCTCTTTTTCTCTGTAACGTTTTATTTATGTGATTGTTAAATCTTGTAATTTTATCTCAGTTTGTATGCTAAAGCATTTTGAGTGTTTAGTAATGTAAGAAAATTCTGGATATTTTTGATGTCTCCGAGTTGGTAACTGTTGCTTTCCCGAGAACCTAGTAGATTATTTTATAAGGATGGGGAAAGGACTAGAGAAGTTTCAGTTTAGTTTGAGTTTAATTCAGTGTCAGTGCAGTTGGGGAAGATTGTATAGCTTGGGTACTTGTCAAAACATTGAAGTGAAATTGGCAAGCATTAAGTGTATTTATTTGGAGAATAAAGACAAACTTAAGATGCCATTTTTTTTTTTTTTACTACGTTTGAGCTGATCTCGCTGTTGTACACCGAAAGGCTGATCTTAAGAACAACTCACTAGGGAACATCCTTCTTATACTGAACTACTGCTGTTGGAGCCTGTGGCAGTGTGGGACGAGGATGTAACAGTGGTGTCAAGAGTGTGGATCATTAGAAAAGTGCTGCAGTGAGTCAGATCTTCGACATGTAGGCAGGTGTGCTGACAAGAGGCCAGGTTAGTCAGGAGGAGGCATGTCTAGCAGCAATTATGAAGCTATTACAAGCACAGAATGAGGGTCAGAAAGAGTTCAAAGAACAATTAGTCACAAAATGAAGGAAAAAGGGAACTCATAGAACAATTGTAAGCACAAAGTGAACAGCTACAGGCACATATTGAAGGACAAAGAACTCAAAGAACAATTATTACAAACACAAAGTAAACAGCTAGAGGCAGTACAGAAGCAACAGAGGGGGTTACAACTGAGGATGCAAGGACAGCTAGGTGCTTTCATGGGGGAAATGAAGGAGGAACAGCAACAGTTGGAGGAGGATGTATACACTGAGCTACAGCAGCAGAAGTGTGAAGTAAGCAATAACATGATGGAGTGCAGACAGCAGTTAGACAACCAGTTAAGGATAATTTGTGAGACAATTGAGGCTGCAGAGAAATCTTGCACTGCTGAGCTTGAGATTAGTTTATATGGAGCATGTGGAAAAATGGACAATGTATGGTGAATCTTAACGGATCCCAAGCATCTAAAGGTTGCATTTCAGGGCTGAATTATCAAAATGTTGGAGTTTTAAGTCCTGGGCTTAATTATGATGCTCCAGTTTTTAGGTCCCAAACCAGTGAAGTGCATGGCTATAACGGGGGTCCAAATAAAAAGAAACCTTAGGAATTCGTTGGCAGAGTATCTTGGGAAGCTTACCGTGTGCAGTAGGAATTACTTGCTGATCAGGATGGTTTGGATGATAGGCAGAGGGCAGTGCAGCTTGCCACGAGCCTCAAGGGTGCTGCAAAGGAAATTCTGGGCCAGGTGTCAGTAAAGGAGAGGAATAGTTATCAGTCCTTAGTTGAAGTACTGGAGCACAGATATGGGACCATGTAACAGACTGAGCTTTACAGAGCAAGATTCTGCAGCCGTGCACGGGCTCGAGGCGAATCCCTACAGCAGCTTGCTCATGACCATGAGAGTATAGCATATAAGGTACAGTATACCCTGGAGCAGCACCTAACCTGTTTTTTTTTTTTTTTTTTTTTTTTTTTTTTTTGAGGAACCAGTTCACCGATGCTCTTGATGGTGTAGAGTTGAAAGTGTAAGTAAAGCAGGCACAACCAGAGAAGCATTATCCATGACTCTAGATTTGAGTCCTACGTCAGGTCCAGTACCTCCAATTTTCGGGCAGGTCGTGGTGTGGGATTCAAGGGAAGAAAGGGGCAGGTACGTGAAACAGAAAAATGTGAGGGAAGTTGCTTGTACTGTGAAAAGCCAGGACAAAGGAAAGAGGATTGCTGCAAGTGGAGTAGAAAACAGAAGACTGGAGAAGTTTGCTTGTTCTGGGGGACGCTAGGACACAAAACGGAGGATTGTTATAAATGGAAAAAGGAGCAAGATGAGAACAGTGCAGGGAAATCTACGATTGTAAAAAAAAGGTTTTGGACATGTGGTGAGGTGGGACACTTCAGTTCTAACTGTCCGAAGAAGAAAAAGGAGAATAAGAAGAACGCTGCAGAAGACTAGAATGAGGCAGAAAACTTGTGGAGTCTGGTGTTAAGAGGAAACCACCAGCTGGTTTTTCAGATATAGTCCGACCACCGTGAAAATGCAAAAGAACTGTGATTGACAGCGTGCTGGTAGATGAAAGAACGGACGGCAAGAGGTATTCTCTGGTGACTGATTCAGCTTCAAAGCAAACTCTTGTAAGGCCTGATGTATTACATCATCGGTATCTGCCTGAGTCATCAGAACAACTGGGTGGCATAACTGGGCACTACTCAGAACTGAGGGGACCCATGGATATCTGGATCAAAGTGGTAGGGCAAGAGCCTACGCTTCCAGTCTACGTGGCCAATATGGAGGATCCTTGCCTTCTTGGTCTGGACTACCTGATGTAAATGGGATGTGAACTGGACTTCTACTCCATGATGATGAAGGTTCGAGGAAAGTCAGTTACCATCACGGCAGTGAGATGTATCAGCTTTGGTGGCAAGGTGAGGGTGCTCCACTCTACAGTGATACCCCCCATATTGTAACTATTGCTCCAGTGCAAGGTGAGTGGTTCTTTTGACAGCTGTCTAGGGGTAGTGGAGTTTGATGTATGGTGCAAGACGATGGCTAGAGTGATGATGGGGAGAACTTTGGTGGAAACAGGTGCAGGTGAAGTGCCTGTTGTGTTGGCCATTTTCTCCCGTGAGCCACAGATGATCAACGAGAGAAACTGTGGGACTGTGCCAGGCAGTGGACCCTAAGTGGCATCAGAGGAAGGCCTGTAAAAGGAAAGTAGTCAAAGAAGATGGTTATCTGCCAGACCACTTAACCACTTACAAGACCTGTTTTCGAGGAGCTGCCTATGCCTGGATGACCCACAAGTGCTGAAGTTGAGACAGCTGCTAACGAAGTTGCTGATGTCTTTTCCACTGGAGACATAGACCTGGGTGCACTGGTCTGGTGGAGCATTGTATAGACACCAGAGGTCAATGCCCGAGTAAACAGCCAGCATGAAGGAAGGCGCCAGCCCAACGGCAAGAAATGGAAAAGGTGATGGAGAATCTCCAAAGTCAGGGAGTGACAGAATAGTCCAGCAGTCCCTGGGCATCAGCAGTGGTTCCGTTAGCGAATAAGGATGGCTCGGTAAGGTGCTGTGCGGATTATTGAGCCCTGAATGAAGTGACAGTGAAGGATGCATACCCCTTGCCAAGGCTTGATGACACCCTGGATGCTCTGTCAGGTGCCTGTCAGGTGCCAAGTGGTTCTCCACCCTAGATATGAAAGCAGGATACCATCAGGTCAATGTTTTTTTTTTTTTGTTTTTTAATGCGAGGAAGAAGGAACCAAAGGCCATGAGCCCGCAGTAACAGTTCCCTCCAAGAGAAAAACAAAATACAATAGAGAGCCAAATTCAAGATCCGATCATTTTGAGATGCCTGGACACACTACGTTTGAAAGACTGGAGATCATAGGCAGCAGGAAATACAGACAGAGGGAGACAGTTCCAGAGCTGACCTGTTGCATAAATGAAAGACTGGGAGTAACGGTTAACTCTTGCATTAGAGAGTTGGACAGAAAAGGGATGAGAGTTTGCTGCCAGACGGGTGCTACGCACCCGTCGTAGAGGTGGAGGAATGCAAGCAGACAGTTCAGAGGAGCAGTGACCATTAAAGTAGCGATAGAAAAGAGATAAAGATGCAACAGTGCGGCGAAGAGACAGAGGTTGAAGGGAGTCAGTAAGAGGAGGAGAGTTAATGAGATGAAAAGCCTTTGACTCCATCCTATTGAGAAGAGCTGTATGTGGGGAGCCTCCCCACACATGAGAGTTGTACTCCACACAGGGGCGGATAAAACCCCTGTATAGAGTCAACAATTGTGCAGGGGTAAAGAAAGAGCGGAGTCGGCTTAGCACACCCAATCTCTTGGAAGCAGATTTTACAAGAGATGTAATATGATCTTTCCAAGATAAGTCCCGAGTAAATGAAACCCCAAGCATGTTCAAGGATGATGCAGGATTAAGCTGAATATTATTAAACATTAGTGGGTATACCTGTGGAAGATTTTGTCGGGTTGATAGGTGTAAGAACTGAGTCTTAAATGCATTAAAGACAACCATATTATTTTTACCCCAGTCAGAGATATGAGCCAAGTCAGACATTAGGTGTGCCATAGCCTCATCCCTTGTTTCTTGAAGTAACTGTTGAGATGGGCATTGCGGGAACCGAATGGAAAGGTGAAGGGTGGAGTCATCAGCGTATGAGTGGATAGGGTTAGATGTACAGCTTAGAAGATCATTGATGAATAAAAGGAAGAGAGTTGGTGATAGGACAGAGCCCTGAGGAACACCACTGTTGATAGATCTAGGAGAAGAACGATGGCCGTCTACAACAGCGGCTATAGAACGACCAGAAAGGAAGCTAGCGATGAAGGCACAGATAGAAGGATAGAAACCATAGGAGGGCAGTTTGGAAATTAAAGATTTATACCAGACTCGATCGAAAGCCTTTGAGATGTCAAGTGCAATGGCAAAGCTTTCGCCAAAGTCCCGAAAGGAGGATGACCAGGAGTATGAAAGGTAGGTGAGAAGATCGCCAGTGGAGCGTCCCTGACGGAACCCATACTGACAATCAGAAAGAAGGTTGTGATAGGAAAGATGCCTTAAAATTTTTCTATTAAGAATTGACTCGAAAACTTTTGAAATACAGGACGTTAAAGCAACTGGACGATAGTTGGAGGGTTGGGAGTGGTCACCCTTCTTTGGGACTGGCTGAATGATATCAAACTTCCAGCAAGAAGGAAAGGTACAAGTTGACAGACAAAGGCGAAATAGCTTGCCTAGGCAGGGTGTAAGCACAGAAGCACAGTTCTTGAGAACAACAGGAGGGACCCCATCAGGCCCATATGCCTTGTTAGTACTGAGGCCAGTGATGGCAGAAAATACATCAACTGAAGAAATTTTAATGTCAGCCATGAGGAAGTCAGAGGGGGGAAGTGATGGAGGAACAGCACCGGAATCGTCTAAGGTGGAATTGGAGGAGAAAGTCTGTGCGAAGAGATCTGCTTTATCAGTAGAAGAAATAGCCACAGAACCATCAGAGTAGAAAAGAGGAGGGAAGGATGATGAGGTAAAGTTGTTAGAAAGATTTTTGGCAAGGTGCCAGAAGGAGCGGGAAGAATTCGAGTTGGAGAGTTGAGAGCATTTAGTATGGATGAAATTATTTTTAGTAGAGCGAAGAACAGATTTAGCACGATTCCGGGTAGAAACATAAAGATTATGTGATTCAGGGGTGGGTTGGCTCCGGTACCTTTTGTAGGCCTTCTCCTTGTTGCGGACAGCATTAGAACAAGCGTGATTAAACCAAGGCTTTCTTGCGTTAGTCAAAGGATATGAGAAAGGAATGTATGCTTCCATGCCCGAGAGAATAACCTCCGTAATGCGCAAGGCACACTCAGATGGCTCACGGCCATGGAAGCAATAATCATTCCAGGGAAAATCAAAGAAGTACTGCCTGAGGGCCTCCCAGTCCGCAGCTCCAAAATGCCACAGACGACATTTCCCTGGAGGGTCCACAGGCCGTACCGGAGTGATAGGACAGGTTAAGGTAATAAGGTTGTGATCAGAGGAGCCCAACGGAGAGAAAAGATTAACAGAGTAAGCAGAAGGATTAGTTGTGAGGAAGAGGTCAAGTATGTTGGAGCTCTCTCCAATGCGGTCAGGGATACGGGTAGGGTGCTGTACAAGCTGCTCTAGGTCATTAAGGATAGAAAAGATGTAGGCTTGTTCACCAGGTGGATCTGTGAAAGGAGAGGAGAGCCAAAGGTGGTGGCGAACATTGAAATCTCCAAGAATGGAGATTTCAGAGAAAGGAGAAATGGACAGAATGTGTTCCATCGTAGAAGTAAGATAGTCGAAGAATTTTTGATAGTCAGTAGAATTAGGGGATAAGTAAACAGCACAGATATATTTAGTCAGAGAATGACAGGAAAGCCGAAGCCAGAGTGTGGAGAATTCAGAAGAATCAAGTTCAGGAACACGAGAGCAAAATAAGTCGTTGTGTATGTATACACAACAGCCACCTTTGGCTTTGAAATGAGTATAGAGTATAGAGAAAGTAGGAGGATACAGAAAAGGGTTTGCTGTCAGTTGCCTCAGACAGCTGAGTCTCCGTTAGAAAAAGAAGGTGAGGTTTAGAGGAGGAGAGGTGGTGCTCAACAGAGCGAAAGTTAGATGAAAGGCCGCGAATGTTGCAGAAATGAAGAAGAAGAGAGTCAGACAGTGGTTCCAGGCACCTCGAGTCGTCACCGGGAGAGGGGCAGATGGCGGGGGCATTTATGGTCCCCCCCCCTGGGGACTCCGAGGCTGGGTGAATTGACGCCATTTTTGGTGAATTTTGAATAGGAAGTGTAGTGTGTACTGTGCATGTAGTTTGGTGAAGATAGTTAGAGAAATTTGTGCTGGAGAGCATGCTGGCCTACTCTCTGTGTAACTGAGACACTGAAAAAGTTCAGCAAAGGGGGATGGTCAGGAACTAGTCCTGAGGGCTGATGAAACGGGAGCAGAGAAGGACAAGGACAAGAGGAAAACAACCTTTTCGTACGAGTGTGGGCATTATGGCAGTTTAAAGTGATGCCATTTGGCCTATGCAATGCCTCAACTACTTTTGAGCATCTTATGGATAGTGCAATGGAAGGCCTGCACTGGCAGACAGCTTTCATCTATCTGGACGATGTAATTGTGTCTGGACGGACTTTTGACCAGGAATTGGAGAGGCTGTCAGAGGTGCTCAACAGGATCCGAGCAGTGCACCTCAAGCTGAACCACAAGAGGTGCTACTTGTTCCAGTAGGAAGTGAAGTACCTTGGACACACTGTAGGTGAAGGCGGCGTCCGTACTGATCCAGAGAAGGTGGAAGCTGTGAAAAACTGGCCGGTTCCAACTTGTGTAAAGGAGCTACGGAGTTTCCTGGGCTTGTGTACCTACTATCGGAATTTTGTCAAGGACTTTGCATCGATAGCTGCACCTCTACACAAACTGTTGCGGATGAGGCAGAAGCTTATGTGGACCGCAGTGACTCAGCCTTTGACGAACTCAAGCATGCGTTGGCAAGCTCTCCAGCATAGCTGTACCCAGATCAGAGTCAGCCATTTATCCTGGACTGTGACACTAGTGACAATAGTACTGGTGGAGTCCTGTCACAGACGAAGGACGAAAAAGAGTACATGGTGGCATATTACAGCAAGAAGCTTGGCCCACGGGAACAGAACTACTGTGTGTCCCGTAAGGAGCTCTTGGATGTGATGAAGAGCCTTGATTTCTTCCATCCCTACTTATGTGGGTCCTACTTTATCATCAGGACAGACCATGCAGCACTGAAGTGGCTGAAGATGTTAAAGAATCTGGAAGGACAACTGGCATGCTGGCTGGGGAAGCTAGACCAGGACAATTATGAGGTGCAGCACCATCCTGGGTCGGTACATGGCATTGCTAACAGCCTGAGTCATCGGCCTTGTGACCCAGAGTGCCAGCAGTGTAGTAAAAAAGATCGTAGCAAGAAATGCAGCCATACTGAGGTATTAGGGGCAGTGTCAGCTGAAGAAGACCTGGAGAGGATGCAGGTGGAGGATGCACATTTACAATCAGTGCTAGAGTGGCTGCAGAGGAGTAAAGTGCAATCATCTTGGGAAGAGGTTTCCAGATTCAGCCCTGCGACTAAGCTACTGGAGTCAATGGGACTTTTTTCATTTGAACAACGGACTACTGGAGCATCAGTGGGAGACACCCAGTGGCCTCAGCAAGTATTGACAGCTGGTGGTTGTGAAGAAAATGAGGTATGGGATCTTGGATGCATCCCATAACCGGATCACTAGTGGGCATTTGAGAGTGAAGCCTCTAATTCCGCTGTTAAGGTTCTACTGGACTGGCATGCATCAGGATGCTGAAGAGTAGTGTCAGGCCTGTTATGTATGTTGTGCCAAAAGGACCCAAGAAACGTGGTTGCTCCCCTCTTCAGCTGTATCAGAGAGGTGCTCCGATGAAAAGAGTCGTGGTGGACATTACTGGACCTCTGCCACTCACTGAAAGAGACCAGTATATATGTGTCACCATGGACTACTTCACAAAGTGGCCAGAAGCCTATGCCATCCCAGATCAAAAGGCTGCCATTGTTACTCAGGCGTTGGTTGACCAGTTTTTCTGTCGTTTTGAGATGCTTCAAGAGCTATATTCTGACCAGGGTAGAAAGTTCGAGTCTGTCATGTTCCCTGAGTGCTGCAAATGTGAAGCATCTCCAGGAAAAGCTGGCTGAGGTACAGTCATGATTGTTAATCTCTGACCAGGCACGCGTGGCAGGCAAGGCTATGACCACACACGAGCCACGCATTCGAACACAGCCTCTGCACTACTGGGCAGGGCAAAGAACTGTAACCAGGTGATCTGAATCGTACTGTTCCTCATACCTTTGATATTACCATATTCTTATGGTTTCTCCTCCATAATATAATGTATGTTTATTGACAGGGGCCGACATTTCTTCAATCAGTCTTCAATTTAGCAATTTCCAAGAAGTAAAAAAACATGTGCCATTATATGTGGGTATTGGCATCATATATACCGTAATAATTATTTATGAATTAACGACATTAATTGGCACAGGTTTTGACCAGAGGGGGCATGCAGCCAAGACGTCGCGTAGGAATAGGGCAACCATTCCTACTTGGTGGCAACGGCATAGATATAAATAAGACTAGATGCCGCATCGCCCATTCTTCAGTACAGCGGCTATGCGTCTTTGCCGCCGCCATGTTGGAGCGGTCAAGCAAGTGGGGCTTGTTTTAGAGTGAATTTAGACTATGAAAATGAATGTTGTTGTGGTGGAGGTGGTGATGGTGGTTATTGTTGTGGTGGTGGTGATGATGGTTATTGTTGTGGTAGTGGTGGTTGTTGCTGTGGTGGTGGTGGTGGTGGTGATGGTGGTTTCTGTTGTTGTTGTGATGGTGGTGATGGTGGTTTTTGTTGTTGTGGTTGTGGTGGTTATTGTGTTGGTTCTGGTTGTTGTGTTAATTGTGGTTGTTGTTGTGTTAGTGGTTGTTGTTGTGGTGGTGGCGGAGGTGGTTGTTGTGATGGTTGTTGTAATGGTGGCTGTTGTGGTGGTGATTGTAGTTGTTGTTGCTGTTGTGGTGGTGGTGGCGGTGGACCTTGTAGTTGTTGTGGTGGTGGTTGTTGTGGTGGTGGTTGTTGTGGTGGTCATTGTTGTGATGATGGTTATAGTTGTTGTTGCTGTTGTTGTTGTTGTGGTGGTGGTTGTGGGGATGGTTGTAGTGGTGGTTGTTGTTGTTGTGGTGATGTTTTTTGTGGTTGCCGTTGTTGCTGCTGTGGTGGTGGTGGTGGTGGTGGTGGTGGTGGTGGTGGTGGTGGTTGTTCTTGTGGTAGTGGTGGTGGTGGTTGTGTTGGTTGTTGTTGTTATGGTGGTGGTGGTTGTTGTGTTGTGGTTGTTGCATTGGTGGTGGTGGTGGTTGTGGTGGTGGTTATTGTTGTGGTTGTTGCTGTGATGGTTATTGCAGTGGTTGTTGTTGTGATGGTGGTTGTTGTAATTGTTGCTGTGGTGGTTATTGTGGTTGTTGTTGTGATGGTTGTTGTGGTAGTGGTTGTTGTAGTGATGGTGGTCGTTGTGATGGCGGTGGTTGTTTTGTGGTTGTTGTGGTGGTGGCTATTGTTGTGGTGGTGGTTATTGTTGTTGTGGCGGTTATTGTTGTTGTTGTGGTTATTGTTGTGGTGGTGGTTGTTGTAGTGATGGTGGTTGTTGTGATAGTGGTGGTTTTTGTTGTTATGATGGTGGTGCTTATTGTTTTGATGGTGGTGGTTGATGGGCTGGTGGTTGTGGTGATGGTGGTGGTTGCTGTTGTGATGGTGGTGGTTGTATTTGTGATGGTGGTGGTTGTTGTTGTGGTGATGATTGTTGTTATGGTGAAGGTTGTAGATGTTGTTGCTGTTGTGGTGGTGACGATGGTTGTGGTGGTGGATGTGGTGCTTGTGGTAGTGGTGGTGGTGATTGTGGTGGTGGTGGTGGTTGTGGTGGTGGCTGTTATGGTGGTGGCTGTTGGTGGTGATTGTGGTGGTGGCTGTTATGGTGGTGGCTGTTGTTGTGGTGGTAATGATTGTGGTTCCTGGTTCATCTGAAACGTGATCTCGGTGGACTGCAGGCTTAAATTTCCCTTCTGCAACCTATCATCCTCCGTTCGGGGGATAGTGAAGCAGCTGAGGGACGTTTGCATAACCATACAGTTGAGCCGCTCATGCTGTCGGTGTCACCATAGATATATTCCGACGCTTTCTACACCCAACAGCAGCACAGTGTTGTTGCATTTCTAGGTAAATAGTGGTCAACTTTGACCATCGTCAGGAACACGACATCGTCTGCCTCGACCGTTCCAAGATGGCGTCCGCTCAGACCCATCTAAAGTAGTGTCATGCGGCATCTAGGCTTATTTATATCTATGGGCAAAGGGGCCTGTTATGACTACAGAAAAACATTCAATTTAAAGTAGTAGTAATAGTAAATTTTTGTCAATGATGTAAGTATTATAAAGCATTCTTACTTAGAATATATCGTGTGAACGCCGGCTGCTGTGGCAATCGTGAATATTTTTCTACTGTCACCTACCAACAGCTCGGTTAAAGGCTCGCCTCAAGAAATATGTCAGTGAAATAATAGACAGATTAATAAAACACAGTATGGAATTCAAATATCATCATGCACTCATTATAGACTAAAAATAACAGCTATAACCAAATCTGTCTACTTCTTACCATGAATATACTACTTGAGAAAGCGATATAATATGTGAAACAAAAGTGCTTCAGTGATGCTTATAAAACTTTTCATTGAAGCACTAAACCTTTCTGGAACGATGGTGGAGTGTGTTTGACTGTGTAGCCTACACCTGGCCACGACTTTGGCTAACTCTCTGGTCAGAGATTAGTGATCATAAGTGTACATCATCAAGTGCAAGAAGCTCTAAAGTTTTCAGGGGAAGTCATGGAGTGCAAGTATGATGCCAAGGCAAGTGAGGTGAGCTTCAAGGATGGTGACAAAGTTTTGTTATACAATCCTCAGCGGACAATGATACAGTCACCGAAGCTGCAGAGCCCATCGGATGGGCCTTACACTGTGTTGGATCGCATATCAGACGTTACGTACAGGATTCAGAGAGGCAGGAAATCTTGCCCAAAGGTGGTACACGTGAATCGTCTGAGGCAGTACCATGGGCCAGGACAGTACAGCTGGAACGTCTCCGAGGAATCATGCTCTCCAGCAGCCAAGGATATTGAAGAGGACCAAGGAGCTGAAGTACAAGAGGATGATGACAGTTTCTTGAGGGAAGAATCGAATCAGGAAGAGGATCAAGACATTCCAGGAGTGGACTGTGTGGAGGAGCAGGGGCGTCGTTGGAAGCGGCATGGGAGAAAACCTGATAAGCTGAAGGAATTTTTTGTGTATAATTAAATGTTTTGTTTAGATTAACGATATGTTTGTTTACACTGTATAGTTTTGTCGGGACGACAGAAGGACTAAGGAAGGGATAGTGTTAAGAAGCTGGATCGTTGGTTACGAAGTAGATATTGCATGAGCATCCCTGACGATTCTCATACTTTTAAGTTACGTGTCAGAGTTGCCAGTTAGCCTGCTATTTGTGACTGGAGGTATTTTGTATGTTGTACATTATTTTTTTGTGCTCTTTTTCTCTATCAAGTTTTATTTATGTGATTGTTTTTTAAATAATGTAATTTTATCTCAGTTTGTACGTTAAAGCATTTAGAGTGTTATGTAATGTAAGAAAACTGGATATTTTGGATGTCTCCGAGTTGGCAACTGCTGCTTTCCTGAGAACCTAGTAGATTATTCTAGTACATAGAGAGCTTAAATAAGGATGGGGAAGGGACTAGAAGAGTTTCAGTTAAATCTGAGTTTAGTCCAGGGTCATTGCAATTGGTGAAGATTGTATAGCACCGTACCTGTGAAAAGAAGTCAAGTTGGCAGGCATTAAGTGTAATTATTTGGAAAATAAAGACAACGATCTTAAGAAGCCAGTGTTTATCATGCCTGAGCTGATCTCGCTTTTGTTCACCGAAAGGCTGACCATAAGAAGAACAACTCACTGGACAACGTCCCTCCTATACTGAGCTACTGCTGTTGGAGCCTGTGGCAGTGTGGGATGGGGACGAAACAGTATTGTTAAATGAAGACAAAGGATACCTGGTAGGCTTGGTGAATGAGTTTGGGAGAGTGTGTACAGTATGAAAATGAATCTAAAGGTGAATGTAGGGAAGAGAAAAGTTATGTACTTGGGCAGTGTGATGAGTAGGGATGAAGTGCTTGAAGGTACAACAAGGAAGTAAGGTTGCTGGTTCTTTGAAAACAGTGATAAAGAAAAGGAAAGTGAGCATGGAAGTAAAAAGTCGCTGCATGGTAGTATTGTGATACCAACTCTAACGTATGGAAGTGAGGCTTGGACCTTGTTGGAAAGACGCAAGTCAAGAGTGAGAGCAGTAGAAATGAGTTAGCTGAGAGGGGCATGTCGAGTTGCATGGAGAGGCAGACTGACTACTGAGGAAGTGAAGGAGTGTTGTGGTGTGGATGTGGAAGTGATAGAATGCGTTAGGAGAAAATTAATGTACTGAGGTGGTTTAGCCATGTGAAGAGGATGGAGTTCGAGAGACTAACGAGGAGCGTGTATGTGAGTGAGGTGGAGGGGGGTTTGAGAGGAAGAGGGAGTAAGAGGATGAGACGGATGGATGGAATTGAGGTACATGAGAGAGGGATGTGTGAGCTGGGGGGAGGGCAGTGAAAGGGCGGGGGATAGGCTTACATGGAGGCGGTTTGTCTGTGACCACTACTTACGGAATTAAGGCGTCTTGCAAATATATACATATATATATATATATATATATATATATATATATATATATATATACCCGGTATATATAGTATGTACAGTATGTGTGTGTGTGTGTGTGTGTGTGTTTTAGGGTGGCCCAAAAAACTTTTTTTCTTATTTATTCTTCTTCAGACGACTACTTCTATTCCATATTATTTAACGAGCTTTCATGCAAAAAAATCAAGAAAATCAGCTCATATTTCCATGGAGGAAAAATATGTGATCCTGATAATATTATCTTTGATCACAGTCGCCTAACCGTCTAATGAATATACAGTATACCTTATAACTTTTTTTTTTTTTTAATGTGAGTAAGAAGGAACCAAAGGCTAGGAGCCGGCAAACAATTCCTTCCAAGAAAAAAAACAAAAACAATAAAAAAGTGAGCCAAATTCAAGATCTGTTCATTTAGAGATGCCTGGACACACTGCGTTTGAAAGACTGGAGATCATAGGAAGTAGGAAATACAGACAGAGGGAGACAGTTCCAGAGTTGACCCGTTGCATAAATGAAGGATTGGGAGTAACGGTTAACTCTTGCATTAGAGAGCTGGACAGAAAAGGGATGAGAGTTTTTGCTAGACGGGTGCTACGTGCCTGTTGTAGAGGTGGAGGGATGCAAGCAGACAGTTCAGAGGAGCAGTGACCATAGAAGTAGCGATAGACAGGAGATAAAGAGGCAACAGTGTGGCGAAGAGACTGCAGTTGAAGGGAACCGGTAAGAGGAGGAGAGTTAATGAGACGAAAAGCCTTTGACTCCACCTATTGAGAAGAGCTGTATGTGGAGAGCCTCCCACATACGAGAGTTGTACTCTACACGGGGGCGAATAAAACCCGTGTATAGTGTCAACAACTGTGCAGGGGTAAAGAAGGTATGGAGTCGGCTTAGTACACCATATCTCTTGGAAGCTGATTTTACAAGAGATGTAATATGATCTTTCCAAGATAAATCACGAGTGAATGACATCCAAGCATGTTCAAGGATGATGCAGGCTTGAGCTGGATATTATTAAACATAAGTGGGTACTTCTGTGGAAGATTTTGTCGGGTTGATAAGTGTAAAAACTGAGTCTTCAATGCATTAAAAACAACAAGATTATTTTTACTCCAGTCAGAGATACGAACCAAGTCAGACATTAGGTGTGCCATAGCCTCATCCCTTGTTTGTTGAAGTAACTTCTGGGATGAACGTTGCGGGAACCGAATGGAAAGGTGAAGGGTGGAATTATCAGCGTATGAGTGGATAGGGTTAGATGTACAGCTTAGAAGATCATTGATGAATAAAAGGAAGCGTTGGTGATAGGACAGTGCCCTGAGGAACACCACTGTTGATAGATCTAGGAGAAGAACGATGGCCTACTACAACAGCAGCTATAGAACGACCAGAAAGGAAGCTGTAGATGAAGGCACAGATAGAAGGATTGAAACCATAAGACGGTAGTTTGGAAATTAAAGATTTATGCCAGACTCGATCGAAAGCCTTTGAAATGTCAAGTGCGATGGCAAAGCTTTCACCAAAGTCCCGAAAGAACTGTCTGTAACTATCCTAAAACTACGACAACTATCGAACTAAACACTGAATAAAGCTTGAGCAGTAGTCGGTAGACATACTTCTTGTAGCATGCATCTACCACTGCTGTGGGCTGCAGCCATCTGTTGGAAACTCTGACGCAGCCGGAAAAGCACCATGTCCACGCTGCAGCACAACTTGAGTGGCTCGTCAATGACTCCGTGGTCACTCAATCACTCAGTGGATGACTATTTCTCCTCACAATAGGACGTACATTGGTGTGCTCTTGATGACTGGCGTGTCTTGATAATGAACAGTGAATTACTCTGATCTGGCAAGTAATATTTATATCATTATTATAACTACCAATAACGACACTTGTCAAAAAGTTACTTTGATATACTGTAGTAGGTTTTTACTCTCCACATACCAGGCACTTGTTGATGAATATTTGATTAAATAATAATGGAATATTTCTAATACCAAACACAATGTTTAATAATTATTGTATCCAGCATATGATTATAAGTATCCAGATATGCGGAAAGAATTGAAGCTAATATAACAAAATAATGTTCTGATGAGTATTATTATCGATAGTTATAATAAAGCCTTATGTATCAGTGTGTTCCATTCAAGGCTATGCCCATGACAAGAAGCAGTCCAAAAGTATGGCTTCTGGGCAAGCCCAAGAAAGATATATTGGGTGCTTATCTGCCAGCTAATGTTGATGTCCTCAGGAACTTCATGTTTCACCATCAGAACACTCTTACAATCAGTCGCAGTGCTAAGAGTACCATTGAGAAGATAACGGTGATCTGGGTTAAAGTGCATATACCGCCCCAAAGGGTAGACTTGGGTATTCGCATGCTCCAGAAGCTTCACAAAGAGTTCTGTGTATTGAAGAACAACAGATCACTACCAAAACCAGGGTACCAGGTCAAAGAGCAAAATTTCAAGAAAAAAATAACAAAACTGTTTGATATTTTTCGAAAGGACTTTCTGTCCACTATGACAAACGAAGTTGATATGCAGTTCCTGCGATTACTGGAACAGAATCCCTTTGGCGGGAGTATGTCCAGGGTGGACAGAATCTTGGCAAACATGGAGGCTCATAAGTGGCATAGAAGTTGTCAAGCCAAGACTAGAAAAAAAAAAAAAATGTAAGCTCATTGCACAGCAGATGGTAATGACTGTACCATCCAATTCCATTGACTTTGAAAGCTGTAGCTCTTTCTCATCGACAGAGTCTGAGGATGAATGCCAAGGGCCATTGATCCCCAAAGAAATTGGACAGCAAAGTAAAGCTAAGAAAACCATTGTAACTAAGGAAGTAGCTGCCGCGCTTGATTGTGTCAAACTGCCTAATCATTCAGCCATGTTCGTCATGGGTACAGACACACAAGCACTTGGTCATAACCTGGAGCTGGTAATACTGTCTCAAAATACTATACGGCGAGCACGAACTACCACTCGCGAAGAAGAAGTAACTGATCAATGGGGTGCTTTCACATCAGACATTCCACTTCTCCTACACTGGGATGGTAAAATGCTTCCAGATATCTCTGGAAACAGTAAACCTGCATTGGACCGAGTTGCTATGTTGGTGACTGGCAAAGAGACAGTGCAACTTCTTGGGGTTCCCAAGATAAATCACAGCATTGGGAAAGCGCAGTGCAACTCATGCATCAAAACATTGGATGAATGAAATCTAAAACCAATGATTCAGGGGCTTGTTAATAATACAACAGCAGCTAATGCAGGCCTGAAGATGGGAGCATGTGGTCTAATCGAAAAAGTTTTGGACAAAGAGCTCAACTGGATCACCTGCCATCATCATGTGTCTGAGTTGATGCTGTCTGCTGTCTTCAATGTTTCTCTAGGGCCAAGCAGTGGACCTGAAGTGGAAATCTTCAAGTGCTTCCTAAAACTTTGGCCAGGTATGTATAAAACTGATTTTTATCCTGCTGGAGACGAGTTGTTTGTTGGGTGCCCGATGGTCTACGTGAAGAAATGCTTTTGTTCTGCACTGATGCCATGAACAGCCAGCTCCCAAGAGATGATTAAGGAGAGTTACTACAACTCTCTTGTATGTTCTTCCCCACTGCAGAGGGTCACTTTAACGAGGTGGTGGGGCTTGAAGGGTGGCTGGCAATGCCACCTACTTTGGAGGCCTGCCTACCTTTGTAGGGTTCAGCATTTGTCGGCCTTGTGGACCAAGCACCCCCTACATCACTGGTGGAGGAGGCCTGCTGGTGATGTTAGTCCCTGCTCTTTTGCCATCTAGGGCAGGACTGTTGCCTTCCCACGTGTTTGCTGTGCGTGGCGTCCCGTAATGAGGGAGACGGGATTCCTGGAGGTTGAGCGATGCTGCACGATGCATCCTCCAGCTAGCAATACACCTCTTTTATCCCTTATTCTGGCTAGATGGGTGGCCTGGTCGGGCCTGACCAGGTCAATCAGCTGGTCATGCTCTGGCTAGGGTCAAGTGGGCACTGGGAGGCCTGGTGGCTCCTATCGTCCTGGAGTCACCCTTGCCCAGGTCCCCCTGTGGTTACCTGTGTATACTCTCCTGCTACCTCTGGGGTTGCCAGTGGTGTTGTCACTGGCGTAAGATCTCCCCTCGTTGGGCTCTATGGTAGGTGGAGGGCTGGGGAAATGAAGTTTATGTAGTATATTCTTGGACTTCTTAACAAAAAATACTGTTGATGACACCTCATCTGTCTCCGACAATTCTTCGGAGTCATCCTTCCTCCTTGCCACTCTAGAGCCTTTCCAGGCCCCAAAGGACTATCCTCCTCTGACCCAGCGTTCAATTGGGAATGGGAGAAGGTCACATCAGGTTGGTTTGGCTCCGGGGTTTGGCCCAGAAGATAATGTACCTGAGACCTTTGCAAAGTATCTAGTACTGAAACCCTCCGCTGGTGGTTCAGTGCTGGATATAGACATTTTTGAACTGCACCAAGCCATTGTTTCTGCTTGTGGCCATGAACCAGTGATCTCGACCCGGGGGGATGGTAGCCTACTTATTGAGGTGTCCTCCCCAGCAGAAAGCTCCCGTCTCCGGAATCTGACCTCTGTATCTGTTAACAATATGTCCTGTGTATCCCATGCCACCTTCAACCAGAGTAAGGGGGTCATTTACTCTTGGGACCTCCTCTGATACCCAGAGACCTGATTATTGGAGGAACTTCACTCCTCTGGCGTTGTAAGTGTTCACTGGGTACAGAAGAAAATTGATGGTGTTCTGACCCCAACTCTGATGCTGTTCTTGACCTTTGATAGATTAACATTGCCTGCTTCTGTGAAACTTGCTTGGCTTTCTCTTTCTGTGAAGCCCTATATTCTGAACCCAAAGAGATGTTTCCACTATCAGGGGTATGGCCATGTTAGCCACTCTTGTCGCTGTGCACAGGCTGGCCTTCCTGGTGTCTGTGTCTCCTGTGGTGGACCAAGCCACTCCAGCAACTGTACCGGATCCCTTAACCTGCCCCATCCTGACTGATTTGCCACCACTGACTCCTCCCAATCCCAACCAATTATGGAGAAAAAATGTTTTGGGTGAACCCTCCACTTTTGGTGAGAAACATCGAAAATTCATAGAGAAATCACTCACCTGAGGTTTAAAATACTTAATATGGGTACCAGTACCCCTTACTTTACTGGGTTTTCTATCAGGCTGACTCCAAAGAAAACGAGTTCTATGGGAGGGTAACTATTCCATACCACTCATAAACAGTATTTATTTATTTGGTACAAATTTATATATAGTACGAGAGTATTTTGGTTTTCACACAGTATATAATATAGGCAATATAAGCATTGTTTCACTCACCAAACACATCAACATACCTGACCTTTTTTGGCAAAATTACCTGATCATCATTTCTGACTGTTTCTTCCTCTAATGCTACTTAAACTTTGTCCTCCACATTGTCATCGATTGGGGAATCATTCTGGCCCTGAATTTCGTACTGTGGTACAACATGTCTCTACTGGCCAGGTCACTGGTAACAGGTGAATTGCTGAGACAATGGCATGCAGGGGGGGGGAGGTCATGCAGGGTAAGGCATTGTCCCTGCCTGGCATCTTGTAAAGGAAGGTGTCCCGTGTATACGTACCAAAAATCACGTGCAAAAATTGAAAATTGTTCAAATTAGGGACCTTGCAATTGATTCACATTTATATACATCAACGGGACTGACAGTGACAAACATGTGGACGTATATATACGTCAACGGGACGCGGTGGGTTAAATGCTGTCACTATGAAGGTCCTCATGCTGTCTCTTCTAAACACTGTCTAAGATACTGCCTTGAAAAGGAGATTTTATCCATTCGTACACGTGAGGGGGTTTCATTTTCTGAAGCAAAAAGGAGAGCCCAGACACTCTTCTTCCAGCTCGGGGTTACTTATGCTTCTGTCTTTTCTGAAACACCAGTGTGTTGCTCTGTATCTCAGAGGCAGCATCGAACCATTCTAGTATTCACTCCTTCACCTCGTGATATGCAGAATACTGTCCCCATGGTTAATACTGATTGTGAAAATGAACCTCGCCCACCCACTACTCTGACTGTTTCTGCCCTCACTTCGGTGACTGACGACTTGCACACTTCTGGGGTGGTGGCAGATGTCCATGTTGACCGGACTCCTCCCATCATAGCCAGTATGCCCAAGGCTCCATCTGTACCTGGCAAACATCACCATTGTTCATCAGAGTCCTCTGAACATGAAGATCAGCCATCTAAGGTCTCTGTTGTTGACCCTTCTGTCGACACCTCTCCTGTTCCCTCTGTCCAGCAGGCTGAGGGATCTAACCAGGTGACAGCTGAAGCTGATGGTTCAGCTCTTGTCTGGTCCCCACCTGGGAATGTTGTTGGACAGCTCATTGGTGATTCAGATCTGAAGCATGGGATGGCCTCCTCAAAAAATTCGAGTCCTGTGGACTCTACTTCCACTTCTGGGGCTTCTGGTGGGAGCACTGGCCACCCTACATCTCTAAAGGCGGCCCCCAACCACCTTCCAAACAAACTGATATGCCTTCTCCAAGGAAGAGTGTTGTAAAACTTACTTCTTCATCCTCACGTTTGCCTTCGGATGTTAGACAGAGGATGAGGGTTTCTGGTGCTGGGCTGGCTTCTCCAAAGAGCTCTCATAAGCATCAGTCCAAACCTGCTGGAGGAGGCAAGGTTGTCTCACCCCTCATCTTGATTTTTCCTTCGCAAAGGGTACTATGGCATTTTCAACCAGTATACTACAATGGAACTGTTGAGGGCTTCGTGGTAATTTGGAGGAGCTGTGGACCCTCCTGACTTATTCCCTTTTGTGCGTGTGTCTCCAGGAAACTCTTGTAGGGTTTGCCACTCCCCATGCACCGCCTGGGTACGATGCTTTTTACTCAGTGCCAACCCAGGGTCCTGTTGGGGGTTGTGCTGTTTTGGTGAGGGCTGACATTCCTCATCGGCCAGTCCACCTCCAGTCTGACTTCCAGTGTGTTGCTGCATGATTGTATGCCCACCATTGGTATTCAGTTTGTTCCATTTATTTACCTCCCAACACAGCAGTCGGCAGGGTGGAACTTAAGAACCTTCTTAGCCAGTTACATGTGCCCTTTCTTCTCTTGGGGGACTTCAATAGTCACCAGCCTTTGTGGGATGTGTTACGGAACAGATGTAAAACCTGAAACTTTATCCCACCAGTTGACACCAGTGTAATGTTAAGAATTTTTATGCCACTGGCTGACACCAGTGTGATGCTGATAGGGGGGGTATTTTCTTACCTGTTGTGGGTATTGATCAACTCACCCCTGGATATACAAGTGGTACTCGACTTGATATAGTGGATGATAAATATTTATGAAAAGAATGAATTGTGGTAGCGTTTGTAGTTTTTGGCCGAGTTTAGATTTAGTCGGTACCTCAGGTGGTTGTCGTTCCCTCAGCGAAGGAATCTTGAATTGGAAGGGGAGTGAATTTGGCTTGAGGACATAATTTCCTTGATTAGGTATACTAATAAAGAAAGAAAATGCTATATACTTTACTCTACTTTAATAATTGTTAATTTCCACAAAAACATTTTTAATTACATGACCCTTTTTAGTATGAGAGAAGATTGTAAAGGTTACTAAGGCTTTTGGGTGATCATTCCTCTAACACTGTTACCAGACGAAACAATTTGATTCACGCGAGGTATGGAGTTGTTGTACTTTACTTTCTTTTTGGCCGTTACTCTTGGGCTCAACAATGGCCTCAAGACAGGGACACTTGTACGGGTATGAATTGTCTGTTCGGGCTGGCATAGCCTCGAATCAATAAGAATGATTATTTGTATTCATCTTTCACCCATATAAGGTATTCTCCTCATATAGTTTTCTCGGTTCTCACATCAAATCAGTATTTTTTTACAATTCACCATCGACAATGTTATATAATCACTAGAAATACATAATCTCTCGGGCCTGTCTAGCCTCGAGGAATAATTAAAAAAAAAGAAATACAATCACTAGGAACACCTCAATCACTCGGGCTTGTTTAGCCTCGAGGTACAACTCAAATATCACATTATTGCTCACAATCAGTAAGTTCCCTTCCACGCTCCTGATTATAATTTTTCTAATAAACTAATTTTAAAGAAAGAGAACAGTTAATGAATTTGAATTTTTCTTTCCGTTACAGAACATATCACTTTTATACTTCTATTCCTTATCTACCAAAAAAAAAGTTCACTTGATAGAATCATTAATAACACATCAAATACCTTCGGTTTGTAATAATAACTCGTGAGTGGTGCAAGTGTAAGTGTAAAAGTCTATGGGCAATACTTGGGAATAATGGCGTGCTCCCACGGACGTCGCCGCCGGTGTCTGGGGACTAAACGAACGTCTGTTATATACGATGTTTGGGCAGCAAGTGGGGCCTGTCGGGCACCACAGGACGCCACTGTTACCTCAAATGAGATTATGTTTTTGAAATATGGTGGGTTTCAATTCTCTTTACAATTTATTTAGCAGTGTACCCATGACGACAAGACTTTTGATTGAATTGGGGAAAATTTGGGATTTATTCCTTACTTAATTTAGATACTGATTCTATTACTATTTCAATTTGAATCTGAAAGCAGCTCATGCCATCTAGTGACGGCCAAGATAAACGGAACTTTAAATCCTCACAAATGACATGATTTAGGCCCTTTTGGACTGCTAATCTTACATACTTGTGTTCTAGCAGTTTCATTAGCAAGCATTTCACAACTAGGTTACGGAAAGCATTGTATATTCATCATTACTCTGTTTAAGGCTTAAACTCGGCGCCCGGCAATGACGCACAAAGGGAGGGGATAAGCTGCTGGCATGTGTCTTTCATTACTCGGCTTGACTAAGGAATTCCCATAGCTCAACATCCACAATTACATCACCCACTGCATAGGTACAGAGATACATACATGTAAAAATAGTTAACCCTACAGTAATTATTAATATATGAATTACTACTTAGGGTAGGAACTTATAAACTAATATTCAGGTTACACCCTATCTAACTTAAAATTACAGTACTACTAAATACATACATGAATATCAAATGTGTGGCACTACACAGAGAGAGATAATGGACACTCCAAGTGAGAATACTAAAATCACTACTGTCCCGTAAAGTTCCAGGTTCAAAACAAAAGACTTAGGTAAAATTACAAGTTAAAGTTTAATGCTCAAACTAACAACTAAACATTCAGGACTCATAAGGATAATGTAATGGCAAAACAGGTTACATATATGGTTAACTGCAATAGCCTCTATTAACACGAATTTAGCAAGAGCAAATTTATCTAAGTCAGCCCTGATAAAATGAGAAAACCGAATAATGCTCAGTTAAAGTAAGATATAATATTATTACAGATACAAAATATTATTAATTCTGGCTGACATTAAAAACTGTACACGAATCACAAAAACCTCACCAGGCCTGCGAATTAACGCCTTAGGCCATACGTACAAGAAAAATGGTAATAACACTTATACTCAAATTATACAGCAGCTAGATGGCTGGAGACTTCCTAAGCACTCACAAAAATAATAGAACACTATACAGGGGAGGACAGAGATGTGAACAAAATGAGGAGTAGATCTAAGTGGCAACTAATGCAGAGACTGAGCTCATTTTTAGGGGCTGGCAGAGCTTGATTCAGCTTGCAAGAAGGACGCGGAAATGAAGGCACAGGGGAGGAAGAGTTGACAGTCCTGCTCTGAACAACAGATAGAACCACTTACTCTACTATAAGGGGGAGAAGGGGGGAGTGAGGTAAAACACGCAAGCCTGGTCACAATGGAAGCCACGAGGCGAATCGTGATCAAACATGCAGCACACTGTACGTTAGAATTATACAAAGGATGATGAAATCATAGGCTATGTAACACCTCCCCAGAAAGAAAAACAAATTTACAAAGGAAATTTCATATTACTCTAAAACAATCTGTCTAAAGTCTAGATAAGCAATCTGCAATAACATTTTCTTTCCCCTTGACATGTTGTATGTCTAATGAATACTCCTGAAGAAGTAGACTCCATCTTGTCAATCTCTGATTTTTATCTTTAAACTTACTAAGGAATTTCAGTGGGTTATGATCGGTATAAATGACTATGGGGTCAAAACCAGAACACAAATAAAAATGAAAAATGCTGTAAACCCAAAATCAAGGCCAAAAGCTCTTTCTCAATAGTGTAGTTCTTTTGAGGTGGAGTGAACTTCTTACAGTAATAAGATACAGGGTGTTCAATACCCTGATTATCCTCTTGCAGCAAAACAGCCCCAGCTCCTGTATCACTTGCGTCAACAGCCATCTTAAAAGGCTTAGCAAAATTTGGAGTAGCGAGCACTGGCTGACTTAATAGGATAGCTTTAAGTTTACTGAAAGAGGATTCACAGTTACCAGTCCAGACATTTTTAACTCCTTTTTTCAGTAGGTCTGTAAGTGGTGATACAAGAATTGAAAAGTTAAGAACAAACCTCCTGTAATAACCTACCATTTCCAAAAATCTTTGTAGCTCCTTCCTACTTTTAGGTCTGGGAAGATCACTTATAACCTGAACCTTAGCTCCTGGTGGTGCAACGTGTCCATCACCAATTACGTACCCAAGGTACTGAACTTTAGCTTGACCAAACTCACACTTTGATAAATTAGCTACAAGATTAGCCTGAACCAAACGCTCAAGAAATTTACTGACATGGCATAGGTGATCTTTCCAGTTGTCACTGAAGATTAATACATCATCAATATAAACAACACACCTTGCCAAACCCTCTGTTACAACATTCATGAGCTTCTGAAAAGTGGCTGGTGCATTCTTCATACCATATGGCGTTACAGAACATGCAAAAGTCTTTCCTAGTGTTACAAAACATGAGATCTCCCTAGCACGTTCAGTCATAGGTACTTGCCAGTATCCCTTTAACAAATCAAACTTACTTATGTACCTAGCCTTTCCGATCTTGTCTATGCAATCTTCCACGCGAGGGAGAGGGTAAGTGTCTGTTTTGGTTATCTGATTAACACGTCTGTAGTCGATGCAAAGCCGCTGTGACCCACCTGGCTTAGGGACTAGAGTGACAGGACAACTCCACTCGCTCTGACAGGGCTCAATCATCTTGTGGTCCAACAGGTAGCCAAGCTCCTTCTGGATAAGAGGAACTTTCACTGGGTTCACACGGTAGGAGGCAGTTTAATTGGCTTTGCATCTCCAACATCGACATCATGCATCAACACAGTGGTTCTTCCTAGAGTGGCACGGAACACTTGCGGGTACTCCTGCAGTAATGCCGAAAACTCCTGCCTTTCCTCGGGAGCTAGATGAGAAAGCTTAGTCTGGAGATCATTCATGATATCAGGATTCTTCCCCAAACTATCACTCAGGCTCATACTGCATGGGAGAACTTCACTTGCAGACTCGGGTGGAACAGCTACAGTGCAGACTGGGTTATTTTCGTCCCGCCTGTGATATAACTTTAGCATGTTGATGTGACAAATTTTCTTGTTCTTTCTACGATCTGGTGTGGCGATGACATAGCTGACATCACTGAGTTTCTTCACCACGAAATAAGGACCACTAAACTTGGCTTGAAGAGGTTGCCCATGCACCGGTAGCAGAATGAAAACCTGATCTCCTGGCTGAAAGTGGCATAACCTGGACTTCTTATCATACCAAGTCTTCATCTTCTCCTGAGCAGCTCCTAAATTCTCTCTCGCCAGCTGTAAAGCAGTGGACAGCCATTCTTTGAACTTCATCACATACTCCAGCAGGTTGACATCATCTTCTTCCAACAGCCAGCATTCCTTGAGTAGCTTAAGGGGTCCTCTTACTTCATGGCCAAACAGTAGTTCAAAGGGTGAGAAGCCCAGTGATTCATTTGGAGATTCTCTTGCGGCAAACACAACGAATGGAAGACCTTTATCCCAGTCTTTCTGATGTTCCAAACAGTATTTCCTGAGCATCGATTTGAGTGTTTGATGATATCTCTCCAACGCTCCTTGGGTCTGGGGATGGTAAGCTGAAGACGTGATCTGGGTGATGCCCAACTCTTTCAGAGACTGCTTGAAAACATTTGACATGAAATTATTTCCCTGGTCTGACTGTACCTCCTTGGGCAGACCAAACTTGGTGAAGAACCCCAGCATTTCCTTAACCAAGTTCTTTGCTGAGATATTTCTAAGTGGAATGGCTTCAGGATAACGAGTAGCCATATCAATCAGGATCAACACATAAGAAAATCCTGAAGAAGTCTTAGGAAGAGGGCCCACAATATCCACCAACACACGGGTGAAAGGCGCCTCAAAAGGAGGAATGGGAACTAGAGGTGCAACCTTTTCGGTCTGATGACACTTCTCCACAACTTGACAGGTGTGACAAGACTTACAATACCAGGAAACATCTTTGAAGATACCTGGCCAGTAGAAGTGTTTAAAAATGCGTGCCACAGTCTTCCTCACTCCAAGGTGTCCTGCCAAACTGGAATCATGAGCCACTCTAATGATATCCTGCCTACAAACACGAGGGATGACAACTTGATGTACAACCTCCCATCCACAGTCGGCTGATGCTGTTGGAGGTCTCCACTTTCTCATAAGTACTCCTGACTTTATATAATAACAAGTAGAAGCACCAGCTGACTCTTCCTCACTGCAAGCAGAGTTAGCTAGACCTTTCAACTCAGGGTCAGCAACCTGCAACTCAAATTATTGCTTACCTCACACTTTTGCTGCTGTAGCTCAGCGTAAACTTCCTCCTTCAGCTGTTGTTGTTCTTCCTTCATTTCCCCCATGAAAGCATCTAGTTGTCCTTGCATCCTCAGGTGTAACTCCCTCTGTTACTCCTGTAAAGCTTCTAGCTGTTCACTGTGTGCTTGCAATTATTCTTTGATTTCTTCATTTTGTGCCCGTAATTGTCTTTTGAGTTGTTTCTGTCCTTCGTTCTGTGCCTGTATATAAGTGTTCTTGCAGTTATTGGCTTCTGTGCTTGCAATAGTTTCATGATCGTAGCCAGTGATGCCTCCTGTTGTCTTGCTTGGCCTCGTGTCTGTGCACGTTCTGCCTCCATGTCGAAGGTTAGACACTGGAGGACTTGATCCACACACCTGACACCAGTTTTACGTCCCCGTCCCACAATGCCACAGGCTCCAACAGCAGTAATTCAGTGAATGAACGAAGTTGCCCAGTGAGTTGTTCTTCCTAGAGGCAGCCTTTAAGTGTACAACAACTCAGCGGTACATGTGTTGTAAGTAAACACTGGCTTCTTAAGTTCACTGTCTTTATTTTCCAAATAATTACACTTAATGCTTGCCAACTTCACTTCACTGTTTTCACAAATATCTAAGATATACAAACTTCATTAACTGCAATTATACTTGATGCTAGCCAACAACATTTCACTATTTTCACAAGTACCGATGATATATAAACTTCACTAACTGCAATTACACTTAATGCCTGCCAACAGCACTTCACCGTTTTCATAATTTATGTACCGGAGATAATCTTTAGCAACTGCACTGCATTGATACTGATCTACACTCAAACTGAACTGAAACTGAGTGAAACTGCTCTATTCTCTTCCCCATCCTTAAATAAGCTTGCATTATACTTGAAACTTTGAGTACATTCTCGACGGGGAACAGTTGCCAACTCGGAGACATCTGAAACATACCAGGGTTTTCTGACACTACATAACACTGTAAATTATTTAGCATAAAAACTGATAAAATTACATAATATAACAGTCACATATATAAAACATTATAGAGAAAAAGAGCATAAAAATTAATGTATAACTTACAAAATACCTCCTCTCACAAATAGCAGGCTAACTGGCACCTCTGATGCATTGTGGAACTACGAGAAATATTGGGAATTCTCCAGCACTCTGCTTAACAATACCGTTTACTAATGGCAAATAGTCCTTCCTGATGCATTACTGATCTCTGCCTGTTACCATAGGCGTAGATCTTAGTTTCCCTCATTATTAAGCTTTGCCAAATATATGGCGAAGCTCATTGTTTTGGTAAGTATTGTTGAGAAGTGGGATTTTCTAAGTTATGAAGTACTGGAAGTTCTCAGTACTTTTCTTAGTTTGTTTACATGTCAGAGTTGCCAATTAGTGGATGAATTTTGTAAAGTTATGCGTTAAATTTCATGCTCCTTTTTATGTGATTCTTCGTTAAAATATGTAATTTCATCTCACTTTGAATATTAAATAAGTTCAAGTGAATCAAGTGTTATGTAGTTTAAGAAAACTGGATATTCTGGATGTCTTCTAGTTGGTAACTTGCTTCTTCGAGAATGTAGTAGTATAGGACTACATAATAGATAGATAGATAAATAGATAGATAGAGAGACAGATAGAAGCAGGAAGTCAAATGATGAGAAGGTGTTGTGTTTGCGAGAAGCGAGCAGCGCTAAACGCTTACACGGGGGAAAGCTGACGACAGCGGCCAGTAAGATGATTCAGTTAGCTGTCAGCAGTCCTCTCGTGAGAAAGTTCTGTTGCCACGAGGAAGATACGTGACACACACACCCTACTACACGAGATGTGAGGAAAGAGAGTTTAGAAGGAGACAAGCGACCCTATAGAGAGGTCGAGACGGAGATTAGCTTTAGAACAGAGAGAGAGAGAGAGATAGCGAGACAGGGAGGTAGCTACCCAGGACTTATACTATTATACCTGTTTAATATTTCCAAGACAAATAAAAATAGTCCCATACTATTCTTTACCTCTCCCGTCACTACATGACATCTGGTGGGGAAACTACTACAAGATATAAAAGCCGCTCGACCACAAGTCTAAAATATACTTCTCTACAAGTAACTGCAAAGTCTTTACGACAGTAGTCCATTCTAGTATAAGAGGAGCTTATATAAGGATGGGGAAGGAATCTTAGTTCAGTTTGAGTTTAGTTCAGTGTCAGTGCAGATAGTATAGTTCCAGTACTTGTGAAAACAGTGAAGTGAAGTTGGCAATCATTAAGTGCAGTTATTTGGAAAATTAAGACAGCGAACTTAAGAAGCCAGTGTTTATTTACAACACCTGAGCTGATCTCGTTGTTGCACACCGAAAGGCTGACCATAAGAAGGACAACTCACTAGGCACTGCTCTTCCTATACTGAACTGCTGCTGTCAGAGCCTATGGCAGTGTGGGATGGGGATGAAACAGTGGTGTCAGGAATGTGGAATCATTAGCAAAGTGGAGGCAGAAGGTGTGCAGACAAGAGGCCAAGCTAGGCTAGGGGAGGCATGTCTGGCAGCAATTATGAAGCTATTACAAGCACAAAGTGTACAACTACAAGCACAGAATGAAGGACAGAAAGAACTCACAGAACAATAATATTGTGAGCATAGAATGAACAACTAGAGGCACAATATGAAGGACGAAAAAAAATCAAAGAACAATTGCATGTATAGAGTGAACAACAAGAGGCACAAAGTGAAGAACAGTAAGAAAGATATGAACAGCTTGAAGCGGCATTACAGGAGCAACAGAGGGAATTACAAATGAGGAAGCAAGGACAGCTAGATGATTTCATAGGGGAAATGAAGGAATAACAGCAACAGTTTAAGGAGGAAATAGATGCCAAGCTAGTGTAAAAGAAGTATGAGGTAAGCAGTAAAGTGATGAAATGCAGACAGCATGTAGAAAACCAGCTGTAGATTAGTGAGGGAATCGTGATGGAGTGCAGACAGCATGTAAACGACCGGTTGAAGCACGCAGATGACCAGCTGAAGCACGTAGACGACCATCTGAAGATAATTTGTGAGAGAAATGAGGCTGTAGAGAAGTATTGCATTGCTGAGCCTGAGATTAGTGTACAGAGAGCATTTGAAAAAAATGGACAGTGTATTGAGAATCCTGATAAATCTCAAGCATCTAAAGGTAGCATTACAGGGCTGAATAATCTTAATATAGGAGTTTTGAGTACTGTGCTTAATTATGATGCCCCAGTTTTTAGGCCCCAAACCAGTGAAACACATGGCTATAATGGGGGTCCAATAAAAAAGAAACCTCAGGAATTTGATGGTAGAGTATCTTGGAAAGCATACCATGCGCTGATTGAGTTACTTGCTGATCAGAATTGTTGGGATGATGGGCACAGGGCAGTGCATCTGGGGACTTGCCTCGACGGCGCAGCAATGGAGGTTCTGGGCCAGATGTTAGTGAAGGAGAGGAACAGTTATCAGTCCTTAGTAGAAGAACTGGAGGACATATACGAGATCATGTACCGGACTGAGGTTTACATTTTTTCCGGGCCTGTGTATGGGCTCGAGGTCAATCATTACATCAGCTTGCTCATGACCAGGACAGTATGGCATACACGGCAAATCCTGGAGTAGGACATAATCTCTCACCTATTCTTCTGAGGGACCAGTTCGTCGATGCTCTTGATAGTGCAGAGTTAAAAGAGCACGTGAAAGATGCACAACCAAGAAGCATGCAAGAAGCACTAGCCAGGGCCCTAGAATTTGAGTCTTAGGTCAGGTCCAGTACGTCCACTTTTCAGGCAGGTCGTAGTGTGGGATTCAAGGCCAGAAAGTGGCAGATACGTGAAGTGGAAAAAATTGAAGGAGTTGCTGGTACAGTGAAAAGCCAGGACATAGGAAAGAGAACTGCTAAGAGTGGAAGACGGAACAGGGATGGGAGAGAGAGAGAGAGAGAGAGAGAGAGAGAGAGAGAGAGAGAGAGAGATGTGTGTCTTGTCCCAGAGGAGAGAGAGAGAGAGAGAGAGAGAGAGAGAGAGAGAGAGAGAGAGAGATGTGTGTCTTGTCCCAGAGGAGAGAGAGAGAGAGAGAGAAAGAGAGAGAGAGAGAGATGCATTTCCTGTCCCAGAGAGAGAGAGAGAGAGAGAGAGAGAGAGCGACTCATGTGTATCCTGTCCTACTGCAGACTTTCCTCTAACGATTTCTGTCCTACCTTTTTTATCTTCATTTCTAACCTGTTTTTTCGGTCGTTCTGAAGCTTCTGTTGGAAACGGCCACCGCACTTCTGAAAGTATCAGTAGGGGTTCTCCTTAGTGTTCTATCCATCTTCCAGCTGTCTTCTTGTGGGCTGCATTTCTATCCCTATCCACTCACACGTTGATGACTCCACCCTTCACTTATTCCCGTTTTTCACAATGTCCATCATAGTAATTACCTCAAAAGTCGCAAGATGAGGCTATGGCAAACCTGGTTTATAACTTTATTATTTCACGTTGGTGTAAAAAGAATCTTGTTATTTTTTAAGCAACAAAAGCTCACTTCTTCGATCTTTTAACCTGCAAAAACCTTCCCCAGTAATACTCCTTAATACTCAACAATACACATTTTAGTTCTTCATTATACAGTATCTCAGTAACTTTAGGGGTAACCTGCTGTAAGAACCTATCACGAAAAAATTACATTGCAGTCCCATTGCAGATTCACTTCTCTGAGACTGTGTGGGCTAAACAAACTCCGCCTGCGTAGATGCTAAATTATTACAAAGACTTTATTCATCCCTGTGTGAGAACTACTCTCATGTGTGAGGGAGTTCATTACATGCAACCCTTTTAAAACAGAGTGAAATTAAGGGCCTTTCGTCTTATCAACTCCCCTCCTCGTACTGACTCCTTCAACGTCTCTCATTTCGCAACGATGTAGCATGTCTTTCCCTATATATTATAATAACGCTGTTTCAAGGGACTCACTACTTTTATGAAATATCTGCTTGTATCCCTCTCCCATTACAGCGGGTATGCAGGAAAGTCTAGGAACACACTCCCATCCCTTTCTGTCCAGCTCTTTAATGCATGAGTTAACTAATACCTCCAGTCCTTCATGTACGTGGGTAGTCAACTCTGGAAATGTCTTCCTTAGCCCATATTTCCCTCTGCCTATGACCTATGAGTCTTCTGAACGCAATGTATGCCGCTAGTTTTGGTAGGTGCCTGTATCCCAGGAAACCATTTACTATGTAGGGTGGTAACTACACAACCAAGTAGACGCTTAATAGTCTTTCGAATTAAGGCCCGTCAACCGAAGGTGGCCCATAGGATTTTACAACCGAGGGATGACTGAGGTTTTTGCTCACACATTACCGATCAGGGAATAGCAACTGGCCATTCTGGCCTTAAATGTCTGGATAAAGTAGTCTAGCCACGGCCCCCAACGATCCTGATGCCGATGGGGCAAAAGGATTGAATAATAGGTAACGAGCAAGCGGTGAGCTCTGGAACTGTCTTCCGAAATCTATCTTTCTCGCTGCTCCTAATGTCTAGTCTTTTAAACGCAATGTTTCCTGGCATCTCGAATAAATGGCTCTTGAATATGACCTTCTTGTTCGGTTTAATTTGTATAAAGAACCAGTTTTCCTAATTCTAACCTTTCACTTTTTTTTTCTCCTGCATTAGAAATCTTGACATGAACGAATCTTGATGCTTGTCTCTCTTTTGTTCATTTATTTTCCTGGGATGAGGAACTTTGGAGATTTCTTGTCTTTGGCAGTTTTTTTTTAAATATATAATATTTAATTCACACATTTACCACTCATAAAGCCAACAGGATCATCAATCAATTATTCAACAAGGGGTAAACGCCGTGGGAAGCAGACTCACCCTCCGACACCACCCAAGCAGGTCCCTCTATGCATCCCTCCATGCAGTGACTCTTCCACCCCTAAGTATCTCCCAACAGGAATGATCGACCTGCTTCAGCCATGAGTTGCGTGGCCTTCCCCTTGACCTCTGCCCTGGGTTAACTCGTTCAAAGTTCACCCTGTGAGCAGGACACAGCCTCAGGAAAGCGGGCCACGTGCCCATATAGCTGGAGTTGGTGTTGATGAATTTCGTGGATAATAGGCTTCGATTCATTCTCACGGAGTAGTAGCCCTTACGCACACGGTTGTACCAGCAATATCTCATGATTCTGCGAAGACACGTAGTACCAAAGGAGTCAGTTCACCACTTCAAATCACTGTATAGTGTCCATGTTTTGCAGCCATACCATAAAGTAAAACAGGGAACACCAGCACCTTAAAGGTTACACAAGTACTGACAGTATCAAACACCTGAAGTGAGTGAATACATAACCCCGTAGGCCAGACCAATGTGACGAGAGATATCAGTCTGATCTACCGTTGTTATGGACCACGCCACGGAGATATGTGAATCTTTCCAAGACCACATGCTTGGACAGACGAAGCTGCTTCATCCAACAAGCCAACACATACCTGAACCTTGGTTTTGGTCCATGAGATCTTTAATCCCAATGGTTTCACATTCTCATGAAACCCCTCAAGGGTACTGAGTACTATCTGCAGCGACTCCACTAGGATAACTACATCATCAGCAAAGCCAAGGTTGGTAACCCTGAAATTGCCAGGTGATACTCCACAAACTTCTACATACAGCCTGGTCCAGTTCCTAATCCATACATGTGTTGAAAAGTGCAGGGGCAAGGACACATCCCTGTCTTAAACCAGAACTTACTGGGAAGAAGTCGGATGTTCTCTCAACTTTACACTTTACGAAACTCTCAGTGTTTGAGTACAAGCCATCAGTCAGTCGGATTATCCCTGTGGGGATCCCACAGAGTCACAGGAGTTCCCATAGTCCCTCCCGATTTAGTGAGTCAAATGCCTTCTTGAGATCCACATGGGCTGCAACCAGACCTTGTTAAAACTCAAGACAGCATTCCATAAGAACTTCAAGAGCTAGGATACGGTCAATAGTAGATCTCCTGGGTATGGATCCGTATTGCTCAGGCCTTTGCAACCTTTGCAGATGGTCCCGGATACACATCAGGAACATGTGAGCAAGAACTTTCCCTGGCACACTGAGATCTGTAATACCAGGGTAGTTACCACAGTCATGCTTATCTCCTCTTTCTTTCCAGATAGGGGTGACCAAACCCTTTGTCCAGTCAGGAGGAATGATACCAGTCTGCCAAACGGCTTCTATAACCGTATGTAATCCCTTGATCATGGCTTTGATCAAATCTGCTGGGATGTCACAAACACCAGCTGCTCTACCACTTTTCACCCTAGCTACTGCCTTCTTGACATCATCCAGAGAAGGCATGGTTTCATCCATTGGTGGGACGACAGTCAATGTCTGTACACCAGCCAATGGAAGCTCTCCACTGCGAGGTTCAGCTATATACTGTACAGTTGCTCAAAGTGCTCTATACTCACTTGCCCCTGACACGATCCGACCATCCGAACAGTGTTAATCTGAGAGGTGGGTCTGGAGTGGAGTTTCTTCAGGGCTCGGTAGACGTGTCAAAGATCTCTCTATCTATCTATCTATTGCCAGACTCCTTAATCCCATACGGGGTGGCACAAACAAACCACCTCCACGTCGCCCTATCCCCCGCCATTTCACTGCCCTGCTCCCAACTCACACCCCACTCTCTCCACTCCATCCCTACATCTCATCCTTGGCCTCTCCCTCTCCCTGCCCCTCCTCCACGTCACTCACATACACTCTCCTCGTCAGTCTCTCACTCACCATCCTCTCCACATGGCCAAACCACCTCAGTGTGTTTCTCCTAACGCTCCCTATCACATCCACATCACAAAGCTCCTCCACATCCTCATTTGTCAGTCTGTCTCTCCATGTGACTCTACATGCTCCTCTCAAATAACTAATTTCCACAGCTCTCACTCTTGACTTATGTCCTTCACTTCCATACGTTAGAGTTGGTATCACAATATTGTCATGTAGTAACTTTTTCACTTCCATGCTCACTTCCCAGTTTCTTATCACTGCTTTCAAGGAAGCAGCAACCTTTCTTCCTTGCTGTACCCTTTCAAGCACTTCACCCTCGAAACTTCCATCCTTACTGATCACACTACCCACGTACTTAAACGTACTCACATTTTTCATTTCCTCCTCATCCAGTTTCTGTACAGTACATTCACTGACTTCACTTCTCTCGAAAACCATAACTTTACTTTTCCCTACATTCGCCTTTAGATTCCGTTTCTTACACACTCTCCCAGACTCATCCACCAATCCTTACAGCTCCCCTTCATCGTCACTTAACAACACAGTATCATTTGCAAACAACAGTACAGGGAGTTTCCAAACACTGCTCTCTCTCATTAGTGTCACTCCAACATTCGCTACCCACCTTGTATCTCTTTTATAACCTCATCCGTATACAGATTGAACAACCATGGAGAGGTGACACATTCCTGTTTCAACCCATCCTTCAAAAAGAAAAAATCACTCAGTTCACTATTCACACGCACTGCAGCCTTAGCACCCTCATACATACTCTTCACAGCATTCAACAACTTCCCATCTACTCCAGTTCTTAATATTTTCCACAGTCCATGTCTATCCACCCTGTCATATGCTTTCTCCAAATCCATGAAGGCCGTATACAACTTTTTTCCCTTCTCTAGACACTTTTCCACTAAAGATCTAAGAATGAATATCTAATCTACACAACCTCTTCCCTTCCTAAAACCTCCCTGTTCTTCTCCAATTATAATTCCTCTGTTATATCCCTAACTCTGTCAATAAATATCCTACCATATACTTTTCCTATTACACTAAGAAGACAAATGCCCCTATGATTACCACACAATTCTTTTTCCCCTTTCCCTTTGTACAAGGGAATAATTATACCTGACTTCCAATCCTCCGGGACTCTACCTTCCTCCCAGGTCAGTCTGCACATCTTCCACATCGATTCTACTACTATCTTTCCCCCATGCTTCAGCATTTCACCACACACTCCATCAATTCCTGGGGCTTCCCCCATTTTGATTTTCTTCATAGCTTCCACAACTTCCATCCTATTGATTTCTTCCTGTCTTCTCACATCCCTCCTTCTCCCAGCCATTCCCCAGCAACTTATACTCACATTACTTTCGTTCTCTATGTTCAACAATTCCTTAAAGTGTTCTCTCCATCTGCTCAGTTTTTTTCCCTTCTCCACTAGTAATCTACCATTTTTATCTTTCACTCCTCTACTAACTTCATTGCCACCCTGTCTAACTCTCTTTACCTCTTTCCAGAACATTTTCTTACAGTCCCTCCACTTTACAATCAAATTCCTTCCAAATTCCTCATCCACTCTCTTCTTACTCTCTCTCACTAATCTTTTGACCTCTCTCTTCCTTCTAACATAACTCCCTCTTCCGTTTCTCAACTTCTTCCACGCCTCAATTTCTCATCCATTCATTATATGCTTTCTTCTTTTCTGCCACAACCTGTCTCACCACTTCATTCCACCATGTTGTTCCTTGCATCCCCTTTTGTCTTCGCTTCACCCCACACACAACCTCACATGTTACACATATTTCTTCTGTGAATATCTTGCACACACCTTCCACGTCCCCCATCTGCTCCAATTCATATTTACCGAATCGTTCCTCCACTTCTCTCTTATACTCTGCCTTTTTCTCATCCTCTTGTAACCTTTCCACTCTCCTTGCATGAAAAAGACATTCCACCTCCTCAGCAATTTCCCTGACATACCTCTCCTTGTCTCTTCTCAGTGAAACTAGTGCTCATTGAGACAGAAGTCTGTCTCGATGGGCATGAGTTTCAAGATTCCCGGCCAGTCTGGCACCATGTCTCTCCTCATTTGTGATCAGCATCCCCACGAGATGAAGCCCCTCCATGATCTTGGGTGCTCTCCAAAACACTCATCAGCTGTTCCCAGGGTAGCACACTGAAAGGTATCCCATCGTTCAACAGGATCCTGAACAGTACTGAGGACTTCAAACCGGTCTGAGACTACCACTGCATACTCATGTGCAAACTTCTCATCCCTGAGTTTTTCAAGATGGAACCTTTTATGGTGGCATCTTGAGAATCTCTCGGTTTTAATTTGTAACCTTAGAATAGTAACAAGAAGTCTGTGATCAGTAGCAAAGAACTCTGAACTCCTGGAATCCCTTCAGTTCTGAAGGATCTTCCAGTGAGTACTAACAAGAATGTGATCAATCTCCTTAGCAACCCCTCCAATGTTGGGATACCAAGTCCAGCGGTGAATATTTGGCTGCTGAAACCAGGATCCAGCAATTCTTAACTTAAGTAATTTTGTAAAATCCAGAAGGTAAGAACTGTTGGAATTTCTGGTTCCGGAGCCATGGGGACCTATACAATCCCTGAAGCCCTCCCTGTCAATGCTAGTAACTGCATTAAAGTCGCACAAGACCAGGAGCATATCCCGCGAGGGGCACTGTTCCACAACATAGTCAAGTTTGGTGTAGAATTGCTCTTTCTCTTCAAAATCAATCATTTCGGAGCATATACTGCAATAAGAGAGATGAAGCCCAAGGAGTGCTTCAGTCTCACCAGCATTATATGCTCATCAACCAGAGTAACCCTGTCGACGCAACAGACAAAGTGAGAAACAGTTTCCACAGCAAAACCCCTAAGATGCGCACCATCGTCACAGCCAGACCAGTAGCATGTGTATTGTGTAACCATCGCTACTGATTTGACCATGACCAAGTTGCCTCACTTCAGAGAGTGCAGCTATGGTGACCTCCAATTGCCCTAACTCTCATGACAACAAAGGCAGTTAATCATCCTTTGAAGGGTGTAGAACATTCCATGGCCCCACCTGCAGTGCCTTCCAAAGTTTAAACCTGCTCTTGGAGCCTCAGGTTCGCACGTTCTCTGCACCACGACGACAGCAGAGTCTGGGCTAGGTAGTCCCCCTCCCCATCATCCGGCTGTTAGGGTCTTGTAAGATTTACCCAGCAACCATCATAATGGGAACCGGGCCCCGAAAGTCCCGCCAGGCCGGCATCAGAGGGGGGACCCCCCAGCAAAACTGGGACATGGTAAGACAACAGGCACTGACCCCTATCCTTCTTCCTTATCTTGTTTTCCGCGAGGTTGGTTCTTTACAGGGAAAGGATGCAAACCCTATCCCAGCCTTCCAAGTCAGGAGAAGGTTCACAAACCTATGGACAGGGGCATGGAATCCCTGACATTGGCTATCCAGGTTTTACCTCAGAGTTTTCCTTCTAGGTGGATTGCCAACCAAGGCTAACGAGCTTCGCCTACCTTACTACTGTAGATGGCCGTTAGCATAAATTGCTCATCCGCCCTTTTTGCACCTGGTTCTAATGTACCGTAGTGTCATAGTGCATAAGTGTGTGTGTGTGTGTGTGTGTGTGTGTGTGTGTGTGTTTTAGCCAGTCTCACCATATTCCTTTCTTCGTTCATTAGTAGTTATTCCATGTATCTGCCTTATCCACATCAACCTTCTTATCCCACTAAGATGTACGTACCTTTCTTATTAACTGTTACTAATTACTGATCTTGTAACATCACACACCGACACAACTTGTATACACTTCGAAACTTCCAAATCCATTTTCTCCCGATTCAGTGACGCAAACTCCATTGTCTTTTTGTTCATATTAGTTTGCCATGGCTTTAATTCTAAGCCTCTGGTTTCAGTATTTTAATCTTAATACTCCTTTCATTCCTCATCCTCCAACCTCCTCTCGATTTTTCTTTGCATGACAGTCATTATGATCAGACACACTTTCACATCTCTTTATCACTGCCCTTAATCAACAACACTTTCATTTTTCACTCTATAGGAACGTAGTCACTAAGGCTACTTTCAACATTCTTTCCCATTTTTCTGCATGATGTATAATTATGTGCTTCTTCGTGTTCTAATATTGTTGCGTCCCCATCCCACACTGCCGCAGGGTCCAGCAGCAATAGTTCAGTATTAGAAGGACGTTGCCCAGTGAGTTGTTCTTCCTAGAGGCAGCCTTTCAGTGTACAACAACTCAGCATACAGGCGTCGTAAATAAACACTGGCTTCTTAAGTTCACTGTCTTCATTTTCCAAATAATTACACTTAATGCTTGCCAACTTCTCTTAACTGTTTTCACAAATACCAAAGATATTCAAACTTCATTAACTGCAATTACACTTAATGCTTGCCAACAGCACTTCACTATTGTCATAAGTACCGAAGATAGACAAACTTTGCAAACTGCAATTACACTTAATGCTTGCCAACAACTCTTCACTGTTTTCACAGGTATCAGAGATAAGCTTCACAAACTCCGCTGCAATCACACTGATCTACACTCAAACTGAACTGAAACTTACAAACTGCTCTAGTCTCTTCTCCATCCTTAAATAAGTTTGCATTATACTTGAACCTTGGAGTACATTCTCGACGGGCAACAATTGCCAACTCGGAGACATCCAAAACACGCCAGAGTTTTCTGACACTACATAACATTGTAAATTATTTAGCATAGAAGCTGAGATAAAATTACATTATATAACAATCACATACATAAAACATCATAGAGAAAAAAAGCATTAAAAATAATGTATAACTTACATAACATCTCCACTCACGAACAATAAGCTAACTGGCAACTCTGATGCATTGCAGAACTACGAGAAATATCGGGAATTCTCCAGCACTACCTAACTAGGAAATCCCGCATCTTAACACTACCCCTTCCTAGTCCTTTTGTCGTCCCGACAAAGACAGCAGAATGTATATAAACATAATCCTTAATACAAACTGAACATTTAATTGTACATGAAATTATCCGTCAATATATCAGGTCTTCTAGGCCACTTCCGACGACGTCCCTGCTCTTCCACACTGCCTACTACTTCTGGAATGACTTGGTGTTGTTCCTGATTAACTTCCTCCCTTGGGAAACTGTCACCATCCTCTTGTAATTAAGGTCCTTGGTCCTCCTCAACATCCTTGGCTGTGGGAGAGCACAGTTCCTCAGAGATGTTCCAGCTGTACTATCCTGGTACGTGATACTGAAACAGATGATTGACGTGTACCATCTTTGGGTGAGATTTCCTGCTTCCCCAACTCCGGTACATTACGTCTGATAGGTGATCCAACACAGCGTAAGGCCCATCCCACTGGCCCTACAGCTTCGGTGAATGTCCCTTCTTCAACTGAGGATTGTATAACCAAATTTATCACTATCCTTGAAGCTCACCTCACTTGCCTTGGCACCACACTGTACTGTACATGCACTCTTCTGAAAACCTGAGGGCTCCTCGCACTTGATGATGTACCTCAGCCAGTCTTTCCTGAAGATGCTTCGCATAGCTGGAGGTGTCTGTAGGCAGTTCTTCACCAGGTGGTCTTGCCATTAACAAGTCAACAGGTTAGTGTAACTCGTGGCTCAACGTCAGTTTTGCAGGGGTTTAGCTGGTAAGCTCATGGGATGCAGACCAATATGCCATCAACAACGCAGGTAATTTCTGGTCCCATTCTGTTTTCCCCCTATGCAGTACTTGGCCAGTTCTTGTTCCAGGGTCCAGTTGAATTTCTCCACCATCCCATCTGACTGTGGCCTTAGTGGGCTCGTCCTAGTCTTCTTGATCCTCAGGAACTTATAGCACTCAGGGAACACAGCAGACTCGAAATTTCTATCCCGGTGTGAATGTAGCTCCTGTGGCATCCCAAAATGACAGAGAAACTGATCAGCCAACACCTGAGCAACAGTCGCAGCCTTCTGACAGGGATGGCATAGAGTTCTGGCCAGTTTATGAAGTAGTCCATGGCGACACATATATACTGGTTTCCTCTTTCAGTGAGTGGCAGAGATCCAGCAGTGTCCACCCTGGTTCTTTCCATTGCTGCACCCACTTGTAATTGCTGGAGAAGGGTGCAGCTACGTTTCTTGGGTCCCTTCTTGGCGCAACATATATCACAGGCTGGACACCACTCCTCAACGTCGTGACGGATGCCAGTCCAGTAGAACCTCTGTTGTAGCTAGCCTAGAGTTTCCTTCACTCCCAGGTGCCCACACGTGATCTGGTTATGAGACTCATCCAAGATCTCAGATGTCATTTTCTTTGGAACCACCAGCTGCCAATACATGCTGAGGCCATCAGGCATCTCTCATTGACTCTCCAGTAGTCCATTGTTGAAATGAAGAAGGTCCCACTGACTCCAGTAGCTCTTAGTCGCAGGGCTGAACCTGGAAACCTCTTCCCAAGATGGTCGGATTTTACTCTGCTGCAGCCAGTCTAGCACTGGTTGTAAATCTGCATCCTCCATCTGCATCCTCTTCAGGTCTTCTTCATCTGATGCTGGCCCTGTCACTGCAGAACAGCTGCATTTCTTATTATGATATTGTTTTTTACTATATTGCCGGCACACTGGGTCACAAAGTCGACATCTCAGGCTGTCAGCATTGCCATGTACTCGCCCAGGATGGGGCTGCACCTCATAATTGTGCTGGTCTAGCTTCCTGAGCCAGAGTGGCAGTTGTCCTTCCAGATTGTTTAACGTCTTCAGCCACTTCAGTGCCAAATGGTCTTTCGTGATGATGAAGTAGGACCTATACATGTAGGGATGGAAGAAATCAAGGCTCTTCATTATTGCTAAGAGCTCCTTACGGGTCACACAATAGTTCTGCTCCAGTGGCTGAGCTTCATGCTGTAATATGTCACCACATACTCTTTCCGTCCTTCTTCTGCAACAGGACTCCACAAATACCATGGTCACTAGCATTGCAGTCCAGGATGAATGGCTGACTTTGTTCAGGTACAGCAATGCTGGAGAGCTTACCAACACATGCTTGAGTTCGAAGGCTTTGGGACACTGCTGTCCACGCAAACTTCTGCCACTTGCCCAACAGCTTGTGCAGAGGTGCAGCTATTGTTGCAAAGTCCTTGACAAATTGCCGGTAGTAGGTACACATGCCCTAGAACTCCATGGCCCTTTCACACAAGTTGGAACCAACCAGTTTTCCACAGCTGTCACATTCTCTGGATCAGTACAGATGCCGTTGTCACCTACAATGTGTTCAAGGTACTTCACTTCCTTCTGGGACAGGTAGCACTCCTTGGGGTTCAGCTTGAGATGCGCTGCTCTGATCCTGTTCAACACCTCCGACAGCCTCTCCAATTCCTGGTCAAAGTCTGTCCAAACACAATTACATTGTCCAGATAGATGAGAGCTGTCTGCCAGTGCAGGCCTTCAAGTATGCAATCCATGAGATGCTCAAAAGTAGCTGGGGCATTGCATAGGCCAAATGGCATCACGTTAAACTGCCATAAACCCCGCTCATACGAAAAGGCTGTTTTCTCCTAGTTGTTCTCTGCAACCTTGACTTGATGATATCCTGCCTTCATGTCTAGGGTGGAGAACCACTTGGCATCTGACAGAGCATCCAGGGTGTCATCAGTTCTTGGCAAGGGGTATGCATCTCTCACTGCCACTTCATTCAGGGCTAGATAATCAACACAGCACCTCACTGAGCCATCCTTCGTCCTTACCAAAACCATTGCTGATCTACAAGGACTTCAGGAATTTCCTATCACTCTTTCCGTTTGGAGACTCTCCATCACCTTCCCCATCTCTTGCCGTTGGGCTGGAGCCATCCCCTGCGCTGGCTGTTTAATCAGGTGGTGATCCCCGGTGTCTATACAACAATGCTCCACCATATCAGTGCATCCCAGGTCTAGTCTCCGGTAGAGAAGACATCAGCTAACTTCGTCAGCAGCTGCCTCAACTTCGTCACTTGTGAGCTATCCAGGCACTGGCAGCTCCTTGAAAATAGGTCTTGTAAGTTGTCTGGCAGATACCCATCTTCTTTGACTACATTCCTTTTACAGGCCTGATACCAATCAGGGTCCAGTGCCTAGCACAGCCCCACAATACTCGTATCTCCCTCGTTGATCTTCTGTGGCTCACTGGAGAAATTGGGCACCACAACTGGCACTGTACTTGGACCTGTTTCCACCAAAGTTCTCCCCACCATCACTCCGGCCTTCATCTTGCACCATATGTTAGGGTCCACCACCCTTAGACAGCAGTCAAAAGAGCCACTCACCTTACACTAGAGCAATAGTTCTGACCTTCGGGGTATCACTGTCGTGCAGAGTGCCCTCACCTCGCCACCAGAGCTGGTACATCTCATTGCCGTGACAGGAACTGACTCTCCTCGGACTTTCAGCTTCATGGAGCTGAAGTCCAGCTCACATCCCCTGGACATCAGATAGTTCAGACCATGAAGGCAAGGATCCTCCATCTCGGTTAGAAAGACTCGAGGCGTGGCCTCTTGCCCTGCCACTTTAATCCTGACATCAAAGGGTCTCCTCAGGTCTGCACAGTGCCCAGTTACGCCACACAATTGTTTTGATAACTCAGGCAGATACCAATGATGTAACACATCAGGCCTCACAAAAGTCTGCTCTGAGGCTGAATCAGTCACCATTGAAGATTTTTTTTCGTCTATTCTTTCTACTCGTACACTCTCGATTGCAGTTCTCTTGGATTTTCTCAGTGGTGGGGTTAATTGGGAAAAAACGGCTGGGGGTTGCCCCTTAACACAAGTCTGCACTAGTTTTCTACTTCTTTTTGGTTTTATGCAACCTTCTTCTTATTCTCCTTTTTCTTCTTTGGGCACTCAGAAGTGAAGTGACCCACCTCATTACATGTCCAACACGCTTTTGTTACAATTGTAGATTTCCATGCACTGTCCTGTTCTTGCTCCTTCTTCCAATTGTAACAATCATCCTTCCTGTGTCCTGGCTTCCCACAGAACCAGCAACCTCCTTCTGTCTTCTATTCCCACTTCCACTTTTAGCAGTCCTTTTTCCTATGTCCTGGCTTTTCACAGTACCAGCAATTTCCTTCAAATTTTTCTACTTCACATATCTGTCCCTTTCTTGCACTGAATCCAGCACTACGACCTGCCTGAAATGTGGACGTACTGGACGCGATGTAGGACTCAAATTCTAGAGCCCTGGCTAGTGCTTCTTGCTTCCTTCTGGGTTGTGGCTGCTTCACTTGCACTTTCAATTCGGCACTATCAGGAGCATCGATGAACTGGTCCCTCAAGAAGAATAGCCAAGATGTTAGGTGTTGCTCCAGGGTATGCCTTGTATGCCATACTCTCCAGGGCATGAGCAAGCTGCTGTAGAGATTTGCCTCGAGTCCTTACACGGCTGTAGAATCTTGCTCTGTAAACCTCAGTCCAGTACATGATTCCATATCTGCACTCCAGTACTGCTACTAAGGACTGATAACTTTTCCTCCCCCCTACCGACTTCTGGCCCAGAATATCCATTACCAAACCCTAGAGGCTAGTAGCAAGCTGCACCGCTCTCTGCCTATCATCCCAACCATTCTGATCATCAAGTAACTCAAACTGTGCACGGTAAGCTTACCAAGATACTCTACCATCAAATTCCTGAGGTTTCTTTTTGTTTGGACCTCCATTATAGCCATGCGCTTCACTAGTTTGGGGCCTAAAAAGGGGCATCATAATTAAGTCCAGGACTTAAAACTTCCGCATTCTGATTATTCATCTCTTTCATGCTACCTTGAGATGCTTGGGATTCGTCATGATCCACCATACAATATATATATATTTTTTTATGCTCCCTGTACAGTAGCTTAAGGCTCATCAGTACATTACTTCTCTACAGCCTCAGTTCTCTCACAAATTATCTTCAAATGGCCGTCTACATGCCTCAACTGCTCGTCCATATGCTGTTGACACTCCATCACATTATTGCTTACCTCACACTTCTGGTGCTGTAGCTCAGTGTAAACTTCCTCCTTCAGCTGTTGCTGTTCTTCCTTCATTTCCCCAAAGAAAGCATGTAGTTGTTCTTGCATCCTCAGTTGTCACTCCCTTTGTTGCTTCTGTAATGTCTCCAGCTGTTCACTTTGTGCTCGCAATTTTTCTTTTATTTCTTCATTTTGTGCTCGTAATTGTCTTTTGAGTTGTTTCTGTCCTTCATTCTGTACCTGTATATAAGTGTTCTTGTAGTTGTATGCTTTGTGCTTGCAATTGTTTCATGACTGTAGCCAGTGATGCCTCCTCTTGCCTTGCTTGGCCTTACACGTTTGTACACGTTCTACCTCCATGTCGAAGGTTAGACTCACTGCAGCACTTCATCCACAATCCTGACATTAGTGTTATGTCCCTGTCTCACATTGCCACTGAACAACAGTAGTTCAGTATGTGAAGGACGTTGCCCAGTGAGTTGTTCTTCCTAGAGGCAGCCTTTAAGTGTACAACAACTCAGCAGCACAGGCAGTTAATAAACACTGACTTCTTAAGTTCACTGTCTTTATTCTCCAAATAATTACATTTAATGCTTGCCAACTTCACTCACTGTTTTCACAAGTACCGAAGATACACAAACTTCGCGAACTGCAATTACACTTAATGCTTACCAACAACACTTCACTGTTTTCACAGGTACTGATGATATACAAACATCACTAACTGCAATTACACTTAATGCTTGCCAACAACACGTTACTGTTTTCACAAGTACGGGAGATAATCTTCACTAACTGCACTGCACTGACACTGATGTACACTTAAACTGAACTGAAACTCACTGAAACTGCCATATTCTCTTCCCCATCCTTAAATAAGCTTGCATTATACTTCAGTCTTTGAGTACATTCTCAACGGGCAACAATTGCCAACTCAGAGACATCCATAACATACCAGAGCTTTCTGACACTACATAACACTGTAAGTTATTTAGCACAGAAACTGAGATAAGACTACATAATTTAACAGACAGTCATTTAATAAAACATTACAGAGAAAAAGAGCACAGAAATTAATGTATAACTCACAAAATACCTCTACACACAAATAGCAGGCTATCGGGCACCTCTGATGACAGCGAACTTAAGAAGCCACTGTTTCTTTACAATGCCTGAGCTGATCTCGTTGTTGCACACCGAAAGGCTGACAATAAGAAGAACAACTCACTTGGTACGGTCCTTCCTATACTGAACTACTGCTGTTGGAGCTGTGGCAGTGTGGGACGGGGATGTAACAGTGGTGTCAGGAGTGTGGAATCATTAGAGAAGTGCTGCAGTGAGTCAAACCTTCGACATGGTGGCAGAAGGTGTGCAGACAAGAGGTCACGCTAGGCTAGAGGAGGCACGTCTGGCAGCAATCATGATGCTATTACAAGCACAAAGTGTACAACTACAAGCACAAAATGAAGGACGGAAAGAAATCAAAGAACAATTGCAAGCACAGAGTGAACAACTAGAGGAACACAGTGAAGAATAGAAAGAACAATATGAACAGCTTGATGAGGCGTTACAGGAGCAACAGAGGGAATTACAACTGAATATGCAAAGACTGCAAGATGCTTTCATGGGGGAAATGAAGGAAGAACAGCAACAGTTTAAGGAGAAAATAGTTGCCAAGCTAGAGCAGAATAAGTATGAGGTGAGCAATAATGTGCTGGAGTGCAGACAGCATGTGGACAACCACTGTATATTATTGATGGAATAGTGATTGAAGTATGTAGACGACCATGTGAAGATCGTCTGTGAGAGAAATGAGGCAATAGAAAAGTATTGCACTGCTGATCATAGATTAGTGTACAAGGAGGATTTGAAAAAAAAAAAAAATGGATAGTGTATTGTGAATCTTGATTAATACCAAGCATCTAAAGGTAGCATTACAGGGCTTAATAATTATAATGTAGGAGTTTTGAGTTCTGGGCTTTAAAATGATGATGCCTCTGTTTTTAGGCCCCAAACCAGTGAAGTGCATGACTATAATGGGGGTCCAATTAAAATGAAACCTCAGGAATTTGATGGTAGTGTATCTTGGGAAGTATACCGTGCGCAGATTGAGTTATTTGCTGATCAGAATTGTTGGGATGATGGGCAGAGGGCAGTTCAGCTGGCTACTAGCCTCAAGGGCACAGCGATGGAGGTAATGGGCCAGATGTTAGTGGAGCAGAGGAACACTTATAAATCCTTAGTAGAAGTACTGGAGCACAGACAAGGGACCATCTACCAGACTGAGGTTTACTGAGCAAGATTCCGGACCCGTGTAAGGGCTCGAGGCAAATCAATATATCAGCTTGTTCATGACCAGGAGAGTACGGCATACAAGGCGTATCCTGGAGCACAACCTAACCTCTTGGCTTTTCTTTTGAGGGACCAGTTCATCGGTGCTCTTGATAGTGCAGAGTTAAAAGAGCACGTGAAAGATGCACAACCAAGAAGCATGCAAGAAGCACTAGCCAGGGCCCTAGAATTTGAGTCTTAGGTCAGGTCCAGTACGTCCACTTTTCAGGCAGGTCGTAGTGTGGGATTCAAGGCCAGAAAGTGGCAGATACGTGAAGTGGAAAAAATTGAAGGAGTTGCTGGTACAGTGAAAAGCCAGGACATAGGAAAGAGAACTGCTAAGAGTGGAAGACGGAACAGGGGTGGGAGAGAGAGAGAGAGAGAGAGAGAGAGAGAGAGAGAGAGAGAGAGAGAGATTCATGCTTGTCCTGTTCCAGAGAGAGGGAGACTTATGCGTGTCCTCTTCCAGTAAGATAGACAGATAGATAGATATATTAGACAGAGAGAGAGAGAGAGAGAGAGAGAGAGAGAGAGAGAGAGAGAGAGAGAGAGAGAGAGAGAGAGAGAGAGAGAGTTAGAATGTAGATACACAGATGACATAGAGCTTACGGTCCCTACTATGTGGTCCAGCCTTGATACTAATACAGTGCTATAATAATAGGAGAAGAAGAAAAGAATAGCAAGGCAAAAGGCTCTCTTGCCTCCATCCTCCAGACACTCCGGCATTTGTCAGACAGGAAACAAGAGAGAAATTAATACCTTGCAGGATTTAAACCTGAAGGAATTTTCTAGGATCGGCGGAAAATAGAATAATATTGAAATGGAGAATCTAGGCATACAGCCATATACCTAATCTATGCATGCGCTGTTTTTATTTTTTATTTTTTTAATAAAACGGATGAACAGAATGTTTATATGTGCCTTTAAATATTATCTATTTTAATTACTAGTTTAGGTGTATTGTGTTTAATAAATAGACGAATATAGAAGCGAGTATACAATAATCGCTCTATTCTAACTAAACGATACCAATCGTGTCCAGATAAAACTAATGTCCAGTCTGTTTTTGAAGATATTTATGATACCATTCTCAATCACATTCCCAAGGAGTTTATTCCATTAACTTACAATGGAGTAAGTGAAGTAGTTTTTGGTTGTATCAAGATTCGCCCTCCTTTCTTGCAACTTCATATCATTTCCTCGTATTACAGTCTCGGCAATAACGGGGAATAGCTTACTTGAATCAATATTACTGAAACCATTCAGAATCTTAAAACATTCAATCAGCTGTCCCCTGAGTTTTCGGTTTTTAAGAAAGAATAAATTTAATTCCCTGAACCTCTCGAGATATGGTTTATTCCTCGGGGACGGGATTAACTTGGTATCCCTGCGGTGAACTGCTTTATTTCCATATCTTTGACTAGGTGAGGCTCCCAAAACTGAACTGCAAATTCTAGGTGTGGCCTGACTATGCTTTTGTGTAGATGGATTGAAGTATCTTTATATATATATATATATATATATATATATATATATATATATATAGATAGATAGATAGATAGATAGATAGATAGATATATAGATAGATAGATATATAGATATATATATATGTAAGATGTCCTTTGATGAAGTAAGGCCCTGTTGACTTTGATGGCGGCAGAGATACATTGATTTGAACATTGTAGGTAGTCCGAATTTAGTATGCCTAGATCCTAAACTAGTGAGGATTTCCTAGTGATTTGGCGCTTCGCTTCGTAATCATACCTTTTGTTTTTCTTCCCACATTGCAGTACCTGACATTTACTTACACTGAAGGGCATTTGCCATTTTTCTGACCAGCTGACAATTTTGTGAAGGTCATTTTCAAGGCTAATTTTGTCTTCATCTGTTAGTATAGTGTTGCCAATTTTTGTATCGTCCTCAAATATAGAAATGATGTTGTTTAGGCCAACATCGATATCGTTAATATAGCCTACATAATAAATAGGACTTGTTCCAACACCGATCCATGAGGCTCACCACCGGTCGCAGGAGCCCGGTCTGACTCCACTCCATTTCCAATGACTCGTTTTCTCTTAGGCCCCAGTCACACTGCAGGTACGACTTATCGCAAACCACCCTCAATCTGCAAGTCGTGGTTGGTTTTGGTGAGGTTTACGACCAGTCTTCATATGTCTCGGTCTAGCCGCAGGCCACCATGGCGACCAAAAAATCGTTGCGAGGTTTTTCGTGCTACACGAAAAACCTTCCTGCGACCACCGATGTCGTGGCACGGAAGCTGCCCGGTGGGCGGCTGGACTGCGTCTGGCCGGCTTACGGACTGTGACTGGTCGGCGACTCCCGATTTTTAAGCGGTGATTGCCATCCGGACGGAGGCCAGTCGCCGCCCGCTTTGTGTGGTGGCCGTCCGCACTCCGTCAAGGTGACGACTGGACTGCGGCGGCCGCCGTCCACAAGCCTCCTGTCCGGGGTGATGGTTGAAGTCCGGCCGCCGTCCAGCTAGTGATTGGTCGAGCAACAGGTGGTGGGGCTGGACCGAGACCAGCCGCCGGCCAATCCGCGGCAGGTGTTGGTCTAGTGGCGGCCTAGAGGTCATGGTCTAAACTGCGACAGGATGCGGACTGGCCGCCGTTTGTCGGTGGCCTGGCGACGACCGGCTGACCACCCGTCGGCGTCTTGACCTGTGCGAACTTGGCCAAGGTCGCCTTTCGGCTGCCCACTGGACGGACGCTGGACAGACACTGGACGACCACCGGTAGCCGATCGGTGGCACGACTGCTCGGAGATCTCCGTGGTCGGGGAGTGGTTTCGTCATTTTCAGGTTTGCGACAAGTCGTACCTGCAGTGTGACTGGGGCATTACTCAGCCAACAACCTATCCACCTATGAATACTCCGTCAACCCCAAGTGATCTTACCTTTGTCCATAATTTATTATGCGGCACCTTGTCAAGGGTTTTCTGGAAATCTAAGCAGATTATATCAAGATACCTGGTACAATCATTCATTGTAAAAAGTGTATCATCAAACTCACTTAAATTTGTCACGTATGATCTTCGCATTCTAAAGCCAAGCTGGCTGTTCCTAATTACGTTATTAGTTTCTAGGAACTCGACTATCGTAAGTCAAATTGAAAATTCGAGGATCTTTCCCAGGACAGGGGTTAAGCTAAATTGATTTATAATTACCTGGTTGATCTCTACTGCCTTTGTTATATATAGGATTCACATTAGCCAGTCTTCAGTCTGCTGGGACCTTTCCTTGTTCAGGTACTTGTTAAAGATAGATGTTAGAGTACTGCATATTACGTCCACCATATTTTTCAGTATTTTATGGTAGAAATGTTCTGGGCAGGGAGTTTTGTTACTGTTCATTTTATTTATTTATTTTTTTTCTTACTTCATTACTGATAATATGCATATTACTTAATACGTTTTGGATTGACATTTGTTGCCCTTCGGTGGTGTCACTGGCATCTACTGTCAATACTGAACTGGAAAAATTATTTTAAGTAAAGACTGAACTGAAAAAATTATTTAAAGTAGAGGCAATTTCCTTATCGCCCGAGACAGACAGATATATAGATATAGAGATAGATAGATAGATAGGTTGATAAAGAGAGAGAGAGAGAGAGAGAGAGAGAGAGAGAGAGAGAGAGGGAGGGAGGGAGGGAGGGAGGGAGGGAGGGAGAGAGAGATAGTGTTACAGAGATAAACAGACCACACAGACCTTACGGTCCCTACGAGGCGGTCCGACCTTAATACTAATCCAGTGCTATAATTATAGGAATAGGAGAATACGATAGCAAAGCAGTATCTCTCTCCCACCCTCCGGCATTTGCCGTACAGGAAACAAAAGAGGAAATAATACACTGCAGGACTGATAAACCTGATGGAATTTTATAGGATCGGCAGAAAGTAGAATAACATGGAAATGGAGAATTTGGCATAGAGCCACATATTTACTGTTGCATGAACTTTTTAAACTTATTTTTATATATCAAACAGATGAATAGTATATTTATCTATTATATTTGCCCTAAAATATTAGTCTATGTTGATTACTGGTTTAAGTGTATTGCGTTTGATAAATAAATGAATGTAGACGCGAATATGCAATAATTGCTCTATCTTAACTAAACGATACCAATCGCGTCGAGATACATGTCCAGCAGTCTCTTTTTAAAGATATTTATGGTACCACTCTCAATCACATTCCCAGGGAGTTTATTTCATTCACTTACAACAGAGTAAACGAAGAAGTTTTTGGTTGTATCAAGATTAGCCCTCTTTGCTCGCAACTTCATACCATTTCCACGAGTTACAGTCTCGGCAATAACTGTGAATAACTTGTTTAAACCAGAATTACCGTTTTAGAATCTGAAAACATTCAATTAGATGTCACCTGAGTCTCCGTTTTCTAGGAGCGAATAATTTTAATTTCCTGAGCCTCTCGAGATATGGTTTATTCCTCAGGGACGGGATTAATTTGGTAGCCTTACGCTGGACTGCTTCGAGTATTTGGGTCTTTGACTAGGTAAGACGCGCAAAATTGCACTGCAAAGTCTAAGTGTGGCCTGACTATGCTTTTGTATAGGAAGATTACAGTATCTCTGTTTTTATATGGCGAGAGAGAGAGAGAGAGAGAGAGAGAGAGAGAGAGAGAGAGAGAGAGAGAGAGAGAGAGAGAGAGAGAGAGAGAGAGAGAGAGAGAGAGAGAGAGAGAGAGAATTACAGGAAAGTAAAACAAAATTATTTGTGTGTGTGTGTGTGTGTGTGTGTGTGTGTGTGTGTGTGTGTGTGTGTGTCGGTTTTCACATGCTCACTCGTCTAATGAGGACACATTTAAGCCCTATTTTACAGAGCCTGACGTGCTGCTGATTATGTAATGTTGGAGAACCGACCAACCTCCACCCTTCTAGTGTCCACGGGCATAGGCAAGGGAAGCTGTTTTCATTGATCTTAACCCCTGCTGAAAGGAAGTCGGAGGTTAGGTTTCATACCAAATGAAGACCTGCTGTTATTAATTCAAAGTTATTCCACACTCCACGGGCAACAGTCATTGCGAACTTCCTCCTGCAGTCTACCATGGCTTCCAGTTCCTGTCTCACCATTATGCAACTGATCTTGGCTGGGTGCAATTCTGTGGCTAGGATTTCCCTTCAGACCAGGGTAAGAGTTGAGGTTAGGCATTCAGTCTGGCACACAGGTGAACCATGCGGAATAGAACTGTGCTGCAATGGTGATGCTTATGAGTGAGACAACGTGTTTACATCACTGAAGGAAGGCTGACTGGGTACAATCTATCTATCTATCTATTGCCAGACACCATAATCCCTAAAGGGGTGGCCATTTGACTTTGAGTTATTTGTTTTAAGGGGAGGGGCACTAACCCTCCACCAACCCACTTGTTCACACGTAGGGAGCACGTATGGTTTGGTTATATGGTTACCACCCAGCGTTGTAAATGGTTTCTTGGCTTACAGGAAACCATTTGGCTTGTCACTCAATGTAAAGCCACCTGTAAAGGAAAGAAAAGCAATAAGAAGTGACAGGAAAGATGCAAGAAATAGGAAGAGAGGAGGGGAGGCACAGAAAAAGAATGATAAAGGCTAAGGAAGAAGTAGGCAGCACTACATCAAGTGAGTGGATGATGGTCGCCACCACCTACCACCATAAACATGCCAAAATACATGTACAGTCAGGGAAAGTTCCGCATTACCCTCTGTTCGGAGCATTGGTGGTCGACGAAGAGTCACGAAGCAGCAGCCAGACCACACATGTCTGGTAACTGTTAGTGGGAGGAAGGGTGGCCGGCAGTGGGAGGGTTTGGAGAGTTGCTCACGCCGCAGTATCAATAGCCAATGATAATGCGTCCGACGTATTCTCAAAGTGCAAAAGAGGTTATGTTGTTTGTATGGTATCACACTGTTCTCTGAGTCTGTCTAGATTACTGCATATATAATACAGGTTTATTGTCAAAGGTATGCTTCTTTACCTTCGTTTCGTAATGTTCGATAGGATGATAGTTACAGAGACTGATCATATAATTAGGACTTCCCATGTCATTCTGTCAAAAGGAAAACGAAATGTCTGTTAATTGCTCATATAGATTTTTTTTTTATATTATTCTTGCACACTACCCTAGACTCTAGTTTGAGATTAATAATTACCAGAATAACACTAGGAATGTTCGCAGGCGGATGTTTGTGGTGGATGACAGAGGATAACAAATTTACACGAAGACAGAGAGAGAGAGAGAGAGAGAGAGAGAGAGAGAGAGAGAGAGAGAGAGAGAGAGAGATAATATAGTGGCTTTGTTTTCGAGTCGAAACAAAATATAAATCTCTGTCATATCGTTACGAGTATCTCCTGGGGAAACGTCTGATGTTAAAGTCGAGAGGGAATGAAAGCATCCAAACCTTCTGTTCGAACCCAGCAAACTTCAGTATCTTTCCTGACAATATTGACTCTGCAGATATCTATGTAATTCTTTAAATAGAATGCAAGCGTCATACTGTCATCTATCCGTACTAAAGTAACTCAAGCACACTGTCCAAGTCATACATTGCAGACTTACATGTGATTTTCAACCTATTACCAAACCCTCCTGTGTTCCCAATCCCCCGCCTCCCCCTCCTTCACACTCACAGTTACCAGACACATAAGGTCTTGCTGTTGCTTCACATTCACCTGTTTCACACCAGTGCTTCGAGAGGTGGGTAATGCGGAACTTTTCCTAACTGTACATGTAGGACAGATTTTCACACCCAGTTAGTTACATGTCCGCCCGACATGTCATCATTCTTGGCCTCGTGAGATGTCGATATGAATGAATCTTGATTTTTTTTTTTTTACACATTTCCTAGGGAAGCAAAGCTCTTGCAAGCTTGCAGTTTTTGGTTCTTTCCTTTTCTGGGGTAAAAGAAGAGAAGTGCACTGATAACTAACCCATTAAGATTTTGGTACGGACATTGTAAAGGGGAAGTAATTGAGAGAGAGAGAGAGAGAGAGAGAGAGAGAGAGAGAGAGAGAGAGAGAGAGAGAGAGATGCAACAGCCAGGAAATGAATAAAGCTACTCACCCCAAAATGGCAACACTGATAGCCTTCGTAGTGTTGGTAACATTGTTCCTCACTTCCCCTCGCTCACTTCGGTTTGCTGATGTTCCTCTGCATTCTCTCTCTCTCTCTCTCTCTCTCTCTCTCTCTCTCTCTCTCTCAAATTTTTCATGTAGATTTATAATCTATGTTTGAATGGCATACAGATTTAGGGTATGTAATCATAGATCATTCTACAAAATTCTCTCTCTCTCTCTCTCTCTCTCTCTCTTTCACACACACACACACACACACACACACACACACACACACACACACACACACACACACACACACACACACACACACTGTCTATCTGTCTGTCTCTGTCTCTGTCTGTCTGTCTCTCAAAAACTGCAGTTAATTTTCTAAACCATGTTCGGATGCCAAACAGATGTAGAGTACATAGATCATTCTACTCAATTCTGTCTGTCTGTCTGTCTGTCTCTCTCTCTCTCCACACACACACACACACACACACACACACACACACACACACACACACACACACAATCTTCGCCTATTTATCAGTTTGTCTGCCACCTAACTCGTTCTCCTTGATTCATTCAGTTTCTCTTCCCCTCTCTTCTCTCCTTCTCTCTTTCTGTCTCACTTTCTTTCACTGTGTTCTCTCTCTCTCTCCTTCTCTGCTGTCTCCACGTCTCTCACCACCACAGCCTGGATAAGACAGCTTAAAAGGTCACTCAGCATCCCGCACCAGACGAAAATAGGTGGCTGGGTGTTGAATCATTTATTTGTGTGTGTGTGTGTGTGTGTGTGTGTGTGTGTGTGTGTGAATCTCATCACCATCCCGCCATGCATAGAGATATACTAACTTCACTCTCATTTCATTCATCTTTATCCCTTCCGTCATTATGACGCATACACACTATCCAAAGAAAGTATCCGGGCCTTGTCGATGCCGTGGCCGGGAAACCAAGAATCCGTACTAATAAAATTAATCATGAATTTTGTCTTAGTTAGAACGACGTCCTAAAAACGAGTCTTAAGTACAAAATCTTCGTAATAAACTTGAGTCTTAGCTAAGTGTCGCTAAGCCAGAGGTGTGCTAAATGTAGCAACTGGTTTCGGTGGAGCTTTGATTAAAATCCGAATAGCAACAGAGAAAATAGGCAGTAAAACATATGAAGGTATTAGGTAATATATGAATTAATTTTTTGTTAAAAACATAGGGAAATAATTTCAGTATTAGGAAGTATCACTGCTGTGTGCGATTCGGGGAGAAGAGCAACAGACACAATGGAGGCCAATACAACCCAGCAGAGAGGGCAAGAAAAGGAGAAACGTTACCGAAAACAAAACTGGACACCGGACAGCACACTGCTTTTAGCACAACTGTTCTTGGATAATGTAAAAATCCTAAAATGGAGCTTCACTTCAGCGGGGAGTACACACCGTGCCAGGTAGGATGCTTGGAAAAGCATATGTGACAATCTTAATTCCGTATACCCAGGCACAGACAGAAGCATAAAGGAGTGCCAGAAAAGGTGGCAGACTGTGCAGGCTGAGGCAAGAGCCCGAATTGCAACGTACAATGAAGGGCTGGTTGGAACAGGTAAGGATCAACCTCCATATTGTTCTTTCCTTCTTTTTTCCTTTTTTATATTTTAATTTACATCTTGTCCGTTTCTTAAAGCAGTGCATACAATTGAAGCATCCCAATTAGTTTCACAAATTTAATCATACTAGTTGAGTATTGTTGTGGCGTTATACAACCATTGAATTATTACTGTTACACCATTTAAAAACATTCTTGGTAAGGTAAAGGTTGAAGCAGTGGAAGCAGCAGAAATAGGTTATATACAACCCAGATAACTGTCAGAAAAACAAAACAAAACAAGCTGGAGGAATATGAATTTCATTGGTAAGGTCCTTTTACTCCTTTCAATAAAGCATACCTTTATCAACATTCCTGTTGATATGGGTTGTTACCACAATTCTATAAAAATTAACCTATTGAAATACCGACATCCAACGACAACACGACACCCCCAGGAGGCGACAACGGATTTTTTTTTTTTTTATGCGAGGAAGAAGGAACCAAAGGCCATGAGCCCGCAGTAACAGTTCCCTCCAAGAGAAAAACAAAATACAATAGAGAGCCAAATTCAAGATCCGATCATTTTGAGATGCCTGGACACACTGCGTTTGAAAGACTGTAGATCATAGGCAGCAGGAAATACAGACAGAGGGAGACAGTTCCAGAGCTGACCTGTTGCATAAATGAAAGACTGGGAGTAACGGTTAACTCTTGCATTAGAGAGTTGGACAGAAAAGGGATGAGAGTTTGCTGCCAGACGGGTGCTACGCGCCCGTCGTAGAGGTGGAGGAATGCAAGCAGACAGTTCAGAGGAGCAGTGACCATTAAAGTAGCGATAGAAAAGAGATAAAGATGCAACAGTGCAGCGAAGAGACAGAGGTTGAAGGGAGTCAGTAAGAGGAGGAGAGTTAATGAGATGAAAAGCCTTTAACTCCACCCTATTGAGAAGAGCTGTATGAGGGGAGCCTCCCCACACATGAGAGTTGTACTCCACACAGGGGAGGATAAAACCCCTGTATAGAGTCAACATTTGTGCAGGGGTAAAGAAAGAGTGGAGTCGACTTATCACACCCAATCTCTTGGAAGCAGATTTTACAAGAGATGTAATATGATCTTTCCAAGATAAGTTCCGAGTAAATGAACCCCCAAGCATGTTCAAGGATGATGCAGGATTAAGCTGAATATTATTAAACATTAGTGGGTATACCTGTGGAAGATTTTGTCGGGTTGATAGGTGTAAGAACTGAGTCTTAGATGCATTAAAGACAACCATATTATTTTTACCCCAGTCAGAGATACGAGCCAAGTCAGACATTAGGTGTGCCATAGCCTCATCCCTTGTTTCTTGAAGTAACTGTTGAGATGGGCGTTGCGGGAACCGAATGGAAAGGTGAAGGGTGGAGTCATCAGCGTATGAGTGGATAGGGTTAGATGTACAGCTTAGAAGATCATTGATGAATAAAAGGAAGAGAGTTGGTGATAGGACAGAGCCCTGAGGAACACCACTGTTGATAGATCTAGGAGAAAAACGATGGCCGTCTACAACAGCGGCTATAGAACGACCAGAAAGGAAGCTAGCGATGAAGGCACAGATAGAAAGATAGAAACCGTAGGAGGGCAGTTTGGAAATTAAAGATTTATGCCAGACTCGATCGAAAGCCTTTGAGATGTCAAGTGCAATGGCAAAGCTTTCGCCAAAGTCCCGAAAGGAGGATGACCAGGAGTCTGAAAGGTAGGTGAGAAGATCGCCAGTGGAGCATCCCTGACGGAACCCATACTGACGATCGGAAAGAAGGTTGTGATAGGAAAGATGCCTTAAAATTTTTCTATTAAGAATTGACTCGAAAACTTTTGAAATACAGGACGTTAAAGCAATTGGACGATAGTTGGAGGGTTGGGAGTGGTCACCCTTCTTTGGGACTGGCTGAATGAGAGCAAACTTCCAGCAAGAAGGAAAGGTACAAGTTGACAGACAAAGGCGAAAGAGTTTGCCTAGGCAGGGTGTAAGCACAGAAGCACAGTTCTTGAGAACAACAGGAGGGACCCCATCAGGCCCATATGCCTTGTTAGTACTGAGGCCAGTGATGGCAGAAAATACATCAACTGAAGAAATTTTAATGTCAGCCATGAGGAAGTCAGAGGGGGGAAGTGATGGAGGAACAGCACCGGAATCGTCTAAGGTGGAATTGGAGGAGAAAGTCTGTGTGAAGAGATCTGCTTTATCATTAGAAGAAATAGCTACAGAACCATCAGAGTAGAAAAGAGGAGGGAAGGATGATGAGGTAAAGTTGATAGAAAGATTTTTGGCAAGGTGCCAGAAGGAGCGGGAAGAATTCGAGTTGGAGAGTTGAGAGCATTTAGTATGGATGAAATTATTTTTAGTAGAGCGAAGAACAGACTTAGCACGATTCCGGGCAGAAACGTAAAGATGATGTGATTCAGGGGTGGGTTGGCTCCGGTACCTTTTGTAGGCCTTCTCCTTGTTGCGGACAGCATTAGAACAAGCGTGATTAAACCAAGGCTTTCTTGCATTAGTCAAAGGATATGAGAAAGGAATGTATGCTTCCATGCCCGAGAGAATAACCTCCGTAATGCGCAAGGCACACTCAGATGGCTCACGGCCATGGAAGCAATAATCATTCCAGGGAAATTCAAAGAAGTACTGCCTGAGGGCCTCCCAGTCCGTGGCTCCAAAATGCCACAGACGACGTTTCCCTGGAGGGTCCACAGGCCGTATCGGAGTGATAGGACAGGTTAAGGTAATAAGGTTGTGATCGGAGGAGCCCAACGGAGAGAAAAGATTAACAGAGTAAGCAGAAGGATTAGTTGTGAGGAAGAGGTCAAGTATGTTGGAGCTCTCTCCAAGGCAGTCAGGGATACGGGTAGGGTGCTGTACAAGCTTCTCTAGGTCATTAAGGATAGAAAAGATGTAGGCTTGTTCACCAGGTGGATCCGTGAAAGGAGAGGAGAGCCAAAGGTGGTGGTGAACATTGAAATCTCCAAGAATGGAGATTTCAGAGAAAGGAGAAATGGACAGAATGTGTTCCATCGTAGAAGTAAGATAGTCGAAGAATTTTTGATAGTCAGTAGAATTAGGGGATAAGTAAACAGCACAGATATATTTAGTCAGAGAATGACAGGAAAGCCGAAGCCAGAGTGTGGAGAATTCAGAAGAATCAAGTTCAGGAACACGAGAGCAAGATAAGTCGTTGCGTATGTATACACAACAGCCACCTTTGGCTTTGAAATGAGTATAGAGAAAGTAGGAGGATACAGAAAAGGGTTTGCTGTCAGTTGCCTCAGACAGCTGAGTCTCAGTTAGAAAAAGAAGGTGAGGTTTAGAGGAGGAGAGGTGGTGCTGAACAGAGCGAAAGTTAGAGGAAAGGCCGCGAATGTTGCAGAAATGAAGAAGAAGAGAGTCAGACAGTGGTTCCAGGCACCTCGAGTCGTCACTGGGAGAGGGGCAGATGGCGGGGGCATTTATGGTCCCCCCCCCCCTGGGGACTCTGAGGCTTGAAGAATCGACGCCATTTTTGGTGAATTTTGAATAGGAAGTGTAGTGTGTAATGTGCATGTAGTTTGGTGAAGATAGTTAGAGAAATTTGTACTGGAGAGCATGCTGGCCTACTCTCTGTGTAACGGAGACACTGAAAAAGTTCAGCAAAGGGGGATGGTCAGGAACTAGTCCTGAGGGCTGATGAAACGAGAGCTCCAGCACTCCCTGTCATCAGCTTTCCATCCACCTCGGGAGTACTGCCCTGCTCGACTGGTGCTACAGTCTACTCCTTAGAGCGAGCGGGATGTCCGTGCAATATGAGTGCAAGTCCCTTGGAACCGCACGCCCCTACTCCCCGAAACCGGCCCGGCATGAACACCTCATCCCAGGCGCATTACTCTCTCTCTAGGCCGGCCTGTGTCAGGATCGGGATAGAGCTGAACTTTCCACCCTAAGCAATGCCCCAGAGATGGCCTCTAGCTGCTCACCCTCAGAGATGGCCTCTGGTTGCTCACAGCCCGAGACGGCCTCTAGCCACTCCACCTTGGCTGCCTATCCCCCCTGCAGGACCTGTGACGGCCTCCAGCCACACACAGGAAAAGAAAGGCATGTCCCCTTTCCTCCTGCAGTAGTCTCAGAGGGCATGACACCAGCGACGGCCTCCAGCTGCGCCCATAGACGGGAGGCGGCCTCTAGCCGCTCTTCGCCTGCACGTCGCCCTTTATATGGGGCTTCAGCAACGACCTCCAGTTGTGCCTGTAGACGAGTGACGGCCTCCAGATGAACCCCGTCTGTGGCCCCATCAGGAAGTCGGGCCCTGGCAATGGCCTCCAGCCACTCCGACAGGGTAGGGACGGCCCCTAGCCGCCCTCCTCGTGTAGCCCAAGGGACCTCGGCAAAGGCCTTCAGCCGCGTCAGGGAGGAACGCTTCCAAAGCCCCTCGCCCCCTGTGACTTTGCAGTGTGAGGGTGACCTCTGCCCCTCCCCATCCACTGGCAGTGGAGCCGGGTGTCCCCATCCCTGCCCGGATTGAGGCAGCCCCCAGACGGAGGATTCCCAGCTAGTGGACTGGTGGCGAGACCCTGTATTGTCCCTGGGGCTGTTCTCCCTACAACCGGCTCCCCGAGAAGACCTACCCCTGACGGCCCCCTGCCTGGGACGCCGCTGCAGCCCTGCTCTGACGGGGAGACACCAGGAAGGGGACCGCAGCCATCGGGACCCCGACAGTGCCCCCAGCACCCTGGGGCGAGGCCTCCCCAGCCTCCGGCCCAAGCAACGTTGCTCTCCCACCAGGCGCATACGGAAACGCCCAGAGAGGCTGTTTGCCCCGTATCCTGGAGGCCAGACTTAATCCCCAGCCCCCAGCATGAGGGACCCTTCACCACACCCCACCCACAGTCCGTGGACGGAGACGACACTCACTCTTGCCCACAAATAGTGACCCAGTCTGTGTGTGATGAAGTGAACTAAAGTGGAGGACAGTGCCGAGAGAAAAAATGGACATCCAGTGCAACAGTGTCTAACCATAACCAACACCCCCCCTCTTGTGATTGTGCCAACCTATAGTGATCCTTAGCTCCCCTGCCCCCCTGTAATCTCATCCACCCTTAGTGAACTCCTAGAACGAGTGTAGAATGGTGAAGCAGTAAGTCCTCTCACGACAAAAAGCCACTAAAGTGATATACTGTGTACTGTGAAATAACCAGATCTGAATTCTCATTCCTAATAATATGGCGCGAGCCTAAAGACAGTGAACAGTGCCACACCCACTTCCCCTGATATACCTATTGTGTCTACCTTGAGAGAGGGGTGTGTGAGTTGGGAGCTGGGCAGTGAAATGGCGGGGGACAGGGCGACTTGGAGGCGATTTGTTTATGGCCACCCCAAACGGGATTGAGGCGTCTGGCAATAGATAGATAGATAGATAGATAGTCTACCTTGTATCCTGCGAGAAATACTCAACCAGATTCAGCAGCCCAAGAATTGATGTGACATAAATATTGTGAGATTGTCTGCCTGTTACTGTATTGAAGAATTTGTGAATATACTTGTAGGTTGTTGCCTAGAGTTTTTATGCCCTGTTCCTCTTATGCTTGTGGTCTAGCCCCAGTGTAGAAATGAACCCAACTGCAGGCTAGGCATTTCTAGGATGGAAATCCACCCTAAAAACACCTAGCATAACACTTGTGGACAGTGGTGGTTCTTGACCGGGGCAGAATTAAGATTACGAGAGGAACAAACAGGGACAATATCAAAATGGCGACAAAACTACACGTTCAATTACCCAAATTCGACCAGGAACAGTATGACATCCATACATATTTATCCATCGTCAAACCACTGCTCAATATTGGGATTGAGGATGATAGACAGAAAATAGCTGTAACCCTACCACTGCTGGGCAAAGTAGCAGCCAGTATTGCGCCCAAAGTTGTCCCCGAACTAACATGGGTGAATTTCAAGAAAATAGTGACCCAAGCCATCACACCCTCCCTGGGAAAAGTAGTGGCACTATCACAATTGGATAACTTAACATACAATGGCAACCTGGACAATACACTTATCCAGGCATGGCAACTTGTCACCGCCACATATCCAGAACCAGACACAGAGACCTGGGAGCAACATACATTCAGTACCCTGCTCAGAATCCTCCCCAGCATGGTCAAGGAGCACTTCACCATACACGACCCAACAGGGGATCTAGACAGGGACACCCAGCTGATACGATGACTCCTGACTTTCCACTCCACTCCCCAACAAATCAGCATGGTTAGCAAGTTTCCGAAAAATAAACCAGCACCGCAAGGCATGCCTCGACCCTCACCAGCCCGCATCAGCCCCACACCGGCACCCCACCAACCCAGGGCTTATCCCTCGAGCAAATGCCCCAGCCAGAAGGAGAACCAAAACCTCATCTCAATCAACCCCTGGGAGTTCTCCACATGTAGCCACAGATGCCTACTCCACGACATGCGTGAGCAACTCAAGACTGCCAGGCAAAAATTAAACACCCCAGGCCAACGCAAAGTCTCATCCCTGGAGGACGAGGGCCCTGAAGACAACGCCCCACCAGTAGAAAACACCGACCCCGGGGAACCAGAGCCAGAGGAGGAGGAAACTCCCCAACAGCTGGATTTTGAGGCCCACCCTTGCACTTCGCCACGGTGGCGGGGGCCACCTCCCACGAATACCGCCCCCCAGTCTATGACAAGATGAGACTGAATGGGGTAAAGGTGAGGCTGCTGGTCAACATGGGAGCAGCCAGATCCTGCCTCTACAGCCACTTCTACTCCCATCACAAGTTGGCCTTCGGCCCGGTTTTTCCTGCGTCGACTCATCTTGTAGATGCTGGGGATGGCCCCCTGCCCATCCATGGAAAAACCCATGCCCTACGTGCTGACACCCACCAGCGCATCTCCACTCAACATAAGTTCATTAACTTTGATTCCACCTGCCATAACTAAGATGGATACCTGGGGCTGGACCTCCTGCAAAAACTAAGAACCACCATCGATTGCCACAAGTGGCAACTTCAGTTCAGGAGAACCCCAGCCCCTATCCCCGATCCTCGGCAATCAATATGCACCTGTGCCCCCACTCCTCCCCCCTTCCCCTCCTCCCATTTTTGTTCCCCTCCTCCCTCCCCCACCCCCACCTTCCCCGCCATCATCGTCTCCACCATGACGATTTCCCCGCAACACGAAGCTTGGCTCCCGTTGAACAGGCCCACCAGAACATCTGTCCTCTTCTCCCCTGACCTGGTGCCTGGAATGCTTTCGGCCTGTTTCTTATCCCCCACCTTCCTTCCCCCATACATCGCGGCGGTCAAGATCATTAATATTACCACGACCCCACTCACGCTACCAAAGGGGCTCATAGTGGGAGAGATGGAAGAAGCAGAGCCATGCCCCACAACCACCTCCTCCACCCCTGACCTCCTACCCCCCCTACCCAAGCATCTGTCACTCCACCAAACTGTCACTTTTTGCCACCTCCTCCTGGACTTTCAGGACCTCTTTGCATCAGGCCCCTCCGACACTGGCCACACCACCTACCTGACCCATCAGATACACACCACAGGACTACCAAATTGCCAGCCATCCCTATGGAAAAACCCGAAACAAAGGATGGAGGAAGACCGGCAGGTCCAGGAAATGCTCGAATCTGGTGAGATCTCACCGTCCACCGGCCCCTGGTCCTCTCTCATCGTCCTTGTCAAGAAAAAGGACAGCACCAATCGATTCTGCATGGATTATCGCCACCTCAATAACGTGATCATCAAGGATGCCACCCCCCTTCCCAGGATTGACGATTCCCTTGACTCCATGTATGGCGCCTCCTGGTTTTCGACACTAGACCCCCAGTCGGGATACTGGCAAGTTCCGGTGCACCCAGAAGGTAGAAAGAAGACTGCTTTTTCCACCAGCAACAGGAAACATTACGAATTCAGTGTTCTGCCCTTTAGTCTCTGCAACGCCCCCACCACATTCTCCCGATTGATGGAGTCTGTCCTCAACAGCCTTACCTGGGAAATTTGTCTGGCATACCTGGACGACGTCATTCTTTTCAGCAAGACATGGGCTGATCACCTCTACTACCTCAGGAGGGTCTTCCAGCGCATCCGTCAAGCCAGTCTGTAGCTATGCCCCTCCAAGTGCGTCCTTGCCACCCGGACCATCTCCTTACTGAGGCATGTGATCTCAAAAGACGGAATAGCACCCAACCTGGACAAACTGCACCATTGCCAACATTCCCCTACCCTGAGACGTCCACAAACTCTGGGCCTTCCTGGGCCTTACTTTGTATTATTGACACTTCATTAAGGGATTCGCTGATATCGCTAAGCCCCTTCATGACCTGACCTGGAAGGGAGAACCCTTTACCTGGAACAACAAACAACGGGAGGCGTTTCAGGAACTGAAACGCAAACTCATCACCGCCCCAATCGTCGCCTTCTCCGATTATACCTTACCCTTCCGACTATACACAGACGTTTCTCTGATAGCCATCGGTGCCATCCTCGCCCAAGTGCAAGAGGGGCAAGAACACATCATTGCCTGTGCCAGTCGCACCCTAAACCAGGCGGAGAAGATCTACGCTGCCACCGAGAGGAAGTGCCTGGGTATCATCTGGGTCTTGGAACATTTCCAGGCATATCTTTCTTGGACCCATGTCACAATTATCACTGACCACCAGTCGCTCCAATGGCTTCGCCAGTCTGATACTCACAATGCTCATTTTATTAGATGGAGGGAGACCTTAGAGGAGTTCAACTACGAGATCTCCTATTGCCCCGGCAAACTCCACACTAACGCCGACGTGTTCTCCCGTCTCCCAGTCCACACCCTCCAACCTGGATCAGAGTTCCTCGTACAGTGGCGCAACGAAGATTGGCCACCTGGATTCCACCCCACTTTTTCACCAAACTCCACCAGCAGGGCCACCATTTACTCACCCTGTTGAGGCACATCATCCTTGCCCCCGATACCACCCTAGACACCATGAAACACCTTCACTTCAAAAACGGGATCCACCTCGGGATGAAAAGGCTACTCCAAGTTTTTAGTGGTATTTACTGGACTCCCAACCCCTCCAAGCTAGCCAAACAGACCATCCAATCCTGCTGGGCATGTGCGCTGGGCAAGGACATCACCCACACCTCTGGCCCTTTGGGGAGCATCACTGCCCACAAACCCTGGCAGCTGCTATCCATGGACATGGTAGAGCCCCTACCACCCAAGGTGGGCTACTGGCATATTATCACCTTTGTCGATACCTACTCCAAATTCCTCATCATGTGCCCAGCCAAAGAACACCACGCTGTGGCCATAGCCGACGCCCTAGTCTGCCACATCTTCCCCTACTTTGGAATCCCTCAGGCCCTGCACTCGGACAACACCCTCGAATTCACAAGTACTGTCTGGAAAGAGCTAGCTGACCTAGTCGGCTATCACTTTTCCCACTCCTCCCTGTATTGGCCACAAGGAAATGGAGTCTGCGAAAGAGCCACCGTACCCTTATGAATGAAGTACGGGCCCGAATCGAGGAGACAAAAAAGAAGACTGGCTGGCCCACGTCAAGCTCGTCCAATGGGGGATGAACTCCTGCCCCCAGGAAGACGGCATCTCCCCACACGAGTGTGTGTTTGGGGAAGTGCCTCTCCTCCTTCTCCTGTGGCGACACCCGCAACCACCCTCCACTCCTCCTGCGTCCGACCCCCTCCACCACCTCAAGCAGCAACTCCACCACCTCCAAAATGGCCTAGACCTCCAACCTGATGCTGCCCCCTCCAACCCCTACAAGCCAGTGGCAAAGCTACCTGTTCCACACAAACTCGCCCCACACTTCATGGGTCCCTATACAGTCAGCCACGTTCCCAACCCCTACCAAGTAATCATAGACTACAATAACACTCCCCGCACCTACAGAAACCGTCATGTACGCCCTTTCCATGCCCCCACCTCTCCCCAGTCTTCCCCACCCACCCCCAACCCACCCCACCTCGCCTCCTCAGACTCCCCTCTCGACTCCTACAATTGCTACATTACCCCCTACTCCCCCTCCCCGCCATCACTGATGCCTCCCCCCATCATGCTGCATAACATCTCACTCCCACCCTCGCCAATGCTGCAAATTCGCCCACCAGTCCAACCCCCTACCCCACCACAGCTTCCTTCCCCCGCCACCTCACCCACCCCCAACCTGCCAACCTCCACCCTGATGATGCCCACACCACCCCAGATCAAGACGCCCGCAACTGCATGCATGCCGTCCCCTGCCACTGCCACCTGCTCACCATCATCCCAAACTCCCCCACCCATCCCCACTACTTCCCACACTACACCCTGTGCAACCAGAGCAACACGAAACCATATGCCCACATCACCACCCACTCTCACCCTCAGAACCACCATCACCCACTCCAGCCACATTTCATGCCCTCCAGCAAGATACACCGCCACCCCATCCACCACCCCCCCTCCTCGCCCCCACCACAGAGTCGAACTACCCCCAATCCTCACACCTCTAATACAACTCCCATCACCCTCATGATACACCAAGTTCAGCCCCCTCCAATCTCTATCCCCAGGGAAAACCCAGTCGAATCACCCCAACATAAAACCACCACCACCTCCCCATTCGCTAGCATTCAGCCGAGGCCCCTAGGAAGACAGCTACCTCCAGCTGTGAAAATAAGGTGCGCCACCTGGACACCAGCCTTCGAAGAGAAGCACCGCATTTGCGGACCCCACCACCTACTCCAGCTCCTCCAAATGGCTTCCCAACCTTCCACCCTCTTCCTCAACTGTGCCCCACGCCAAAACGAAAATCAAATGACCGCATGGTAGGCAACCTTCCTGCAACACCTGACGCCGGCCCACAACACCAACACCACCAAGACCTACTACCTCTAAGCACGGGAACGTGACTTTTCCCACCCTGATGGTGGTGAAACACTGACATCTAACAACTGCACGACACCCCCAGGAGGTGACAATGGAGGGTTAGATGGAGTGAGCAGGACGTCCATGCTATACGGGCACAAGTCCCTAGGAGCTGCGCGCCCCTACGCCCTGGAACCGGCCCAGCACGAACACCTCAGTGTGGGCGCATTACCCTCTTGCCAGCCTGGCCTGCATCAGGATCGGGGTAGAGCTGAACCTTCCACCCTAAGCAACGCCCTAGAGACGGCTCTAGCCGCTTACCCTTAGAGACAGCCTCTGGCCGCTCCACCTACAAGATGGCCGCTAGCCACTCACAGCCCGAGACAGCCTCTAACCATTCCACCTGGGCTGCCTATCCCCCCTGCAGGACCTGTGATGGCCTCCAGCAGCACACAGGAAAAGAGGGGCATGTCCCCTTTCCTCCTGCAGTAGTCTCAGAGGGCACGACACTGGTGACGGCCTCCAGTTGCGCCTGTAGCTGGGAATGGCCTCTAGCTGCTCTTTGCCTGCACATTGCCCTTTATGTGGGGCTTCTGTAACGGCCTCCAGCCGTGCCCTAGATGAGCGATGGCCTCCAGCTGTGCCCTGTCTGTTGCCTCATCAGGAAGTCGGGCCCAGGCAACGGCCTCCAGCCACTCCAACAGGGTAGGGATGGCCCCTAGCTGCCCTCTTCCTGTTGCCCAAGGGACCTCAGTGACGGCCTTCAGTCGCACCAGGGAGGGATGCTACCAAAGCCCCTAACCCCATGTGACTTTGCAACATGAGGGCGACCTCAGCCCCTCCCCATCCACCGGCAGTGGAGCCAGGTGTCCTCATCCCCGCCCGGATGGAGGCAGCCCCCAGATGGAGGATTCCTAGCTAGTGGACCGGCAGCGAGGCCCTGTATTGTCCCCAGGGCTGTTTTCCCTACAACCGTTGCCCGGAGAAGACCTGCCCCTGACGAACCCCTGCCCGGGATGATGCCGCAGCCCCGCTCTAATGGCAAGACACCAGGAAGGGGACCGCAGCCACCGGGATCCTGATGGCGCCCCCAGCACCCTGGGACGAGGTCTGCCCAGACCTCGGCCCAAGCGACATTGCTTTCCCACTAGGCGCATACAAAGACGTCTGGAGAGGCTGTTTGGCCCGTATCCTGGAGGCCAGACTTAACCCCCAGCCCCCCGCACGAGGGGCCCTTCACCATGCCCTACCTGCATTCCGTGGAAGGAGACGACACCCACCCTTGCCCATGAATAGTTACCCAGTGTGTATGTGATGAAGTAAACTGAAGTAAGGACAGTGCTGAGAGAAAAACGGACATCCATTGCAACAGTGGCTAACCATAACCAACACCCCCCCCTCTTGTGATTGTGCCAACCTATAGTGATCCTTAGCTCCCCTGCCGCCCTGCCGTAATGTCATCCACGCTTAGTGAACTCCTAGCATGAGTGGAGAATGATGAAGCAGAAAATCCCCTCAGGACAAAAAGCCACTAAAGTGATAGACTGTGTACTGTGATATAATAGATCTGAACTCTCATTCCTAATAATACGGCACGAACCTAAAAACAGTGAACAGTGCCACACCCACTCCCCCTTATATACCTATTGTGTCTATCCCTTATCCTGCGAGAAACACTCAACCAGATTCAGCAGCCCAAGAATTGATGTCCAGATTCAGCAGCCCAAGAATTGATGTGACATAAATATTGTAAGATTGTCTGCCTGTTTGTCATGGGGTTTTTAAGAGTATGCAGTTCTGGAGAATAATTATTCATAATACTTAAGAACAGAACAGGACAATGAATTGTCTTGTGAAAATCAAGCAATGATTACTTTATGCCGACTTACTTCGACGATTCTCTAAGGATGAGAATTTATAAACTTTCTCAACAGTACACAGCAGAGAATAATTATTCACACGTGCTGTTTATTAGTACTGTTGGCCTCTGGAGAAAGTGAGTCCACCCCTAACAATCAATAACTAATGCTATTAATGATAAACAGGTTCTTGCTGGTGCAATTAACTCCTAGATGGCACAACGGATTTAAGTTAATAAAAAGGACTGGCCTAAGTACCAGTTGTAACTAATGCAAAGCGTTTATGAAAACTAGGAGCTGCAACTAGAATAAGCTTATGGAGAAATAAAACATGAGTTTACATTACATTAAGCTCAAGAAAAAGAACTGTTAAATTTATTGATTACAATGAAATAAATTTACGTTACATGTTTCAAAATGAATTCAAAATAAGGAGATCGCACTCGCTCGCTCACTCAAAAGCTAAACTCTTAAACCTAGGAAAAACGAAATGAAATACTGGTCAGAAAAGTGGACTAAGCAGATGACTGGGCGTTATTGCTGAGAGAGGATGCTGCACAAGCTGAGCCTCTCGCCAAATCATGCTAGGTGGGAATTCAGGAACTGGACAACGGCGGCACTGCTACACACTGGGCCCAACCTGCTTCCACAGCACTCAAATCCTGACTGATTCAAATCGTGGGAGAGAGGCGAGTGTCGGGCTGCGCTTGCTAACAGCCAACGAGTGTGAGTGATACACACCTGCAATATCACTCAGCGGAGGTGCTGACATCGCGCACAAGGACGATCACTTATGAAACAATGAAAAATGTCCTGAAAACATTCCCGACTGAGTAAATACGGGGATGGTTAAACTGAGTGATAAATACTGGGATTCCACTAGAATTCGCTGTTTCCCACCAAAGTTTAATGTCACGAGTTTATTTAAATATAGGACGCGCCGACTCGTGACATTACGCCCCATCAAAATGAATTTTTTTTTCTCAGGGAAAAAAATGTCAATATACATACATATAAATCCTAACTCAGTCACACAAGATTCACACTGGTGTGTGTGTGCTATCCTGCTACAGGAAAAAGTAACAGTCGCCAGTGAGCGAAAAAAAACTCGTTTTTACGTTAATAGAAGCAAGCTTGAGGAAAAAACTCTGCGACGACAGTGAAAAATCCTGTACTCAGGTCAAACTGAGCAAAAAATTCACTACATTTACATTAACAACTAATTGTTATGTAGCGTGATGTATGTAATACATGGTGTACATGTGACAGCTGTGGTGTAACTGTACCTACATGTAAAATCATGTAATACAAATTTATAGTAAATAATGATGATGAGGCAGAAGAGAAGGGGTGGCAGCATGCGACAGGGACGACCAGCTGATCTGCACGACAATGCTGCACCCACCAGCTGCACCTGCAAAAGGAATCAAGGTGGAGCATCAAAAGTGTCATTTCTCTCTCTCTGCCTAGCAATCAATACTTATGTTATGATTAACCAGGAAACGTAGTCTTAGGATTTACAAGTTTCTCAGGACCCTTGTAGTTTACTGGTTAAGCTAACTTATTAACCAGGAAACGTGTCAGTTCTTGAATTGCTCAAATCTCTTAGAACCGGCAGTTTACTAGTTAACCTAACATTATTAACCAGTAAACGTGTCAGTTCTTGCATTGCTCAAATCTCTTAGAACGGGCAGTTTACTGGTTAACCTAACTCTACACTTACGATTAATGACAGGAAGCTGAGAATCGCTACGCAATCTCGGGCAGGTCACGTTTTAACACCCACCATGGGTGTGAACGCTGATGTGGACAATGTGCATTCTCCGGGAATCCTCAGAGAGGCCCACAGCTCGAGGCGCTCCACAAGGTAATACATACACAGCCTCGGACCGTCTCTGCAGGGTTCTCGAACTTCCCCCTTAACTTATGGCTTACACATATGTACAGGCCCTGGACATACTGTGTCCTGTGGGGCCAATGGGCGAGACGTCAGGTCTGCATTCACTTCACCACTGCCCTGTCTCTCAACTGACTCTGAGATTATGGGTGTGGATTGCAACAGCACAGGAAGGACATGTCCCTGATTCGTGGTACGTGGACACACATTGCAGGAATGCACAAAACTATTTATTTCTCGTCCCATCCCTGGCCAGAAAAAGTCAGCTCGGATATGGCCCTGGGTCTTCCTTTTGCCCATGTGATCTCCTGAGGCTGAACAATGACCCCATTCTAACACTGCTTGGCGGTACTTAGCGGGAACGATGAACTGCAGTCGAACCTCGCCCTGGGGTGTTCATGACTCACGGTACAGCCGTCCTTGTTTACGAAGGAACTTGGCTTGACCTCCCCGTGAATACTTAGTCACTCAACCCTTTTGTTTCTTCCCCATGGCAGCAAGTGTCGGGTCAGAATGTTGTTCTTGAACAATGTCTTGGCTACACATCAGATTTTGCGGCGATTCAATGGTCACCGGGGTGACACAGTTTGGAGCCTCAACCATGGCTCATGTTACTGTAGCCGAAGTCTGAGTAGCGTCATCTTCAGTGCAACTATCCTTGGCACCGGGAATATTGCCTATGATAAGGTCAAATAAAGGTTCTGGCATGACAACTGTGAGTGTCATACCAGTGTAAAATGGAGATGCCACCTGGATACATGCCTCAGGGAACAATCTCACTGATCCATCAATAAGGTTAGCTTGGATCTGTCGACCTGTGCACTGCGCAGGCTGCCTGACAGAGCAACCTGAGGACCCATTGTCTCTCAGGACCTTCACAGGAATGGCTCCCACATACCCTGGCTGAACAAAGAAGGTACTGTCACCTGTGGGAGGACCTGTGGAGGAAGCAGCTAGACACTGATTAGGCTGCTGAATAAATGATGCGGCAAACATGGTGCCCTGAGACTTAGATACTTGAGGGGTCGTACTCACTGTCTGGGGAGATGGAGCATTGGCCATCTGTGGAGGGGGGTTCACTGTCGCCGTGGGACTAGTGAACTGTGGGGAAGTACTCGTATTGCTAGGGACGACACCACCGTGCTGCTGCTGAGGAATGAAGGCTGCATTCGCCTCCTGCCTCCGAGGGGCTGGTGCTGAAAAGGTTTGTCCCGTCGGTCGGTTGCGTGGCTGATACTGCTGCTGGTTAGGGTACTTGTTGTACCTCTTCCACTCAGGTTTCTGAGTGTTTTGCCGCTGGTCCTTCCTCTGCGGTTTTGGACCTTGGCCATTATTCTGAGAACGGCCTTGTTGCTGGGGTTCACTCTGAGACGGTTTCCCAGATTTATCAGCTTTCCTGTTCCAGGTATGCTGCTTGCGAGTTTGATACCCGTATGCAGTGAAGAATGCATCAGCCTTCTTCACCATTAGGCTGGCATCCCTTACCTGGCAGATCTTAAGCTGAGCCATAAGTTCAGTAGGCCATGACTTTTCTAGCTGCGTGCACAGCATAAGGTCAATTATCCCCTCATGTGTGGAAGGAGTTTCATCTTTCTCCATCCACTCATCTAAGTAAGCAGTAAGCCGATCAAGAAACTGAACAGCAGTTTCTTTTTCCCGTAAATGTGCCCTCATGAACTGACTCTTAGCATCGTCAACTGTGAGACCGTACGTTTTGACGAGTGTGGCCTTCATCATCTCATACATGATATTGTCTCCACGAATTCTGTGGAGAATATCGAGAGCAGGGCCCTCAAACAGGCTAAAAAACTGAAGCTGCTTAGCTGCATCATCCAGCTGGTAAAGTTGAGCCATGTCTTCAAAACAAGCTATGTATGGCTCGATTCGCTCGCCTTCCTTGTATGGAGGAAGCTTTATGTATGGAGTTGCCACAATATGTGCAGGGATAGTGCTTGTGGAGCTTGGGCCAGCTGCACCAGATGTGTCTGAAGCCAAGGAATCTCGCTTGAGCTTCAACATTTCAAATTCATGTTTTTCGTGTGCTTCTCGCTCCGCACGTTCGTGTTCTCGTTCTCTCTCTCGTTCCTCACGCTGTTTTTGCTCATGTTCTAACTCGAGTTCGCGTTGTTTTCGCTCGTGTTCTAACTCGAGTTCGCGTTGTTTCCGCTCATGTTCGCGCTCTTTTTCGTGTTCCTCACGCTGAATTCAACGCTCTTCACGAGCATCATTCTCGCGTTGCTGCTCGTAATTAAACTGAGAGAGGACAGTCCTTTATTTTCTCGGGGTCAGTAAGCCCCATATCTTTAGCTTCCTGTACATAGACGCTGGTAGACATGATGCTAAGTCAATCTAAGTGAACTAGCGACTCAGTACTGACTGCAATTTTGCAGAGAAAGATGCCAATAATCGAGAATAAAGAATATAGGCACAGGTTAGTGGTGACCAGTTTTATCTAATTTAACTGGTAAAGAAAGAATTTTAAATAAACAACTGGCTGTGAAGGCTATTATGTAAATTAATAAAAATGAATTAATAATCACCAGTAAGACAGTGCCTATAGACTTTAATGATAAATACCTAAGTATGAGTGAGTGAGTATTATCTCGTGAATAGCTTTAGAGCTAGGAGTTAATATCCTGGAATGAGGTCGCCAAATGTCACGGGGTTTTAAAGAGTATGCAATTCTGGAGAATAATTATTCAATAATACTTAAGAACAGGACAATGAATTGTCTTGTGAAAATCAAGCATTGATCACTTTATGTCGGCTTACTTCGCCGATTCTCTAAAGACGAGAATTTATAAACTTTCTCAACAGTACACAGCAGAGACTAATTATTCACACGTGCTGTTTATTAGTACTGTTGGCCTCTGGAGAAAGTGAGTCCACCCTTGACAATCAATAACTAATGCTATTAATGATAAACAGATTCTTGCTGGTGCACTTAACTCCTAGATGGCACAACGGATTTAAGTTAATAAAAAGGACTGGCTTAAGTACCAGTTGTGAGTAATGCAAAGCATTTATGCAAACCAGGAGCTGCAACTAGAATAAGCTTATGGAGAAATAAAATACGAGTTTACATTACATTAAGCTCAAGAAAAAGAACTGTTAAATTTATTGATTACAATGAAATAAATTTACGTTACATGTTTCAAAATGAATTCAAAATAAGGACATCACACTCACTCACTCAAAAGCTAAACTCTTAAACCTAGGAAAAGCGAAAAGAAATACTGGTCAGAAAAGTGGACTAAGCAGATGACTGGGCATCGTTGCTGAGGAAGGACGCTGCACACGCTGAGCCTCTTGCCAAATCACGCTAGGTGGGAATTCAGGAACTGGACAATGGCGGCACTGCTACACACTGGGCCCAACCTGCTTCCATGGCGCTCAAATCCTGACTGATACAAATTGTGGGAGAGAGGCGAGTGTTGGGCCGCACTTGCTAACGGCCAACAAGTGTGAACGATACACACCTGCAGTATCACTCAGCGGAGGTGCTAACATCGCGCACAAGGACGATCACTTATGAAACAGTGAAAAATATCCTGAAAACATTCCCGATTGAATATATATGGGGACGGTTAAACTAGTGATAAATACTGGGATTCCACTAGAATTCGCTGTTTCCCACCAAAGTTTAATGTCACGAGCTTATTTTCATATAGGACGCGCTGACTCGTGACACTGTTACTGTATTGAAGAATTTGTGAATGTATGTGTAGGTTGTTACCTGGAGTTTTCATGCCCTGTTCCTCTTATGTTTGTGGTCTAGTCCCAGTCAAGAAAAGAACCCAACTGCAGGCCAGGCATTTCTAGGATGGGAAGCCGTCCTAAAAACACCTAGCATAACACCTGTCTAATACAAGGATGTGCTTCAAAAATTAAACAAATAAAAATTGCAGTTAGACAAAATAAACAGAACTCCTTCCTTGCACTTGAAGTATTACTAAGTTCTAATGGAAGTTTCTTTGGAGAAAAGATGTACAAGTGAGATAATGTAATACCAGTTGACCTAGCTCAAACTGTAAGTAGGACCAACTATGTAACTTACTATTCTCAGATTTTAGTTTCCATTTTATTGAATACTAGCTGTCCTCCCAAATAATTATCCAGCTACAAGTAATGGAAAAATTAATCATTGGTAATTTGCCTCCTTTTGTAGGTGGTGGTCCCGCACCGCCTCCCCTCAGTGACCTCGATGAGATCATCGCAAAAATACTTGGTTTTAACAATGTCACCGTGGAGGGGACTTGGAACCAGTTGGATATTAATGAGGTCCATGCTCCAGTGACCTTATCAGATGATGGACTTAGTACCGAAAGGAAAGATAATTTCTGAAGTATTATGTCCTGAGAGTTTTTTGTTTGATTTTTATTTTTATTTTTGATGGCCACAATATTTCATTCCTCACTCATACCATTCAGTTAACTCGCTGTTTAGTTATGTGTTTTAGATTCCCGTATTGTATCCCTTGATCATTCATATACTCTTCCATAATTCATTATTCATACTTCAGCACCATCATTTAACGTTTCCTTCTATCGTTTGCTTCATGAAATATCTCTATTCATTCTTCATCTTTCTTATTTCCATTATAATACCCTTAGATAAACATAGTAACTCATATGAAAATGCAGGAATTAGGTAGAAATATACCAAAAAGTTGTATCTCAAAACTTTTATTCTTCATTAGAAAGGGAAAATTACATGAAAATGGCAGCTCATTATTTTTGATCCTATCACCAATGACAGGCTGGGGCAGCACCATGGTAGCGAGCTGGCAGATGCTGTGGAAACTGCTCCACCAACTGATGCAAGTCTGCTAGCGTCTGAGGCCACTGCAGAGACCTGTCAGACTGTATCGCTGTTCGATGAAGCCGAGGCCCAACACCTTGAAAAGAAGCGAAAGCTTAAATTAACCCTACTAGTACAACAGATACAAGCCTCTAAGAAGAAATAGGAGGCCAGTCGAGCTAAACTTGATTATTACAGTTATAATTTGCTTCTCCTTAAAAGAAAGAAAGAATAAAAATATTTTTATGACCTTTCAGATCCTAACATGAAAGACTGTACTCTACAACAAATTGTTCCCATCATGGAGATTAATGGATTCTGGGGAAAGTACACAAACAGGGACAGTGTTCAATCTAATTTTTACTTACTAGTACACTGTATGAAGCGTGTAGCAGCATCGCATCACTCATCATTGCTAGAACAAGAGTAACATTTTTGTACTTTGTATCACATGGCAAGGAGAAATTATATGACACTAAAGTACCAATACAACCAAAGCTGTGAAATTTTGGAGTCACAAATTGTAACATTATATAAGCGGGAGTAGTTACAGTTTATAATAGGTATTATGAAATGACATGGAAAGTGTTCCATACAAAATACAAACGAATACTGTTGTTAGAATATGAAAGAAAATAATGCTGGGATGGATTTGGTCTGTATGCAACACATACTTGAAGTGAAGGTTGACAAACTGATCCCTGTAGAGAAGACCCTCATGGCGTCGTACTGCAGCTGGCACATGATTTTGTGGTTCATTGACATACTGCTGATCTTCACCACCACTGTCTTCTGCAGGGAGCTGTCCTGGTACCTGTTCTGGTAGCTGTCCAGGTATACTGATATTTCTATCTTTGCCGATGTTATGCAACATAGCACAAACCACAATAATCTTGCATATTTTTGAATGAGGGCTGACTTCTATTTCACTGTGGAGAACATGGAATTGGCACTTCAGCTGTCCAATTCTTCTCTCCATAACACTTCAGGTTTTCTTGTGCTCCCTGGAAAGACTGGTGTAGTTTAGTAGAAGCGCACCATACTTCAAGGTACATTAGCGTGTCAATCTCAAGGTAACTCAAAATTGGTTGAAAAAAAAAAATTGTATCACATTCCACTATTTAATGGAACAAAATGATTGGATTAAGCAATGATTATTTTTTAATCGGTAGAAAAAAGTTTGGAAAACCAAAAGCACTTTATTATGCACTGAATAAAGCATAGCTTCACCAAACCTAACTAAAGGTACATGTTAGCAAATAAAAAAAATGCACCCATCCAAACCTAACCCCAATTTTGATGATATTCACTGCAGTAAATGAATTCAGCAAAGCATATTGCGTTAAATAATGTTGGAAAAATAAAATAATCATTAGCACTGAAGAAAGCAACACAAACCTTCTCCTAACCTAAACAAAATTGATATTCCAGCAATCATTAACCCATCCCGTCCAGGTGACATGTATACATGTCCTCCTGGGGCCGTCTGGGTGTCATGTATACATGATCTAGTAATCTGCGCCATTGTTTGAATACTCAGCTGATTATTTTCACCACCCGCACCTGCTAGCAACCCTCCACATGCATCCCAGTCACGCTCCAGTTGCCTGTGTACATTCGTGATGGATAGGCCTACGCCTAAAGATATTCCTGTGCCCCGACCCTCAGCCGACCACCCGCGCCCTCCGACTTCCACTCCTATGAAGTCCAAAGGCCCTCAGAGGAAAGGCCTAAGTGATAGTGTAATAGGGAGGGAGTTAGATGTACCATTATCGCCAGTTGTGAGTGGGGATAGTGACTCCTCCTTTGAAGAACCAGACTTAGGCATGTTGAGTATGGAAAAATATGCGTCAGAGGAGGAGAGTGATCATGAATTTGCCAATGTGTGGCGATATTTTCCATCTGCAGGATCATCAGCCTTTTCTGGTGATGAAGGATCAGATGTAGTTGATGATCCTGCAGAGGGTGATATACGCACAGTCGAGAAAGTGGCAGGGGAGGCAGAGAGTGAAGGAAATGAGGAGGCTGGCAGGAGGAGAAAACGCCGCAGGCTGAGCCACCAGGCAGGAGAGCGGCGTAGGGTGGAATTTTCCACTGATACACCATCACCACCACGTTCACCCACACGGCCTGCCTCACTTCAATCATCACCCCATGCATCTTCACGTCGGCCTGCATCACTTCAGGCCTCACCACACCGACTTGCCTCACCACGCTGACCTGCCTTACCACTTGCATCACCACACCCACCTGCCTCACCACGTGCATCACCACGCCGACCTGCCTCACCTCGTGTATCACCACACTGATCTGCCTCACCATGTGCATCACCATGCCAACCTGCCTCACCATGTGTATCACCACGCCGACCTGCCTCACTTCAGGCCTCACCACGTGCCTCACCACGCTGACCTGCCTCATCCCCTGCATCACCACGCTGACCTGCCTCACTTCAGGCCAGCCTGCATCATTACAGGCCTCACCACGCCGGCCTGCATCACTACAGGCCTCACCACACCGGCCTGCCTCACCACGTGCCACTTCACCACAACCTGGCCCATTTGGATATGTTGGTGCAGGTGCACGCCGGCAGGCACGTGCCCGCCGACGCCTTTCACCAACACCATCGCCACCATGATCATCGTCACCAGCACCATCATCTGCCTCATCTAATGGTGAGTTGGTGGAATCGCCACCACGCTGCCATGCTAGAGGCCGTGGCAGGTCACGGGGCAGGTCATGTGCATGGCAGGCAAGGCAGGAACCACGGACTGGTAGGTTTGAAACCTTTGTGTGGGAGGAAGGGACAAGGTTTCAGTCTGAAATACTTGTTTTTGACAACACAAACGCAGATGTGCAGCCAGAATTTCCCTGCAACAGAGCTTCTTCTGCAGTGGACTTCTTCCTTGCATTTTTCATAACAGCAGTGATGGAATTCATTGTGAAAGAAGTGAATAGTTTCAAGGATTTCTGCCGCTATTGGGCTGAAACCTCGCACGTGAGAGTGCGAAAATGAAGGAATGAACTGCAACGAGTGTTAGCGAAATGTATGTTTGGCTAGGCTTGACAATGTTGATGCCTTAGGTTAGGAAACGTAACATACATGATTATTGGCTCGTGGACGATATTGCTGCAACGCCAGTATTCGGTAAGTGTATGCCACGTGACCGATATCTTGACATCTTGAGGTATTTACATTTTTCCACCAATATGGGCCCAAATCCAAACGATAGGCTGTGGAAAATTCGCTCGATTCTAGAGATGATGAAGGAGAAATTTCAATCATTTTTCAGGCCATTTCAGAAGGTTGTTATCGACGAGTCGCTTGTTTTGTTCAGGGGATGTCTTGCCTTCATTCAGTACATTCCATCTAAGAGACATCGTTTCGAAATAAAGTTATTTGTCTTGTGTGATTGCAAGACTGGGTACGTGCTTGATTGCACTGTGTATACAGCGAATGAAGTGGTGTTGTCGAAGGACGACCCCCATGGTTTCTGTGGCTCTGTGGTCAAGAAACCAATGGACAGGTACTTCGGTGGCAACCATATCCTTTACACTGATACTTATTACACGGCACCAAGTCTTGCAAAGTACCTGCAAGAACACCAAATTGGATCGTGTGGCACTGTCCGTGGAAAGAGGAAGCATTGGCCATCCTTTTCCAAAGGCACCGTGAAGGGGGAGTGCAGGACCTTGCAATCAGGTAAACTCCTGGCAATTTGCTGGCATGATAAGAGAAAGGTGAATGTCCTCTCCACGGTCCGCGAAGGTAGGTTGATTGACTCAGGCAAGGTCGATAGAAGAACGAGGCAGCCAGTCTTCAAGCCTGATACTGTTCTGGACTATAACGTGAACATGCTACTTGTCGATAAATCAGATATGCAAATCGGCACAATTGACTGTCTGAGGAGGTGCTTTAAGTGGTATATGAAGGCATTCCTACATGTACTGGACATCTGTGTACTGAATTCCTTCATTACACAGGCCAGCACATCCCTCAGACAGTTCGAGAAGGATGTGATTTACGGCCGTCTGGAGAGGTTTGGACAGGTATTTCCTTCTGTGAAACGTAGGCACAGTGTGTGCAACTGCCTGACGCCTGCAGTGCAGGGACTACCTCAGCAGGCATTTCACTGAAATATTACCGTGCACACCTGGAGGCAAAGAAGCCTTTCGGCGTTGCTATGTTTGCGCCAATTCATCACGCCGACCACAGCAACGCCGTATGACGAAGTGGTGGTGTGCTGAATGTGAGGTTGCACTGTGTACTGACTGTTTCTTTGATTTCCACGCAAAGACCGAGTGGTAGGAGTCTGGGTATTATGAATAAATTAGTTTTGTGCATACCGGTATGTTATTTTTTGTTGAAATATAAACGGTCATACCACGTTGAGTACACCGCTTCCTGTCCGATCAGCGAAGTTAAGCAACGTTGGATCTGGTTAGTACTTGGATGGGTGACCGCCTGGGAACACCAGATGCTGTTGGCGTTGTCCCTACATGTCAAGTGGGGTTGGTGGAGGATTAGTGCCCCTCCCTGTAAAACAATTAACTCTAAGCCCTTGGCCACCCCGTTTGGGATACATGGCGTCTGGCAATGAATGAATGAATGATATAATATGATTTCACTGCTCTGCGTATATTTATGTGAATAATGGAGGCGGAAAGTATGTTTCATGATTAACTTGGAGCCTTGTTTTATTTGGGAAACATTTGCTTATACATAATTATGATGAAAAATTATAACTCAAAGGAAAGTCACAGTGGTAAGCATTTCCGTTTGTGGGCAGTACGTTAATGACTACTGGTACTTGGTTCACATTTTATTTATTTTTTTACTGTATTTTTTTTTCCCAGTAGTACTTGTAGTGGTAGTAGTAGTGGTAGTATGTGTAGTAGGTGTGGTAGTAATAGTAGTAGATGTGGTAGTTGTAATAGTAGTAGTTGTGGTAGTGGTAGTAGGACATGTAGTAGTGGTAATAGTACTTGTAGTAGTGGTTGTTGTAGTATTAGTAGTTGTTGTAGTGGTAGATGTACTTGTACTTCTAGTGGTAATAATATTATCTCTAGGAGTTGCAATACCCAGCTTTCTACTCGATCACCAGTGCCAAAATCGAGCATACATGTCCGTGTGTGTGTGTGTGTGTGTGTGTGTGTGTGTGTGTGTGTGTGAGAGAGAGAGAGAGAGAGAGAGAGAGAGAGAGAGAGAGTCTGTCTGTCTGTAACGAGGAAGACGAGCAGCGTGAGTTCAAGGTCGTTGCTACTGTGACCGGCCTTCATTCACCCAGTACGACCGATTATAGAAAAATATTCAGGGAAACAGTGTTTGTAGTGTATTTTGGTGTCGTGGAAGTGTCATCGAAGTGATATCAGTGTGGTGGGCTAGTGTAAGCCTTTGTTGTGTCACTGAACCTCGGCCCCGCATACGGACACCGGCAAAAAAAAACACCAAAAAATTGCCCTCATTCCCCACTCACTCACTTTCTCTGTCTGCACTTCACGAACCATCTGATGCCATCAACTTGAAGTCGAAGGATTGGTGAGTAATATGAAACCTCATTTGTTGCAATTGGTTAAGTATTAATAGAGATAAGAAACATTAACGTCAAGGTCGCAGGGAAAGGTTAGAACTCAAGGTAATATGGAAAGGCAAACTTAAACAGTTTCGATCCGATTTAGACTAAAGTATGTGGGAGGATTCGGGATAAAATACAGATTAAGGGATTCGATTTTGAGAGCCGTCGATCAAAGGTCAAGGTCATAAAACAAATTCAAATATTTGGCCTGTAGACTTGTTGGGGGTCCGTGGGTACTGCACTCTTTGAGTGTTTTTTCTTCCTCCCCTCCCTCCTAGAGCGTTACTTCCTTAACAAGCAATTCAAAAAGAGAATTTCAGCATAATGAAGTACTCTTCACTTATTGTTCCTGCTGTGTCCGCAAACTGAGTTAATTAAAATTAAAGTCACTGTACAAGAAAACTATTTTTTAAATATACCAACACTCTCGAAGCGTGAGAGGGTATTATGTTTTGTTGTGTGTGTGTACTGTATGTGTGTGAGTGTGTTTAATAAAAATCACAGTCTTTACCCGATTTTAACCAGCTTGGTGGAAGGGTCGAGGGTCAGCAAATGAAGGAAACTTTTTAAACAATAGGTCAGAGTTCAAAGCCATAGGGCTTGGTAAAAGTTTGGCCTAGCAAAAATAAAGTTTTTATTTGAGTTATACCAGATTTAGTGGAAACACTGCGGGTAAGGCAAAATGAAAGGATTAGATTTTGAGAATAATCAATCAAAAGACAAGATCACAAGGCAAATTCAAAGTTCGGCCCGTTTGTCTGTGAAAAAAAAAAAAAAAAAAACTACAGTTTTGATCTGATTTGAACCAAACTTGGTGCATGAGTCAAGGATCAGAAGAGGTTGACGTTTGGTTTTTAGAACAATAGAACAAAGGTTAACGTCTCATGGCAAGGTCAGCTTAAACAGTTTTATTCCATTTACACAAGACTTTGTACTTGAATTCAGGATAAAGTTGGGAAAACAGATTTGATTTAAAAACCACAAGAGTCTGCAACAAAGAAATGTTCAGGATTTATTGTCTATTTCTTATCAATTTTCGTACGCTGAATTTAAAAACTCTGCTGAATTTTTTGTTGCATGTATAGTTTGCATACAAAATTACAGATTTTGAATTCATTTATTTTTTTCATTCATCATCCAATCCTACATTTCCCCATGAGGAGCGTAGGAACCCGGGGCAAGGCAAGTTGGTCCTGACATTTGAGATGAGAGTGACCAGCCATCCCCATCCCTGAGCGGTATTACGTGAGCAATAAACCCCGATCACCCCTTGGCTATAAACCTTCACCGGCTCAATCTGATTGGAGCGCCGTAATTACCCACTGAACCACCAGGCGCCAAAATTTGGTTATATGGTTACCACTCAGCATAGTAAATGGTTTCCTGGTGTACAGGAAACCATTTGGCTTGTCACTCAGTGTAGGTCACCCAAAGGCAGAAGGAAGAGGAAAGAATGAAGGAAAGAAAGACAAAAGAGGGAGTGTAAAGTCATCCGTGGGCAGAAGGACGAGGAAAGAATGAAGGAAAGAAAGACAGAAGAGGATGGAAGTAAACAAGGATGGAGGAGAAGAAAGGGCAGACACCCGAGAGCAGCACTACATCAAGTGAGTGGATGGTGAGCGCCCCCACCTAGCACTGTTTTGAATTCATACAGCACAGAAAATATTAAGCTGGTCAGATTCTGGCCTAAGTCTCACAAGGAAACATAGCCTTTGTCTAATTAAAAGCAGATAAAAACGTGAATCTGGCACTTTTACTTGCTTTATAACAGAACTGTACATAAATATCAATAGGTGAGAAAGAGGTTTGAAAGTGGTAACAAAGAAGTATGCCAGTTTACATTAAGCCTCACTACTCTTCAGACATCCAACCATTGTTAGAGTGTGATTAACGTTAGTACTGTCCTGAAGTGCATTGTATGAGTTTTATTCTTGTAGTGGACTCCATTGTACTTTATTGTTTGTTCCAGAGTCAGATGTACTTGAGTTTATATTAACTGTCCGGACAGTTTCTGTTATGAATTTGTCATAAGGAAACAACAGAAAAATATTACAGATCTTAAAAAAAAAAAAAAAAAAAAAACCTCTGCATTCCTTGAAATGAAACTTGGAGACCAGGACAGATCATGAGCTGTCCATAAAATCTGCTCTATTTGTGTTGGAGAACTAAGGCAATGAACAAAAGGAACAAGAATATGTTTTCGCCTTGATGTTCCAATGATCTGGAGGGAGCCGGAGAATCACAATGATGGCTGCTACTACTGCACATGCAATGTTCAAGGATATAACACTAAGAATAAAAAAAGAACTTTTTTATCCAAACCTCCCATCTGTCTTACGACCTGTTGCTCGTGAACCAAATATAATCATCCCAATACCACCTGAGAACTCTGAAAACAAACATTGTAGGTCTGACCAAGAAAGCAGCGGCGGCTTTTTTTTTTTTTTTTTTTTTTTAACATGAACTAAATGATTTGGTAGGGGCCTTGGGCATTGCTTAGGAGCCTGATGAGATTTTAGGCTCCAGACTTAAAACCAAAACTTTATGAGGGCTGGCACATCGTTCTCCCGCTACCAGAACCGAGAAAAAGATTTTGTTCTATATTTTAAACAAGATGATTTGGTTTATTGCACAAATCCTGCTGGATTAATTGAATAGTTTGGTGTCATTTACACTGTTGATAAGTGGAGACGTCATTGATTCTTTGGAAAGAAGGCAGCTTTTTTTTTTTACACAAAGGTAACACGTAGCCTATGCTTATTCCTATAGCTTATTCAGTGTACCTCAAGGAAAGTCATGAAAACATACTGTTGGTTTTACATATGATTAAATGTAAACATTACAAATTGATGATTCGGTGGAGGCTTAAAAATATTTAATATGTTGCTTGGACAACAGTCCGACTACACGGTTTCCACGTTTTTTGTGTGAACGGGACAGCAGGGCCTGGAATCTCCACTGGTCTCAGAAACAATGAGCAAGTAGGAAACATTTTTCACCAGGGTTAAAAAATATTGTACGAGAGTGTTTGGTTGATCTAAAAAGGGTTCTCTTCCCCCTACTTCACACGAGTATAAAACGGCCTAATAATGCAATCTGTTAAAAGTTTGCCATGAGACGGAAATGTTTTCACGTATTTGTGTAAGAGGTTTCCAGGACTGTCGGATGCCAAGCTCATATAGGGTATATTTGTCAGATATGTTACACGGAAACATGCCTAGGATACTGATTATGAAAACTCTCTTCTTGCTAGTGAAAAGGAAACATGGATTGCCTTGAAAGACATCACTGAATGTTTTTTAGGATCGAAACTACAGAGACATTGTAAGCAAGATGCCGAAAAATTTCAAGGTCCTAGGACGTAACTTAAGTCTCAAAGTACATTTCCGGAATGCTTATGTGGACTACTTTCCGGAAACTTTGGGAACTTTGAGTGATGAACAAGGTGGCACTGATTTCCTTCCTAGACCCATAACAAACACTACAGTATATCACAAGTCACAGTCGTAGATGCTAATGTGATCTCAGTTCCTCCCAGTACCCCCCCCCTTTCTCTCTCTCTGTCTCTCTGTCTGTCTCTCTCTCTATCATCGCCGGTCAGCTATTGGTGCTTATTCATGAGGGAAGAGAAGGGGGGGTGGTACTCTTCATAGCGCGACTCACGCTGAACTTGGGTGCATGTGATTTTTATGAAGGAATTATTTTAGGAATTATCGCTGCTAGTGATACAATATCATGCTCGAAGAAATAAAAGATATTAAATTTATCCACATAGAGTAAGAAAACATGGATTTCCTGCTCTGAGAGAGAGAGAGAGAGAGAGAGAGAGAGAGAGAGAGAGAGAGAGAGAGAGAGAGAGAGAGAGAGAGAGAGAGAGAGAGAGAGAGAGAGAGAGAGAGAGAGAGAGAGGGGTGTTTTGGAAGAGATTAAATTCTGCCCCCGTTGAGTACAGAGATTAGCAAAATTTCGTTTAATACTGCACATCTTGTTTTCTCATTCCATTCCTGTCTACTGTTCATAAGGTGAGAGAGTCTTGATATGCTTCTCTGGTTAAAGATGATTTTTTTTTTTATTAAATGTATTGTATTTGGGATGAAAGTGATAAACACGCCATATGTGTGAAGCAGGTGATATAGACACAGTGGAAAAGCACTGGAACTTTTGTCCCTGACTGTTCATGGAATCACAAGAAAAGTGGATAATAGCAGTAGGTAAGCTGGCCCATGGAAGGTAGATCCGGTAAAGCCCCCGTCAAACATTCCATAATCGAACCACGATGGCACCACTAATTCAGTTAGTAGCGGCATCATGGTCCTGATAATGGGTCTATCGTGATCTATCGTGACACTCGTGACGCACTCGGCCGAGGCCACGAGAAACAAACGCAAGCGTTAATTTATCGGGAAGCTCCCCGATTCTTGTGCCCAACGTAGTGCTATCGTAATTCTTACGTGACCCTATCGTGATCTTCGTTGCAGCTACGTGACTCTGTCGTGGCCGTCGTAGGTCCTTTTGTGACTCTGTTGTGACAAAAAGACCGTTACGAGTGAGTCACAATAACCCTAATACTGTGCTGAATGCATCACAATAGATGCAAACATGAATCACGATAGAGCTAATAATTTTGACAAACATTTGACGGTTAACACACATGTGCCATGATGGTCCTAAGATGGAGTCACGATAACCCTAAGGGTCCACACGAGCGGGCAGTGCCCGACGGGCAAACATCGTTACCAAATCACGTTCCAATTCACACGTTTAGAGGGTGGGAGGCGTGCAAGAGTGTAGATGACGTCATAAGCAGGGAAACCATGGGCAAACCATCGAAATGCCCCTGCCCGACGTCGAGTGGACAACCACTATCTCACCACAGTTCGGTCTGCCGTGTGAACAACACAGGTGTGCCCGGTTGTAGCCAATGGCCGCCGGGGACTGTGCGATCTGGAAATACTGCTAAAAAAGCGAGGGATATCCACTCAAAGGGCTGAGCTCGTCGGGCACTGCCCGCTCGTGTGGACGGGACCTAAGAATGCGGCGATTGAGTCATGATAGAGCTAATTATGGGTCGTAATAGAGTCACGATAGACCTATGGGTACGCAATTCTCGCGGCCTCGGCGATTTGGCCTTCAGCTCACATAGTAACACTAGCAACTTGACACTTTCATCTGTGATGGTGGGATCCATGTTGCACAGACGTGACAGGTATACTGTTGGCGGCTGAGACAGGACTGGACTGGGCATCTCTTCGATCCAGCTCGAATGCTCTGGGGAGGTGGGTCGTGTGAGCATAACTCTTGACGCTATCGTGGTACAGTTGCGGAAAGGAGTTTCTATACCCCCTTTACTACCTCCCTACCCTACCCCCTGACCAAACGTGGCAGCGTGGCAGTAGTAGCGTTTCTATGAATGAATGGGCCTCGTCATGTTACGTGGGACGGGAGTGGTGACTGAGTTTTGCTACTGTTGATGCCGTTTATAGTTTGCAGTATTGCCTTAAAAACAATTATGTGATTCCATGAATCATTGCCATAATATTATATGTAAAGTGAATCCTAATACAAAAGGCTTAAAGTAATATAACTTCACAAATCTATTCTGTATGTTTAGTATTACATGCCGTGCAGACAGTAGCCATCATACATCAGCTAACCTTATTACACCAACGTAGAGTCTGGTGAATTCGATCTGCTTCTTTGTGCAAGTGGTTCAAAGTGTCCATGCACGACACGTATGAACACTGATTATAAGTTTAATGCAAAATATATGGCCAAATTACAAGTTGCAGTCCATCTTTATCAATACAGATTAGACACTGAATTGCTGGTGATTGATAGGTTAGACCCATGGTAGTGTAAGAAAATATTGTCAGTACGATTAAATTATGATATTCAGTTTTTAAACCGATATGGCACGCCTAACAAGTGCAATGGAGACACATACACATCATGACAAGGAGTAAAATACGCCCACTTGTAACGTTATTTCCACTATAATGGACAATATTTTCTCAGGGTTAGACACATATACTTACGCTACCCGTCATCGAACGTTGACATACCTGATATATTGCGACTACTTGTCATATATATAGCCTGTATTTATCATCATCATCATCATCATCATCATTAGCCATTTAGAGTCCACTGTTGAACAAAGGCCTCCCCTTTCCTTTGCATGAATTCCTTATGAAGGCCAGTCTGTACCAGGTTCTGCCTACAATCTTCTCTGTTAACACCATCTCTTATATGGTCGTTTTCTACCACGTTGCCCATCTCGTGGAATCCAGTCATTCTTTTACTCCATCGGGTGTCCTTTAATATTGCTACGTGACATATATATATATATATATATATATATATATATATAGATAGATATATATATATATATATATATATATATATATATATATATATATATATATATATATTATAATTCAGTCATACTTCTCATTATATATCCAAGTGCATCCCCAGAATCAAACAAAGACATAGGTATGCAATGATTAATATTTTCACCTAGTTTTGACTTGCGAAAATTACTTAAGATTCACCAGTGAAATTATGATTATTTATAGGCTACAAATACAGTATTGCCTTTTCAAGTATATGCAGTGAAGTCCCAGGCAACATATTCATTGATAAACTTAACAGGGGTTGCCATTGGTCAATCATCCCCCGCCTCCCCAAACCTAGGAAACAACTCCGCTAATACCTCATTCTTCACTCGAAACAGTTGTTTATCCCACCACTGCTTTAAACTCGTGAGCAGATAATATTTATATGGAAAGCATTAGTCTAATATTCATAACGTCAGTATTAGCACACCCGTATGTATAAATATCATTTATCTATCCATATCATGTTTCATGTGTATATGACTTATTACATGTACCATAAAAGTCATACAAGTATATGCACCAACTTCTCAAACCCCAGATGAAGAAACTGAAACATTCTATGATGACATCTCCCAGATTATGGAAGAAGAAAAGACCACATATACTACACTCATGGGAGACTTCAATGCAAAAGTTGGGAAGTCGATAAATGGAGAAGCATGTATGGGAAAATTTGGAGTGTGAGAAAGAAATGAAAGAGGAGAAATGCTGGTAAATTTTGCTGAAATGTTTAACATGAGAATAATGAACACATTCTTCCACAAAAGAGCAGGAAGGAAGTGGACTTGGAGAAGCCCAAATGGAGAAACAAAGAATGAAATCGACTTCATTATAGATAACAATAACGCGATCACAAATGTCACGGTTATCAACAAAGTAAATATAGGTAGTGATCATAGAATGGTGGGTTGGACAGCCAGATTCAATTTCAGAAATGAAAGAAAGAAGATGATTAAAGAATAAAAAGATATGCCCAATAAAAGTAAATGAAAACAAAGCAGCCTTTCAGTTGGAAATAAGGAACAGATTTCAGACTCTTAGTAATGCTGAATGTGACACTGATGAGCTGAATGACAGACTAACAAAAGTGTTAAGAGAATCAGCAGAGGTAGTAGGAAAACCTAAAACAACCAAAGCCAAGAAGTATTCAGAAAAGACACTAGAGCTTATGAAAAAACGAAATGAAATGAAAGTAAAGACAATGAAAGACGAAATAGAACGAGCAGAATTAAATAAGCTTATCAACAAAAAACAGAGAAGAAAAAAGAAAGAGAAACATGGATCAGCTCAAAGAAACCATCAAAAATGGAAAAAGTCTGAAACAGGTCCGAAGTAAAATGGCACTAGGAAAGCAACAAATGACATCACTGAAAGAAAAAAACGATGAAATCATTAAATGCAGAGATAAGATGGTGGAGAGAGTTGAAGAATTTTACAAAGAACTGTATGCATCAAAGACAGTAGTACCAATAGCTAACTTTTGAGTTGACACAAGTGAAATACCTGAGGTAACACCAGACGAAGTAAATATTTGTCTTACATATATGAAAAGAGGGAAGGCTCCGGGAGAAGATGGAATAGTAACAGATTTACTGTTGGATGCCGGAGTAGAATTACAAAATAGGCTTGCTCACTTATTTACCCACTGCATAAAACAGAAGAAAATTGTCAAAACATGGTGTAATGCAATAGTTATTTTACTCTACAAAAAAGGTGACTCAAAAGATCTTAGTAACTATCGACCCATTAGCTTATTATCAGTCATTTAAAAACTCTTCACTAAAGTCCTTACGAACAGAATAACAACAATTTTGGAGGAAAACCAACCTCGTGAACAGGCAGGATTCCGAAGCGGGTATTCGACCACTGATCATCTACACACAATGAATCAGCTAATTGAGAAAACTACAGAATATAATAAACCACTGTGCTTAGGTTTTGTTGATTACGAAAAGGCTTTCGACTCAGTGAAGCACATAGCAATTATAAATTCATTGCGAGAACAAGGAGTGAATGAGAACATCGTAAACCTGCTCGAAAACATATATAAAGAGGGAACCGCTACAGTTAAATTACATAAGGACTCAGAAAAAATTAAGATTGAGAAGCGCGTGCGTTAGGGAGATACAGTTTCACCAAAATTATTTACAGCATGCCTAGAAAGTATTTTCAGAAAGCTAGACTGGGAAAACAAAGGAGTGAACATAGATGGAGAAAAGCTAAACCATTTAAGATTTGCAGATGACATTGTCCTAATCTCAGAAACAGCGGAGGCATTGCAAGAAATGTTTTAAATTACCTGAACAGAGAAAGTCTGAAAGTAGGACTGGAGATGAACTGAAGTAAAACTAAAGTAATGGTTAATCCACAAACACCAAAGAGCGTCATCAGAATAAGAGATGAAATTTTTGAAGAAGCTGAGGAGTACAATTACTTGGGTCAAATACTAAAATTAACGAAAGATCATGATAGTGAAATAAAAAGACGCATTACAATTGGATGGAAAGCTTTCGGTAAACATAGAGACATTATGAAAAGTAGTTTGTATGACACGAAAAGTATATAACGAATGCATAATTCCAGCTATGACGTACGGTTGTGAGTCCTGGAAACTGACAAAATCAATGGGAAATAAATTAATCCGTTCTCAGAGAGCAATGGAATGGTCAATGTTGGGAATATCTTTAAGAGACAGGAAAAGATCAACTTGGGTGAGAGAGCAGACTAAAGTCAAAGATATTATAGAAGTTATTAAAGAACAGAAATGGAGGTGGGCAGGCCATGTAGCAAGAATAAGGGATAACCAATGGAGCAAGAGGCTGACGGACTGGACACCAAGAGAATGTAAGCGTAGCAGAAATAGGCCAGACTTGAGGTGGAGAGATGAGATAGAGAAATTTGCAGGGAAAACGTGGCAAAGATTGGCTCAGTCAAGGAATTCGTGGAGAAGGTTGGGGGAGGCCTTTGTTCAGCAGGGGACTAGTTATGGCTGATGATGATGATGATGATGATGATATGTAGCACAATGTGCTTAGGAGGTCAAAAGAATTTAGCACATTAGCCCATTGTATTTTTATTAGATAATTATATAATGTTTTCCAGCGGAAGTCGCAAGGATTTATTGCCACCTGGTATACCATTTTTATTCCTGCACATCTTTCTAAATAAGCTATACAGTAGTTAAATGACAACTACCCTAACTGGTCAGTGTTACAACAATAAAACTCTGTTATCAAAAGTAATCATATTTATTAGTGATGCCCACGGCACCACCTCACACTCATTCCCCCACACCGACACCCCATCCACCACACCCACACCACCTGATCACCCCATCCGCCACACCCATACCACCTCACATCCTATCCCCCACACCACCACCACTTCATATGCCATCCCCTACGCACACACTACCAGCACCTCACACCCACCCACCCACACACACACAACAACCACCTCACACCCACACCACCACCACTTCATATCCCATCCCACCACCCAAACACCCAAACACACTACCACCACCTCACACCTCATCCCCCCCACACATACCACCACCACTAATTTGATACTTAAGACACAGTATATACTTCTTGCATATAGGTATTTGTGTATGTAAGCAGATTACATTTACTGGCAAAGAACTTATAGGCCTACGCCTATCAAATCAATCCTTTGTCCAGCCACCATCACTTTCTATTACAGCCTGTAACCTGCTGGGCATGAACGAGACGTGGTTGTACATAAGATGTCCATTACGACGGAACAGTTCCCACTCCTCCATGGTGTGCTGGAGGAGACGTTGGCGAGTTCTTTCCCTGCCCTCCTCCCACGATTTGACAATATTCCCCCAAACATTCTCAATGCGGTTGAGATTGCATCCTTTGCTCAATGGATATTGACTGCAGCAATCCAATATTGCGTTGCTCAGCAAACCATCGATGAACGATGCGCGCAGTGTGTATGGAACAATTATCCTGTGGAAATTTTGCATGAGATTAGGTAAACTGTGATAGCAGGTAAACAGGCAATTGTTGTTAGGGTGAGAAGTTGCGTCCTAACGTGAAATATAAAGTGCTTCCATTACATAATAACCTGGGCTAATCCATTTCAATTATATAATAACCGAGGATAATCAATATAATTTAACATATGTTTTCTAGTAACTGACCTTAATTTTTATTAATAAATGATTTAGTGTCAACGACAGATAATACAAAGTATCGTGATGCTGAAACAATTTATGCAGTGATTAACACTGATATACTGTAAAGCTACAGTATTAAGCTTAAATATTTAATAACTGCCAGAACTACTAGATTATAGTCCTCTGATGCATTACACCTTCAGTGCCCCATCAGGAGCGTAGGGGCCCGGGGCAACGCTATTCAGTCCACACATTTAAGGTGCAAATGGCCAGTTATTATCCCCTGAATGGCACTATGTGCGTGCAATTAACATCAACCATTCCTTGGATTTAAGCAATTCACTAAATCACCAGGCGTCCAACTGTTGGCTATATGGCCACCACCCAGCGTACTTCCTGGATTACGGATAACCATATTGCTTGTCATTCACTATAGAGCAAGGCTGGCATTTGCTCAAGAATATGTTAACAACGGTCTCGATTACTGAGGCCGCGTGATCTTCAGTGATGAGAAAAACTTCGCATCAAATACCCACAGACGTCTCCACTGTTGGCGACCTAACAATAAGAGATATGAGACCCAAAACATTTATGAGGAAGCTAGAAGTGGTCACATCACCCTTAATGTTTGGGGTTGGGTGCACCTTTATGGTATAGGCGAGTTGACAGAGATACATGGATACCTGACCGCTGATCAGTATCTCGAGATCCTGAAGGAGGTGATGGTGCCATGTGTTCGCGACCATGCACTTCCGTATCCTGAACGTATTATCTGCTCACGAGTTTAAAGCAGTGGTGGGATAAACAACTGTTTCGAGTGAAGAATGAGGTATTAGCGGAGTTGTTTCCTAGGTTTGGGAAGGCGGGGGATGATTGACCAATGGCAACCCCTGTTAAGTTTATCGATGAATATGTTGCCTGGGACTTCACTGCATATACTTGAAAAGGCAATACTGTATTTGTAGCCTATAAATAATCATAATTTCACTGGTGAATCTTAAGTAATTTTCGCAAGTCAAAACTAGGTGAAAATATTAATCATTGCATACCTATGTCTTTGTTTGATTCTGGGGATGCACTTGGATATATAATGAGAAGTATGACTGAATTATAATATCTATCTATCTATCTATCTATCTATCTATCTATCTATCTATATATATATATATATGTCACGTAGCAATATTAAAGGACACCCGATGGAGTAAAAGAATGACTGGATTCCACGAGATGGGCAACGTGGTAGAAAACGACCATATAAGAGATGGTGTTAACAGAGAAGATTGTAGGCAGAACCTGGTACAGACTGGCCTTCATAAGGAATTCATGCAAAGGAAAGGGGAGGCCTTTGTTCAACAGTGGACTCTAAATGGCTAATGATGATGATGATGATGATGATGATAAATACAGGCTATATATATGACAAGTAGTCGCAATATATCAGGTATGTCAACGTTCGATGACGGGTAGCGTAAGTATATGTGTCTAACCCTGAGAAAATATTGTCCATTATAGTGGAAATAACGTTACAAGTGGGCGTATTTTACTCCTTGTCATGATGTGTATGTGTCTCCATTGCACTTGTTAGGCGTGCCATATCGGTTTAAAAACTGAATATCATAATTTAATCGTACTGACAATATTTTCTTACACTACCATGGGTCTAACCTATCAATCACCCGCAATTCAGTGTCTAATCTGTATTGATAAAGATGGACTGGAACTTGTAATTTGGCCATATATTTTGCATTAAACTTATAATCAGTGTTCATACGTGTCGTGCATGGACACTTTGAACCACTTGCACAAAGAAGCAGATCGAATTCACCAGACTCTACGTTGGTGTAATAAGGTTAGCTGATGTATGATGGCTACTGTCTGCACGGCATGTAATACTAAACATACAGAATAGATTTGTGAAGTTATATTACTTTAAGCCTTTTGTATTAGGATTCACTTTACATATAATATTATGGCAATGATTCATGGAATCACATAATTGTTTTTAAGGCAATACTGCAAACTATAAACGGCATCAACAGTAGCAAAACTCAGTCACCACTCCCGTCCCACGTAACATGACGAGGCCCATTCATTCATAGAAACGCTACTACTGCCACGCTGCCACGTTTGGTCAGGAGGTAGGGTAGGGAGGTAGTAAAAGGGGTGTAGAAACTCCTTTCCGCAACTGTTAGTTCATGGCACCGTCGTGACTGTCATGGCACTATCGTGGTGGTCGTGGCCTCATCGTGACGACAAAATGACAGTTAAAAATTGGAAAATCTGCTAATCGTGACCCAGTCTTTCAACTCTAATGACTCCATCGTGACCATCTTACGACCATCATGACATATACTTGCAGCCATCGTGACATTTGTTTGTTATCTGCGGTTATCATGGTCAAATTTCACGACAGCGCCAATAATTGAATTAGTGGCGATGTCGTGGTTCGACTACGGAATGTGTGACGGAAGCCAAACAACTAGAGTAAGACAAAGATAGTAATTTACTGCCCTGCCCACCAAACCGATCAGCTAAAACTGTCAGCACGAATCTAAAAAAAAAAAAAAAATAAAAAAAAATAAAACAGAGAAGACGGCGTGGGAATGTTATAGGAAAAGTCGAATAGACGTACAACAGAAAATGGTGCCTGCCTTACAGAAAAACAAGTCATAAGTAAAATTCCTTAACCTCCTGTATGACAGGAGTTCCGAGGCTCCTGTCACCATAAGAAATGGGGATGAGGTCGACATATACTTACGTTATTTTTTCTAAGCCGGCTGTAAGATATTTTGACAAGGTCTGTTCCACTCCAGGCAGGTCATAATTGGAACTCTAAATAGGACCCTGGACTGTAAATCTGATGGGCCCATGTAGTGGTTTGGGGGAAAATTGGGATATAATAGAAACTGAATGTCTGCTTTAAAACCTCGTGCAGTTGATAAGCATCAGTCCATGTCTTGTTCATTCTATGGCAGTACAATGAGGTTTCCAGTCTTTTTTTTTTTTTTTTTTTTGCGAGGAAGAAGGAACCAAAGACTAGGAGCCCGCAAAACAGCTCCTTCCAAGAAAAAGCAAAAACAATACAAAAGAGAGCCAAATTAAAGATCCGTTCATTTCCAGATGCCTGGACACACTATGTTTGAAAGACTGGAGATCATGGGAAGTAGGAAATACAGAGGGAGACAGTTCCAGAGTTGACATGTTACATAAATGAAAGACTGGGAGTAACGGTTAACTCTTGGATTAGAGAGTTGGGCAGAAAAGGGAGGAGAGTTTGTTGCTAGAAGGTGCTACGCACCTGTCATAGTGGTGGAGGGATGCAAGCAGTCAGTTCAGAGTAGTGACCAAGGAAGTAACGATAGAAAAGAGATAAAGATGCAACAGTGCGGCGAAGAGACAGAGGTTGAAGGGGGTCAGTAAGAGGAGGAGAGTTAATGAGACGAAAAGCCTTTGACTCCACCCTATTGAGAAGAGCTGTATGTGGGGAGCCTCCCCACACATGAGAGTTGTACTCCACACAGGGGCGAATAAATCCCTTATATAAAGTCAACAACTGTGCAGGGGTAAAGAAGGTACGAAGTCGGCTTAGCACACCTAATCTCTTGGAAGCAGATTTTACCAGAGATGTAATACGATCTTTCCAAGATAAATCCCGAGTGAATGAAACCCCAAGCATGTTCAAGGATGATGCTGGATTGAGCTGGATATTATTAAATATTAGTGGGTACTCCTGTGGAAGATTCTTTCGGGTTGATAGGTGTGAAAACTGAGTCTTTGATGCATTAAAAACAAGATTATTTTTAATCCAGTCAGAGATACGAGCCAAGTCAGACATTAGGCGCCCCATAGCCTCATCCCTTGTTTGTTGAAGTAACTGCTGGGATGGACGTTACAGGAACCGAATGGAAAGGCGAAGGGTGGAATCATCAACGTACGAGCGGATAGGGTTAGATGTACAGCTTAGAAGATCATTGATGAATAAAAGGAAGAGAGCTATTGATAGAACAGAGCCCTGTGAAACACCACTGTTGATAGATCTAGGAGAAGAACGATGGCTGTCTACAACAGCGGCTGTAGAACAACCAGAAAGGAAGCCGTAGATGAAGGCAAGATAGAAGGACAGAAACCGTAAGAGGGCATTTTGGAAATTAAAGATTTATGCCAGACTCGATCGAAAGTCTTTGAGATGTCAAGTGCAATGGCAAAGCTTTTGCCAAAGTCCCGAAAGGAGGATGACCAGGAGTCTGGAAGGTAGGTGAGAAGATCGTCAGTGGAGCGACCCTGACGGAACCCATACTGACGATCAGAAAGAAGGTTGTGATGGGAAACATGCTTTAAAATTTTTCTGTTAAGAATAGACTCGAAAACTTTTGAAACACAGGATGTTAAAGCAATTGGACGATAGTCAGAGGGTTGGGAATGGTCGCCCTTCTTTGGGACTGGCTGAATGAGAGCAAGCTTCCAGCAAGAAGGAAAGATACAAGTTGAAAGACAGGCTAAAGAGTTTACCAAGGCAGGGTGTAAGCACAGAAGCACAGTTCTTGAGGGCAACAGGAGGAACTCCATCAGGCCCATATGCTTTGCTAGTACTGAGGCCAGTGATGGCAGAATATACATCAGCTGAAGAAATTTTGATGTCAGCCATGACGAAGTTGGAGGGGGGAAGTGATGGAGGAACAGCACCGGAAAAGTCTAAGGTGGAATTAGAGGAGAAAGTCTGAACGAAGAGATCTGCTTTATCAGTAGAAGAAATAGCTACAGAGCCATCAGAGTAGAAAAGAGGAGGGAAGTATGGTGAGGTAAAGTTGTTAAAAAGGTTTTTGGCAAGGTGCCAGAAGAAGCGGGAAGAATTCGAGTTGGAGAGTTGAGAGCATTTAATACGGATGAAATTATTTTTAGCAGAGCGAAGAACAGACTTAGCATGATTCCGGGCAGAAACATAAAAAAGATGTGATTCAGGGGTGGGTTGGCTCTGGTACCTTTTATAGGCCCTCTTCTTGTTGCGGACAGCATTAGAACAAGTGTGATTAAACCAAGGCTTTCTTGCATTAGTCAGAGGATATGAGAAAGGAATGTATGCTCCCATGCCCGAGAGAATAACCTCTGTAATGCGCAAGGCACACTCAGATGGCTCCTGGCCATGAAAGCAATAATTATTCCAGGGAAAATAAAAGTACTGCCTGAGGGCCTCCCAATTTGCAGCTCCAAGGTGCCACAGTCGATGTTTCTTTGGAGGGTCCACAGGCCTTACCGGAGCAACAGGACAGGTTAAGGCAATAAGGTTCTGATTGGAGGAGCCCAACAGAGAGAAAAGATTAACAGTGTAAGCGGAAGGATTAGTTGTAAGGAAGAGGTCAAGTATGTTGGAGCTGTCTCCAAGGCAGTCAGGGATATGGGTAGGGTGCTGTACAAGCTGCTCTAGGTCATTAAGGGTAGAAAAGATGTAGTCTTGTTCACCAGGTGGATCAGTGAAAGGAGAGGAGAGCCAAAGGTGGTGGTGAACATTGAAATCTCCTAGAATGGAGATTTCAGAGAAAGGAGACATAGATAGAATGTGTGCCATCGTACAAGTAAGATAGTTGAAGAATTTTTGATAGTCAGTAGAATTTGAGGATACGTAAACAGTGCAGATATACTGTATTAAGCCAGAGAATGACAGGAGAGCCGAAGCGCCAGAGAGTAGAGAATTCAGAAAAATCAAGTTCAGGAACACGAGAGCAAGATAAGTCATTGCGTACTTATACACAACAGCCACCTTTGGCTTTGAAATAAGTATAGAGAAAGTGGGAGGATACAGAAAAGGGTTTGCTGTCAGTTGCTTCAGACAGATGAGTCTCTGTTAAAAAGAGAAGGTGAGGTTTAGAGGAGGAGAGGTGGTGTTCATCAGCGAGAAAGTTAGAGGAAAGGCCACGAATGTTGCAGAAATGATAAAGAAGTGAGTCAGACAGTGGTTCCAGGCAGCTCATGGAGTCGTCACTGGGAGAGGGGAGGATGGTGGGGGCATTTATGGTCCCCCCTCCCCCGGGGTTACCGAGGTAAGGTTTAAGTGCGCCATTTTCCTTTTTTTAATTTTGAAAAGGAAGCGTAGTGTGTACTGTGTATGTAGTTTGATGTTGACAGAGAAACTTGCTTTAGTCTACTGCCCTCGCCGGCTCAAGTCTCTTCTTTACACGCACAAAGGAAGCGCAGCCAGTATTTTTTATTCTCTCTATCTCTAGGGATTAATAAAATAAAGTGCGAATTATTATACTGTATAATTTAATATCCATCATCATCCTACCCCTCTTTATCAGTAATAAATGGGACGAAAAGAATTAGGAAAAGAATTAGAATTAGGATCAGAGGAGCACAGAAGATTAATAAGTATCAAGAAATAAGCAATAAAATAAGTATGGAAGGTAGTGATTCACTGCTATCTGTAAACGCGACGACGCACCACACAGTCACAGATTGATTCTATCAGAGTGGAGCGATAATACTGGCGGTAACAAACACCTACTTCACTGATACCACGCACGCGTTATCATTGGTTTACAAGGTTCACCCACGAATTAGGGAGGAAGTGGACCACGAGAACGACCACACTACCAAACAAGATTACCTTTCACCGAACAATTATCAAAATAAAGCTCAAAGATGCTGCACAAGAAACACCAAAAACAAAAGCACCCTCATTATCACCATCATTTTCATTATTAATGAAATCCCCAGTCAAATGACGTACATTATTGTTAAATTCTTGATACCACCAGCCGATTTTTTTTTTTCAGCGTGGGGGTGACCTTTCAGAATGGAGGGGTCATAATTATATAACCTTCATTAATACAAGGGGTCTCTCCTGAACTGAATAAAATCTCTTTAGGTAACAAAAATAAAGAAAACATGTCACCTGATTCAAGGAATTAGCAGTTGTTCGACGGTGCACTCTGCGTAGAGTGTCCTTTGTAAAAAGATATGGCATTTTTGCTCGTACTCCTTAAGGACTCACCAGTCTCCCTCATTCACTCTCCTCTCGTCCCCGGCTTCTGTCTCTCTCTTTCCTCATTCCAACAATTCCACTCTTACAAACATTCTCATGCATGTTTTTAACGTAATGCAAGTTGATATATGTAAAAAATGAATAGTATATAAGACAGCATTGATGTCTAATATGCAAAATCAGTCATTAAAGAATAAGTGCGAGACAGACTGCTAAGCCCACGAGAGGACGACCCTTTGTCTCTCCCACTTCATTTTCTCTATTTGCCACACTGGAAGTCATGTTGTCATTTAACAACGGAAAAAAATAACGTGACAACACCACACATGAAACTCCCCTCTAAAACGAATTACTTGGAAAGCAAGCGCACTACCCAGAACATAGATTATCTCAACACCAGAGCAAATGACACTCGACCATATTTTACTTTGGTCATTGTCTGGAATACTGTCAGGCTGAATAATTAGGGCTACCAGAAATTATGTGTTTTTATGTAGAAAAAAAAAAAAAAACATGCGTTAATGTAAAAAAAAAAAAATCTTGGTTTTCTCCCGTCATTTTGTATACTGAATTGCGTTTGTGTGATCTGTAGATCTTCACTTCGTCATCCACCTGTGTAGAGGGTCTTTCTGTGGTAAGGGTAAGTAGGGAGTGAGAAAGTTGTGTAAGGGTGGTAGGTGAGAGTGTGGGAGGGTGGCGATGTGGTGAGGGTGTGGGAGGGTGGTGACAGGGTGAGGGTGGTGGTGTGGTGAGGGTGTGGGAGGGTGGTGGTGTGGTGAGGGTGTGGGAGGGTGGTGGTGTGGTGAGGGTGTGGGAGGGTGGTGGTGTGGTGAGGGTGTGAGTGGGTGGTGGTGTGGTGAGAGGGTAGTGGTGCGGTGAGGGTGTGGGAGGGTGGTGGTGTGGTGAGAGGGTAGTGGTGTTGTGAAGGTGTGGGAGGGTGGTGGTGTGGTGAGAGGGTAGTGGTGTGGTGAGGGTGTGGGAGGGTGGTGGTGTGATGAGGGTGCGGAGGGGTGGTGGTGGTGGTGAGGATGTGGGAGGGTGGTGTTGTGGTGAGGGTGTGGGAGGGTGGTGGTGTGATTAGGGCATGGGATGCAATGAGAGTGGTGTAGGTGGTGGTGGGATGAGGTGCTAGTGTTTGTAGTGGTGTGAGATTTTATGAAGATGGTGGGAAGAGTAGGAGGTTCAATATGGGACGTGGGTATAGTAGGTGAACCGGGGAAAGTGTGTGATGAAGGACGGTGAAGCAAAGAAGAAGAGAGGGTAGGAAGAAAGATGGAGCTAAATGATACAGGAAGGAGGAATTCGCATGGAAGAAGAGTAATCTGAAGGAAAGGGGGGGAGTTCAAAAGGAAGAGGGAGTGGTGTTAAAAAAGACACAGTGTCAGAAAGGTACTTCTCCCATGGAAGAAGAATGAGTGTGTGGCCAGGCATTGCTAAGGGTAGATATTCCGCCATCTCCAGAGGCCCGTGACGAAACCTCCAGCCTGAAAAGGGAACAGTCTTCCCGAATCGGAAATGTAGATGGTAAAATGAGACTCTGAGAGAATGATGCAGAGGTTTTATGAAAGAGCGAGCTTCAGAAAATTTGTGTGTGTGTGTGTGTGTGAGAGAGAGAGAGAGAGAGAGAGAGAGAGAGAGAGAGAGAGAGAGAGAGAGAGAGAGAGAGAGCCTGTGTGCATGCCCGTGTATGGTGTGCAGAATGAGAGGCATAAGCAGTTAGCAGTGTTAGCTTTAGAGGTGTAGGACGAGAATAATGGTCCCACTACCCTAGCGTTTTTTCAGCTTCTCTAACATTTCTTGCCCTATTCTTATCCTCAAGCCATATCCAAACGCCTGAAAGAGGTTATTTTTTCCGCAATACTTCCTGATTTCGACGTTCACACACACACACACACACACACACACACACACACACACACATTTTATATCTATCTATCTATCTATCTATCTCTATCTATCTATCTATCTCTATCTATCTATCTATCTATCTATCTATCTATATATACCTGTATATATATATTTATTAATATTTAATGATATCATCTGTTGTGACAGTGAGAACTGTGTTCTTGAAGTTCTGCACTAGGATGAGTACTACAGTAGAGTAAAAAGGGTAATAAGTGTTTCAGGAAGTTGCGTTAAAATCCCGGATGGTCTTGTCATAGTACTGGAATGGGGGGTGACAACCATGCCTTACAGACTGCAGATCGAATCCCCAAAGACATTTTTTTTTTCTTTTAGCATGTAAGATGCTGCCGGCCGCGTAGGTTGGTGTCATACTTAAAATGCACTGGATTTCGGTAACAGATTCAGACCCTTGTGCTACGAACGGAGTGATATGAGTTTGATTTGGTGGTATTGTTGAAAATGTGTTACGTAAAAAATTAATAATTTGTAGCAATAATTAATAGCTGGTGATGTGTGTGTGTAAAAAGGAAAAAATACCCTTTCAAGAATGCATTTTCATTGGTATTCAACAAAGCACATGTAGTGCGCAATCTCTCCAGAGTGAGGGTGGCAGACCACCTAATTAAAATGTTACATTATTTAAACTCTACCGTCAAACGACAATATCGAGTACATTTTAGTGTTTTTGGTGTCTTTCTCCCTCCTTGCCAGCATATTTATCTAGTTTCTGATTTGGAGTATGGGGCCACCCAGTCTCAGTCCTGAAAGGTTGAAAGCTCAGAAGATAAAAGATTTTTTTTTTTTTTTTTTTTTTTTGAACGTAGAGGAGTGAGTAGTATTGAGATGGTTTGAGCTTCTTAGTATTTTATGTATCCTCTTCATGGCCGTGATTAAGTTCGTCTTTCATGTGGACACACCAGTTATCGGAGGGTGGTCTCCAAGCTTATCTATGTTTGTATTCGATAGCCTCAGACGTCAATTCATTATCGATTAATGTTTCCCAGAGTTTACATGTGGTTGTTATGTCTCTTATCCCTCATCAGTGCTGTAATTTAAAGCAATCTTAACGCATGGAAAGCTGGTAATAGAACTTAGTAGACGTAATCCAGTTGATTCAAGCCTGTCCATCCTTTCTGTATTTTATCATCATCGTTGTTGGCGTCATCATGATGCCCTCATTCGTTACCTGTGAAATGAGGTGGTATATTACCTCATGAAGTTAATTGTAACTGATGGCATTGTACAAGAGTTGTCACACGGGCCTTATTGAGTAATCTGTTAGCTCTTTTTATGCCTCCAACCATTTATGGTGGAGGAGGTATAAAGTGATCGGTCTGTCCGTCCGTGAGTGCGTTGGTGAGTGTGCGCGTACGTAACGCTTTTCTTGGCGCGATATCTCTTATCTCCATCGACGGATTTCCACCAAACTTTAGTCAGTGATGCAGTATCAGAGGTTGATGAACGGATTAGGTCAGCTAGATCAAGGGGTCAAAAGTCAAGGTCATATAGGGCCGACTTAGTTTATTCTTGTAGGCGAGATATCTCCTGAACCCCTCAATGGATTTCGACCAAACTTTTGTCAGTGATGCAGTATGGGGGGCGATGAACTGATTAAATAAGCTAGGTCAAGGGTTCAAAGGTCAAGGTCATTCGGCTTAGTTTCTCCTTGTGGGTGCGATATCTCCTGAAACCCTCGAAGTATTTCGACAAAACTTTGTCAGTGACACAGAATGAAGGGACGATGAACTGAGTGGGTCAGCAAGGCCAAGAGGTCCAAAATCAAGGTTATATTGGTGTGGGCGCGATATCTCCTGAACCGCTCAACGGATTTCGACCAAACTTTTGTCAGTGATACATTATGAAGGGACGATGAACTGATTAAGTCAGCAAGGTCAAGGGGTCAAAGGTCAAGGTCATACGAGTATGGATGTGTTATCTACTGAACCCCTTGACCGATTTCGACCAAACATTTGTCAGTGATACAGTATGAATGGACGAACTGATTGTCAGTAAGACCAAGGGGTCAAAGGTCAAGGTCATATGGGTGTAAAAACTATATCTCCTGAGCCCCTTGGTGGATTTCTACCAAACTTTTTCAGTGATAGATTATGAATGAATGATGATCATATGGGTGTGGGCACAATATCCCCTGAATCCCTTGACGGATTTCCACCAAACTTCTGTCAATGATACAGTATGAAGGGACGATGAACTGATTAGGTCAGCAAGATCAAGGGGTTAAAGATCAAGGTACTATGTGGTCAGCTTAGTTTCTCTTTCGTCTCATTTCAACTATTCTTTCTTCTCACCTCTCTCCTTGCTTCCACCTCTGTCTTTCTACGGATGTGGGTCGATGCAGCATCCCAGGAGTGGCAGCCCAAGAATCACCCGACCTTCTCTCTGTCCTTTCTCTTTCTTTCCTGTGTGTGTGTGTGTGTGTGTGTGTGTGTGTGTGTGTGTGTGTGTGTGTGTGTGTGTGTGTGTGTGAGGAGATTTGGAGACCTATACCCATTACCACATTTCACCAGCTACGTGTCTGTGGCTAAAGTGTGGAGTGTAGTAGCAGGTATAGGTCTCCAAATCTCCTCTCATCCTGAATGCTCTCTTGTTTCTGTGCTTTTTTCACCTTTTATCTCAGCACTTTTGCCCTTTGCATATTTGGAGACTTATATCTATTACTACAATTCACACCTTAGCCACAAACATGTATTTGAAGCAGGTGGAATGCTCTTGTTTCTGTGCTTTTTTCTTCTCTTATCTGTGCACTTTTGCCATTCCTATTTCTTAATCATTTAAGAAGAAATTTTTTGTTTTCTAGTATTATGGGAAACGTAATGAGGTCGGTAACTAATAAATTTAGTGTTAAAATAGAAGTGCATCGTATGTTTAAGTTATATGGGATGGAACAGTTGGTCATCCTGACTCGACTGGCCTCTGACCTGCTGTGCTGAAGAGGTGGCAAAGTTCGATGGTAAACGTTACTGTTGTCGCTGTTTAAGTTCTGTTAGTTACCTTTATTATATTATGGTAACCATTGTTTTAACAATAAGAATGTATTTATCTACATATTGTGAAGGGCACATTCGTCAAAACGTCTTGAATTCCAGTGACCAAGAATATATTCATGCTGGTCTTACGATATCGTGTGATAAGACTGGAAGCAAGATGCTGCCAAATCTGGCACAGTATGGTTTCTTTCTAATAAAATTCTATCACACCTTTAAGAAAAGGAATTTGTTAGGAACACTAGTAAGAACAATTATTTAACATTAATGTGCATACATATCTGCAGACGATTATTCATTTTCTTCCACAATAACTGCACCAAAAAATAAAAACAGGCAACTAGGATCACTGTTACAATTTAAGAAGTTCATTCATAGAAATCTACGCTTTTCTATGGCAGGTTGCCTGGTATCTCCAACCAGCCACTTGATGTGTGGCAGTTCATATGTCCGCAGGTGCACACTTCCAAAACACTGACTTTCCTCTCTCGTGCTATCTCTGTCATCTCCCACTACTACTCACTCACTGCCCATTCACTGACTGACTGTCACTGACTGACTGACTGGCTCTCACTGACTGACTCATTATTTGTCATTGACTCTACCACTGTCTGTTCACCACTGACTCGCTGACTGACTCATTAACTATTCATTGACTGTCCATCAATCCTCTCTGACTGGCTGCTGTGCACCATCTCAATGTCTGCTGCTGACTAAAACTGAAGTCACTAACATCACTGACTGACCACCACACATTCACCCACTCAGGCTAACTATGACCGTCCCGGGAGTGAGTTGGTTCTTCAAATAACCCCCTTCCCGACACCACCTACCAGTACAGCCTGGAACATTCCAGATACTAAGAGAGAACTCACATTTTCTTGTGCAGTAATGGATATTCTAGAGCCTAGGAAAGAACTCATATTTTCCCACACTATAATGCACGTAAAGTAACAGTGCACAATAACAGAAATGACAAGAAACAATTCCTAAGCTAAGGGGAAAAATAAAGACATGTCATCATTCCTAGAATGTTTCCCAAATCTCCAGATATAAAACGTTATCCTCATCCTGTGGCATTACACATAATTTCTAGAATGTTTCTCGCATCTCCAGATATAAACTACTAATCTAATTCTACCAGCATGACTTTTTCTGTCTACGATGTTTCTCACATCTCCAGATATAAAGGCTAACCTAATCCTACCGGCATAATGCTTGAATATAATCCTAACTCAGGCATCTGGGGTGCGTGGACTAAGACTAGCTTATATAATGGACTGGAGGATGGCAATGGATAAAGTGGAAAGTGGAAAGTTATAGGATATCTCTATCTATCTATTGCCAGACGCCTCAATCCCGTTTGGGGTGGCCACAAACAAATCGCCTCCAAGTCGCCCTGTCCCCCGCCATTTCACTACCCTGCTCCCAACTCACAGCCCCCTCTCTCATGTACCTCTCCACCCCATCCCTCCATCTCATCCTCGGCCTCCCCCTCCCTCTTCCCTCCTCCACCTCACTCACATACACTCTCTTCGTCAGTCTTTCACCCTCCATCCTCTCCACATGGCCAAACCACCTCAGTGTGTTCCTCATAACGCTTCCTATCACATCCACATCAACACCACAACGCTCCTTTATATCCTCATTCGTCAGCCTGTCTCTCCATGTGACTCCACAGGCTCCTCTTAAATAACTCATTTCCACTGCTCTCACTCTTGACTTGCGTCCTTCCAACAACGTCCAAGCTTCACTTCCATACGTTAGAGTTGGTACCACAATACTGTCATGTAGTAACTTTTTCACTTCCATGCTCACTTCCCTGTTTCTTATCACTGCTTTCAAAGAACCAGCAACCTTTCTTCCCTGCTGTATCCTTTCAAACACTTCACCCTCCAAACCTCCATCTTTACTTATCACACTACCCAAGTACTTAAACGTACTCACATTTTCCAATTCCTCACCATCCAACCTCGCTGTACATTCACTGACTTCACCTCTCTCAAAGACCATCACTTTACTCCTCCCTACATTCACCTTTAGATTCCGTTTCTTACACACTCTCCCAAACTCATCCACCAAGCCTTGCAGCTCCCTTTCGTCTTCACTCAACAACACAGTATCATCTGCAAACAACAGTACAGGGAGTTTCCGAACACTGTTCTCTCTCACCAGAGCCACTCCAACATCCACTACCCTACCTTGTACCTCTTTTATTACCCCATCCATGTACAGATTGAACAACCATGGAGACATGACACATCCCTGTTTCAGCCCAACTTTCAAAGAGAAAAATTCTCTTAGTTCACCATCCACATGCACTGCAGCCTTCGCGCCATTGTACATACTCTTCACAGCATTCAACAACTTCCCATCTACTCCTTATATTCTTAACACTTTCCACAATCCTTGTCTATCCACCCTGTCATATGCTTTCTCCAAATCCATGAAAGCCGCATACAACTTCTTTCCCTTCTCTAGAAACTTTTCCACTAAAGATCTAAGAATGAATATCTGATCTACACAACTTCCTCCCTTCCTAAAGCCTCCCTGTTCTTCTCCAACTAATTTCTCTGTTCTTTCTCTAACTCTGTCAATAAGTATCCTACCATACACTTTTCCTATTATACTAAGAAGACAAATGCCCCTATGATTACCACACACTTCTTTTTCCCCTTTTCCTTTGTACAAGGGAATAATTATACCTGACTTCCAATCCTCCGGGACTCTACCTTCCTCCCAGGCCAATCTGCACATCTTCCACATCCATTCTACTACTATCTCTCCCCCATGCTTCAGCATTTCAGCACACACTCCATCAATTCCTGGGGCTTTCCCTGATTTAACTTTCTTCATTGCTTCCACAACTTCTATCCTACTGATTTCTTCCTGTCTTCTCACCTCCCTCCTTCTCCCAGCCAATCCCCAGCCCCTTATACTCGCATTACTTCCATCCTCTATGTTCAACAATTCCTTCAAGTATTCTCTCCATCTGCTCACTTTTTCTCCCTTCTCCACTAGTAATCTACCATTTTTATCTTTCACTCCCCTGCTAACTTCACTTCCACCCTGTCTTACTCTTTTCACCTCTTTCCAGAACATTTTCTTACAGTCCCTCCACTTTACACTCAAATAGGATATGCTGACCCTTATTCCTCTATCCCTATACTCGTACATCACCACTAATCTTACCTGTCTTTCATTCCCCCTTCCCTTCCACACACATCCAAAGAAATCAAGAAACATCGAAAGTGATATAAACAGACATTAATGTTTTGCAAATTTTGAAAAAAAATCTTGGATGCTTCAGTCATCTCCTGCATATTCAATCCAGATTGATCCCTAAACCAACCTACATTGAAGGGCCTCATTCCGTGTCTGTCAAAGTACCTTTACAACATTTCGCATACGAGCCTTTCCATGCTACCTTCCAGTTGTTAAACTCGCACATCATACATGATATTGCATTGGAACTAAAAATCTAATATATACCTCTCGCTTTCCCTGAGAGAACATAACAATATACGAAAAGACAATAACTAAAATAGACCTGGTGGCCCATACAAGGCAACTACTGTCCATAGTTTTCATCCGATACACGATCTATGACGCCACCCTCCTTCTCCACTCTTTCCCTTCACCCCACTCGTCTTCTTCCACATACACTCACGCCTCTCCTTGCCTGAACTCTGACTCCCTTGCTAAACCATCTCCCATTGCAATCTGATTTGCATGTAGGAAGATGCATGTCAGGCGACAATGGAGTGCGGAGTTGGATCATTAGTGCCTGCAACTCTCATTCTCTCTCCCTCCCTCTATCTCTTTCTACACACACACACACACACACACACACACACACACACACACACACACACACACACACACACACACACACACACACACACACACACACACACACACACACACACACACACACACACACACACACACACACACACACACACACACACACACACACACACACACACACTGGATCTCCTTTCCCACCTTAGGGCAGCGTGAGGAGGAGCAATATCCAGACAGCCCAAATATGCCCGATCCAATGGGCCACGCTTCCATTCGTTCACCATTCAAGCACCCTGAATCCTGGCTCTATCTAATATGCCAAAAACATTCACCACGTTCTGTAGCTTCACATACACGCATCCGATAGAGTTAATCCGGACGGATCATGTGCTTCTCCCCACAATATTTATCCAGCCAGCTCGATCTTTTGTCACTCACCTCGCCTCACCGACTTCCAAACCACTCATCCACCATATCCCTCCACCTTCTCCTTGGCCTACCTCGCCTTCTCCCTCCTTCAAATTCGCTCAGATATACCTTCTTCACCACTTTATTGTTATCCATTCTCACCACATGACCATACCATCTCAGTACATTCTCTTCGATTCTGGTGTCCACAGACTTCCTCACTCCACATCTTTCACGAATCACATTATTTCGTATCCTATCCACTCTCTGTACTCCACATACACTCCTCAGCAGTCCCATCTTCACTGCTCTCACTCCTGACTTTTCGTTTTCATGCCACACCATAGTCACACATCCATATGTTACAGTTGTTACTAACACTCCTTCATGTAAGCCTTGTGCAACTGCAACACTCAAGCCTCTGTTTTTTATCAAGGCCATCCTTGCACCAGCTACACTCCTTCCTTTTGTCACTACTTTCCATTTCTGTTGCACATTTTCCCTTCTATTCTATCACTGTACCCAGGTATTTGAGTTCTCTCACCAATTCCAGTCTCTCTCCATTCACTGTAACATCGCACTGGGAGTCACCGTCTCTCTCAATAACCATCACTTTACTCGTTTCTATATTTACTCTCAAGGCAAGACGCTCACAGACATCAGCAAAACTCTGCAGTAGTCTGCCAAGGACTTGTCCAGTATTTGGAAGTGGTACTGCATAATCAACATACAAAAAATTTGAGTAATTCCACCCATCACCATTCACCACCAACGCCATTCCCCTCTCCATTACTCGTGTTTTTACTTCTCTCATCACCCTATCCATATACATATTGAACAACCATGGGGACATCACACAACCGTGTTGCACGCCCACACCGACCTCGAACTATTCACTTAGATGACCATTAACCCTTACACATGCTTAACTATCATCATAAAAACTCTTGACGGCACCTAGCAACTTACCATCTACACTGTACAAATGCAAAACCTTCCACAATCCTTCTCTGTCTACTTTGTCGTATGCTTTTTCCAGATCCATGAGTGCCATAAACACCTTATAGTCCTTCTCACAAGCCTTCACCACTATCTGTCTCATTGCAAATAAATTTGATCCATACATCCCCTGCCACTCCTAAAGCCACCCTGTTCCCCACTCACTAGGACTTCTGATATTTCTCTTCCTTTATAATAATTCTTCCATGTACCTTCCCTTCCGCACTCAATAAACTTATGCCACGATAATTCTTGCACTCACTTCGCTCACTTTCATTTTTGTAGAGGGGTATAATCACAGCCCTTTTTCACTCTGCTGGCACAGTTTCTCTCATCCATGCCTTCTTAAATATCTCTAACAAGCACTTCATTCCTCTCTCTTTCCACCACAGTTAATCATCTCTGCATACACCTCATCAGCCCCAGTTGCTTTCCCATTTTTCAGCCGCTTCACAGAGCTCTTCACCTGTGCAAGGGTCACGTTTCCTGGGACTGCAGTTCTCTGCACCCCCCCCCCCAACCAATCATGTTTACAGGGGATCTCCTCTCTCTATTCCTATTCATCAGGCATTCTAAATACTCATTCCATCTGGTCCTTACTTCATCTCCATGGGATATATATATATCCATTGCCAGACGCCATGTATCCCAAACGGGGTGATCAAGGGCTTAGAGTTAATTGTTTTACAAGGGAGGGGCACTAATCCTCCACCAACCCCACTTGACACGTAGGGATGCCAACAGCATCTGGTGTTCCCAGGCGGTCACCCATCCAAGTACTAACCAGACCCAACGTTGCTTAACTTCGCTTATCGGACGGGAAGCGGTGTACTCAACGTGGCATGGATATATTTATCATCATCAGCCATTACAAGTCCACTGCTGAACAAAGGCCTCTCCCAACCTTCTCCACGAATTCCTTGACTGATCCAATCTTTGCCACGTTTTCCCTGCAAATACCTCTATCTCATCTCTCCACTTCAAGTCTGGCCTATTTCTGCTACGCTTACAATCTCTTGGTGTCCAGTCAGTCAGCCTCTTGCTCCATTAGTTATACCTTATTCTTGCTATATGGCCTGCCCACCTTCATTTCTGTTCTTTTATAACTTCTCTAATATCTTTGACTTTAGTCTGCTCTCTCATCCAAGTTGATCTTTTCCTGTCTCTTAAAGATATTCCCAACATTGACTTTTCCATTGCTCTCTGAGAACGGATTAATTTATTTTCCATCAATTTTGTCAGTTTCCAGGTCTCACAACCGTACATCATAGCTGGAATTGTACATTCGTTATATATTTTTCGTTTCATACAAACTGGCAAACTACTTTTCATAATGTCTCTGTGTTTACTGAAAGCTTTCCATCCAATTGTAAGGCGTCTTTTTATTTCACTATCATGATCTTTCGTTAATTTTAGTATTTGACCCAAGTAATTGTACTCCTCGAATTCTTCTAGGATTCCTTCGCTTATTCTCATGATGCTCTTTGGTGTATGTGGATTAAACATTAGTTTTACTCCGGTTCATTTTTAGCCCTATTTTGAGAGTTTATCTATTTACAGTAGGTCATTTAACATTTCTTGCAATGCCTCCGCTGTTTCTGAGATTAGGACAAAGTCATCTGCAAATCTTAAATGGCTTAGCTTTTCTCCATCTATGTTCACTCCTTTGTTTTCCCAGTCTAGCTTTCTGAAAATACTTTCTAGGCATGCTGTAAATAATTTTGGTGAAATTGTATCTCCCTGACGCACGTCCTTCTCAATCTTATTTTTTTTCCGAGTCATTATGTAATTTGACTATAGGAGTTCCCTCTTCATATATGTTTTCTAACAGTTTTACAATGCTCTCATTCACTCCTTGTTCTCGCAATGAATTTATAATTGCTATGTGCTCCACTGAGTCGAAAGCCTTTTCGTAAACAGCAAAACCTAAGCACAGTGGTTTATTAAATTCTGTAGCTTTCGCAATTAGCTGATTCATTGTGTGTAGATGATCAGTAGTCGAATACCCGCTTCGGAATCCTGCCTGTTCACGAGGTTGGTTTTCTCCACCTTTGTTGTTATTCTGTTCGTAACGACTTTAGTGAAGAGTTTGTATATGACTGACAATAAGCTAATGAGTCTATCGTTACTAAGATCTTTTGAGTCAACTTTTTTGTTCAGTAAAATGACTATTGCATTACACCATGTTTTGGGAATTTTCTTCTTTTTAATACATTGAGTAAATAATTGAGCAAGCCTATTATGTACTTGTACTCCTGCATCAAACGGTAAATCTGCTATTATTCCATCTTCTCCAGGAGCCTTCCCTCTTTTCATATTTTCAAGACAAATATTTACTTCAACTGGTGTTACCTCAGGTATTTCACTTGTGTCAGCTGAAAAGTTAGCTATTGGTACTACTGTCTTTGATGCATACAGCTGTTTGTAAAATTCTTCAACTCTCTTCAACATCTTATCTCTACATTTAATGACTCCACCGTTTTTGTCTTTCAGTGATGTCATTTGTTGGTTTCCCAGTGCCAGATTACTTCCGACCTGTTTCAAACTTTTTCCTTTTTTGATGGTTTCTTTTATCTGATCCATGTTTGTCTTTCTATTTCCATCTCTTTGTCTTTAGTTGATGAGCTTATTTAATTCTGCTCGTTCTATTTCGTCTTTGTCTTTACTTTCATTTTCTTTAGTTTTTTTTCATAAGCTCGAGTGTCTTTTCTGAATACTTCTTGGCTTTGGTTGTATTAGGTTTTCCTACTACCTCTGCTGATTCTCTTAACACTTTTGTTAGTCAGTCATTCAGCTCATCAGTGTCACATTCAGCATTACTAAGAGTCTGAAATCTGTTCCTTATTTGGAAAAGAAAGGCTGCTTTGTTTTCATTTTCTCTTATTGGGCATATATATATTTTTTATCTTCAATCATCATCTTTCTTTCACTTTTGAAATTGAATCTGGCTGTGCAACCCACCATTCTAAGGTTACTTCCTATATTAACTTTGTTAACTGTGACATTTGTGATCGTGTTATTGTTATCTGCTAAAGTGAAGTCGATTTCATTCTTTGTTTCTCCACTTTCTTCCTGCTCTTTTGTGGAAGAATGTGTTCATTATTCTATCTATCTATCTATTGCCAGACGCCTCAATCCCGTTTGGGGTGGCCACAAACAAATCACCTCCAAGTCGCCCTGTCCCCCGCCATTTCACTGCCCTGCTCCCAACTCACACCCCCCTCTCTCATATACCTCTCCACCCCATCCCTCCATCTCATCCTCGGCCTCCCCCTCCCTCTTCCCCCTTCCACCTCACTCACATACACTCTCTTCGTCAGTCTTTCACCCTCCATCCTCTCCACATGGCCAAATATTTCAACAAAATTTACCAGCATTTCTCCTCTTTCATTCCTTTCTCTCACTCCAAATTTTCCCATACATGCTTCTCCGTTTCTCGACTTCCCAACTTTTGCATTGAAGTCACCCATGAGTGTAGTATATATGGTCTTTTCTTCTTCCATAATCTGAGAGATGTCATCAAAAAATGTTTCTATTTCTTCATCTGAGCTTTGAGAAGTTGGTGCATATACTTGTATTACTTTCAGGATATATTTTTCGCACAGTCTAATTACAACCAGTGCTGCTCTGTCAGATACACTGCTGAATTTAACAGTGTTGTCTGCAAGGTTTCGGTTAATTAGAAATCCTACTCCATTAACTCTTTCATTTTGCCTTCCTCCGTAGTAAAATAGGTGTTTGCAGTCTTCGAGCTGAATAACGTTTTCTTCTTTTCTGTGGGTCTCACTCAAACTGACAATATCCCAAATAATTTCTTTCAGTTCAGTCATTATCAGGTTTATAATCTTCTGCAAGGCTTCTTCCATTGTATGCATAGATCTTCATGGATTTCAGTTTCCTTAATATCCCAGTCTCTAACTTGCCAACACTGCCTACTCACTTTCGGTGGCACACTGCCCGTAAGCACAGGAGGCAGTGCGTTTGGACCTTCAGTAGACGATGATCCAACAGGAACGCCCGTCAAATCATTTGCAATAGAACTCATGTTTGGTTGGAAGGATTGTGGCAAATACGAGTAATCTCACCTCCCTGCCACATTGTTTCTGATAAGATGTGATTTTTTGTACTACCTTATTATATTCGGTGGGGCCCTATATACAGTATATATATATATATATATATATATATATATATATATATATATATATATATATATATATATATATACACTGTATATCTATCTATCTGTCTATATCTATATCTATATCTACAGGTATATCTATCTATCTATCTAGTATCAATGCGTTTCTCCCAACGCTTACCATCATATTCACATCCACACCACAACGCTCCTTCAATTCCTCATTTGTCAGTCTGTCTCTTCATGTAACTCCCCATGCTCCTCTCAAGTAACTCATTTCCACTGCTCTCACTCTTGACTTGTGTCCTTCCACCAAGGTCCAATATTCACTTCCATACGTCAGAGTTGGTATCACAATACTGTTATGCAGTAACTTTTTCACTTCCTTGCTCACTTCCCTGTTTCTTATCACTTCTTTCAAGGAACCAGCAACCTTTCTTCCCTGTTGTACCCTTCAAGCACTTCACCCTCTAAACTTCCCTCCTTACACATCACACTACCCAGGTACTTAAACGAACTCACATATTCCATTTTCTCATCATCCAGCCTCACTGTACATTCACTGACTTCACTTCTCTCGAAGACCATAACTTTACTCTTCCCTACGTTCACCTTCAGATTCCGTTTCTTACAAACTCTCCCAAACTCATTCACCAAGCCTTGCAGCTCCCCTTCGTCTTCACTTAACAACACAGTATCATCTGCAAACAACATTACAGGGAGTTTCCACACGCTGCCCTCTCTTATTAGGACCGCTCCAACATCCACTGCCCTACCTTGTATCTCTTTTATAACCCCATTTATATACAGATTGAACAACCATGGAGGCATGACACATCCCTGTTCAATGCAACCTTCCAACAGAAAAATTCACTCAGTTCGCTGTCCACATGCACTGTAGCCTTAGCACCCTCATACATACTGTACTCTTCACGGCAATCAGCAACTTCCCATCTACTCCATATATTCTTAATACTTTCCACAATCCTTGTCTATCCACTCTGTCATATGCATTTTTCAAATCCATGAAGGCCGCATACAACTTCTTTCCCTTCTCTAGAAACTCTTCACTAAAGCTCTAACAATAAATATCTGATCTACACTACCTCTTCCTTTCCTAAAACCTCCCTGTTCTTCTCCAAGTAATTCATCTCCTATTTCCCTGACTCTGTCAATAAGTATCCTACCATATACTTTTCCTTTTACACTAAGAAGACAAATGCTACTATGATTCCCACACACCTCCTTTTCCCCTGTTCCTCTGTACAGGGGAATAATTATACCTGACTTCCCATCCTCCGGGGCTTTACCTTTCTCCCAGGCCAATCTGCACATCTTCTACATCCATTCTACTACTGTCTCTCCCCCATGCTTCAGCATTTCACCACACAGTTCTTCAATTCCTGGGGCTTTCCCCATTTTGTCTTTTTTCATTGCTTCCACAACTTCCATCCTACTGATTTCTCTCTATTTTCTCACATTCCTCCTTCTCCCAGCCATTCCCCGTCCTTCTGTCTCTCTCGTTTTATGTATCTATTTAACTATTCATTTTTCCTTGCGTCTGTAACTGTCTGTCTCTCTATCTATCTTCCTATCTATGTGTCCATCCGTCCGTCCGTCTGTCTGCCTCCATGTATCTGTCCCCCCCCCTCTCTCTTACACACACACACACACACACACACACACACACACACACACACACACACACACACACACACATAGTAAACTTGCAAGTCATCCTGACTGAGGTCCACGCTGAGTGGCTGGATGTGTAGGTTGGTGGGTGCGTGGGTGAACAGGAAAGGTGGGTGGAGTGAGTGGGGTGGGGTGGGTGGGGTAATTGAGGTGGGCTTGATGGGTGGTTGTGTGGGTCGTCAGGCGGAGTGGGTGGGTGAGGTTGGCAAAGTTGGAAGTTTGAGAAGATGGGATGAGTAGATTGAAAGGTGGGTGGGGTGTGATTGGGTGGGCAGGGTGATTTGGGAGGGTGGGAATGATGGGATAGGGGGAAAATAATGGTAGGGGTCGTGTCCTTTTTGGGTCGGGTGGATGGGATATTTTTGTAGGTGCTTTGATGTGTGACTTCCCGGAGGTGATGGCAGGAAACGGGCTTGCAACACTGAGTGATTTAGGGCACATGGTTTGGTGGGTGAGGCAAAATAATTTCATTGCGTGAATAGGTCCATGGGGGTAGACGTCCCTGGGGGAAATGGGCCTAAATGGAAGGCTTTTTTTTTTTTTTTCTTTTTATTGTTTACAGACAATAATGGATGAAGGAAACCCAAAGGAAATTTAAAAAAAACAAGTCCATGTGCCTAAAGGCATCCTCCATTCACAAAATATTTATAACAACTGGATTTAAGCAAACGTGGATTAAATGGTTGTGGGAAGCAACTCCCAGGAAGTGAATTCCAGAGAGTAGTTGTTCTGGGGATGAATGAATTTTGATAAGCAGAGGTTCTGCATTGCGGGGGAGAGAGGATGAAGTTCATGGGCGCTCCCAGCTGCTCGAGTATTTCGGGAGAAAATATGAAAGAGGGGCACAATTGAAACAAGTTCGTCAGAATACTTACGGTAAAAATAAAGCAAAAGGGTTGGAAAGGTTCATGGATGAAATAGGTCTTTGGGAGAAAATAGGTCCATTTAGGGATTTGGTGTGTCCCCATGAGAAGAAATAGATCCTCGGGGAAAAAAGGCTTCACGACGATAGTAGGTGCATGGAGGGAATATAAGTCCATAAGGAATGGAGGTTGATCGGGAAAGTACCGGTAGGTCCACGAGGGAGAATATTCTCACGAAGGAAAATATTTCGTTGAAGGAAAACAGGTTAGTGGGAAAGATATGTCCACTGGCAATTTATGTCCATTGAGGAAAAAAATCCATTGGGGAACTAGGTCCATTGAGGAGAATAGGCTGCTGGGAGAAGTAGGTGCATGGAATAACGCAGGCCCATGGGAGAATAGGTATGGAAGAAAAACAGATCCATGAGGGAATATGGGTCCCAGTGATAAAATGGGTTCATGGGGATAAATGATTGGTGGGGAAAACAGTTCCATGAAGGAAAATAGATCCATTAGATGAAAACAGTTCCATGGGGGGGAAACTGGTGGGTGGGGTGTGTGACCTCTAGACTAGAGGGAGCTCTTTGCGAGTGTAGTTAACAATGTTAGATGAACCTCCGAAAAAGATAAATTGCTTTTATAGATGTAACACCCTCCCCTACACCATATGCGGTGCTCCATACCCATGAAACTTAAGAAAATGGAAGACTACGAAGGAACTAAGGGTAAAAAGTATAGAGTCCAGAGGTTAACAAGCAGGACATTGACCACAGTGTACTCACAAAATAGAGTAAGTTGATCTTTGCTACATACTGATAGGTATTTATATTTGGCAACACAGTAGGATTAGCATAAGGTTTTATTAGTCCTGACATGCAGACCGAGAGGTGAGGAAGGCTAGGGACAGACGTCAACGGAGACCAAGACACACGTGAATCCTCCCTGCACTCTCCTTACAGACAATGTAGACATACTGCTATTATAGTGCATTCACTCTCACCTGACAAAGATCCCTAGCCTTTTACAGCTCAGTTGATATCCACGTGTAGTCAAACTGGAGAAATCTGACTAGTAACCAAGAAGACTCATTCCTACCTCATAACCGAGACTCATTGCGTTTCATGCAACCACAACTTATACTAAGTTGTGTGTCCCAGTTTCCTCATATAAAAATAAATATACCACTGTAGGGTTTATATTTTGACTTTATGTAATAAATGGATAATGCAGAATCGTTATATGTTCTTTTAAGATCTGTTTCTTCTCATTATTATTTGGTCACACAGAATCGTTTGGAAAGACCGCCACACCATATCTTCGTTCAGCATTCAGAAAACAGCCTGTAGAGCAAGTTTAACTTTATACATTTCTTTTACTGGTCATCACTACCTTCAGTATTTTAAAACAAGGTGTACTGAAAGTAAAAAATATGTTACAAGAATTCGTAAATAAAATATTATTTGAATGTGCCATATGAAATAACGTACAATATTTCTAAGGTATAGTACAAAAGTGTATGTCGTTATATTTAGAATGAAATCAGTAATATACAAATGATTAACATTAGAAATAGAAGTACAAGGACAATTCCATGAGATGCTTCTTAGCTGTGCCCCTCCTTGTAACTTAGGCTTTGAGCCTTAGTAATTCACCTATTTTCCTGGGACACAAAACTACCTCATTATCCTGATTACTTATACAGTTACTTCCCCGAGGCGTTACCCAGAGTACTCATGTTACCTAATAATCAACAAATGGGAACCTGGGGCGAGTGACGGAATTCATTACGGTATCACTTTTGCTCTCCTGAATCAGATATGATCTGCTCAATCAGATAGACTGGTTTACATAAATAATAATGAATCACTCCTTCACTCTCATTCCATTCACCTGATCACTCACTTATTCCACTCTCACTACCAAGCACTAAACCATTCCAGCGCTATCATACCACTAAATCACCCACTTCCGAGTGTTCCACTCTCACTATCACTAAAATTAATTGAACACTATCATATCACGCACTCAGTCACTCATTTGTTCCACTTTCACTCTCTTTATCACTGGCTGAATAGCAGCATCACTGTCACCCGGATATAACTGCAAACAAAATATCACTTAGAACATCCTAGGTCCAACCCCATTGGTGGATAGAATGGATTCTAGAAAAAAAAATAAAAATAAACAGGATGAGATAATCTCGTGGGTCGGGATCATCTGGACGTGATGGAGCACATTTTTGGAGCCACGTGGACGAACAATCCGAATGCATTTTATCTTATCACTTTATACTGACATCAGCTGACATATACATGAACATATTTAAGGGGAATGCAGTGCCTCTTATCTCAGGTGGGAAGTGGGGTCTAGACTCTAGATGATGATGATGATGATGATGATGATAACGACGGCAATGTTAACAAAGATGATTACGATGATGATGACGATGATGACGATGGTGGTGGTGATGGTGAAGATGATAACGACGGCGATATTAGCAAAGACGAATACGATGGCGATGATGGTGGTGGTGGTGATGATGATGATGAAGATGATAAAATAGAGAAAGGATGGGCAAGCTTGAATTCACTGAATTATCTCTACTAAGTTTTATTACCAGTTTTCCATGCGAAAAGTTTGCTGTAAATAACAGCACTGGTGAAGGGAAGGAGACAAGTAAATACCCTGTCCAATCACTCCGGTAAAGCCCGTGTCCCATATTCAAGTTCATCTTCGAGAGCGGCCCTGATCACCACGATCTTATTCTCGAGGTGAAATGCCACAATCATACCTCAAACGGTAGGCCTAAACGGCCATTTCACGACACAGTCACGTTAGTGCTAATACACACAAAGACACTGCAACGACATCCCACGACACCCTACGGAAGCATGATGTTATCCTGACAACAAACTATGGTCACCCCTCAGTTAAAAAATAACAGTCACTTTGACTCTATCTCAAGCCAAGACATCGCCACGACACACTATAACAAGCTACGACACGCTACGAAACCGCTAAGTTACTGTTAAAAGTCACCGCTAAGATTATCAGGACATATGACGATACACGACGATGGCCGTGTGTAAGTTGTCGTAGCATGTCTTAGGTATAACTTTGCCTGTCGTAGGTATAAGTTCGCGTGTCGTAGCGGGTCTTCATGATCCGATCTCCAAGTTATTGCTACGACACGTCAAGTCACACCTAGGTCATGCCACGTTAAGCTACGACAAGCTAAGACATGCAAGACACGATAAGTCATAGCTAAGACAAATGACGTTATCGTCACGACGTCACGTTCTCCTCCTTGTCGGCGCTCATGCCAACAATTTTTGAACTCTCCAAAAATTGTCGTAGCGCACCAAGAACCGTGAAGAATGACCACGTTCTCCACGTCAGCACTACGTCATCGCAAAGTCATGCCATGTTACTCATGACGACATGCGGCAACACACGAAGACATGAAGATCGTGGCGTGTCGTGGGAAAGTTCCTGACTGTGGGACATAGGCTTAAGGCCTGTGGACTCTCTTAAGAAGCAGCGGCTGTGACACTTCAGAACTGCTGATTGGGAGGACCTCAGGCAGTACTTCTTTGATTTTCCCTTGAATGATTATTGCTTTCATGGCCGACAGTCATCTGCGTGTGCCTTGCGCATTATGGAGGTTATTCTCTCGTGCATGGAAGTATACATCCTTTTCTCATATCTTGTGACTAAGATGTAAAAAAAAAAAAAAAAACTTGGTTTGATCACGCATGCTTTAATGCTATCCACAACAAGAAGGCCAACAAAAGGTATCGGAGCCAATCCACCCCTGAATCTCATTTCTTTTATGTTTCTGCCCGGAATCATGCTAAATCTGTTCTTCACACTGCTAAAAATAATTTCTTTTGTACTAAATCCTCTGAACTCTTCAATTCAAATTCTTCCCGTTCCTTCTGACACCTTGCCAAAAACCTTTCTAACAACTTTACCTTACCATCCTTCCATCCACTTTTCCACTCTGAAGGCTCTGTAGATATTTCTTCTACTGAGGTAGCAGAACTCTTTGCTCAGACTTTCTTCTCCAGTTCTACCTTAGACGATTCCGGTGCTATTCTTCCATCACTTACCCCCTCTGAAATCCTCATGGCTGACATTAAAATTTCTTCAAGGGGGAGTATTTTCTGCCATTACTGGGCACAATACTAACAAGGCATATGGACCTGATGGGGTCCCCTCTGTTGTCCTCAAGAGCTGTGCTTCTGTGCTTACACCCGTCTAGGTAAACTGTTTCATCCTTGACTACCAACTTGTGCCTTTCCTTCATGCTGGAAGTTTGCTCTCATTCAGCCAGTCCCAAAGAAGGGTGACCATTCCAATCCCTCTTACTATCGCCAGTTGCTTTAACATCCTGTGTTTCAAAACTGTTCGAGTCTATTCTTAGCAAAAAAAATAAATAAATAAATAAAAAAAAAATTAAGCATCTTTCCTATCACTACCTTGTTTCAGATCGTCAGTTTAAGTCCCGCGAGGGACGCTCCACTGGCGATCTTCTTGCCTACGTTTCTGATTCCTGATCATCCTCCTTTCGGGACGAAAGCTTTGCTATTGCACTTGACATCTTAAAGGCTTTCGATCGAGTCTGGCATAAATCTTTAATTTCAAAACTGGCCTCTTACGGTTTCTATCCTTCCATCTTTGCCTTCATCTCTTACGGTTTCTATCCTTCTATCTTTGCCTCCATCTATAGCTTCCTTCCTGGTTGTTCTATAGCTGCTGTTGTAGACAACCACCACTCTTCTCCTAGGCCCAATAATAGTGGTGTTCCTCTGGGCTCTCTCCTTACACCAACTCTCTTCTTTTTACATATCAATGACCTTCTGAGCTGTACATCTAACCCTATCCACTCATATGGCGATGACACCACTCTTCACCTTTCCATTCGTTTCCCGCAGCGTCCATCTCAGTAGTCATTTCAACAAACCATCGATGAAACTATGGCAAACCTTATATCTGACTTGGTTTATATCTCTGATTAGGGTAAGAGTAATCTTGTTTTTAAAGCATCAAAAACTCAGCCCTTACATCTGTCAACCCGACAAAATCTTCCACAAGAGTACTCACTAATTTTTAACAATATCCAACTCAAACCTGCATCATCTTTAAATATATATATGGTTTCATTCTCGTGGGATTTATCTTGGAACGATGATATTACCTCACTCATAACATCTGCTTCCAAGAGATTAGGTGTGCCAAGCTGACTCCGTGCCTTCTTTACTCTTGCACAGTTGTTCACGTTACACACGGGTTTTATTCGCCCCTGTGTAGAGTACAACTGTCACATGTTGGTAGGCTCTCCACATACAGCTCTTCTCAACAAGGAGGAGTCAAAGGCTTTTCGTCCTATTAACTCTCCTCGTCTTACTTGCTCCTTTCAATCTCTGTCTCTTTGCCGCACTGTTGCATCTTTATCTCTTTTCTATCGCTGCTTCATTGGTCACTTTTCCTTAGAATTGTCTTCTTGCATCCTTTCACCACAATGGCGGGTGCGTAGCACCTTCTAGCAACAAACTCTCATCCCTTTTCTGTCTAACTCTGTTATGCAAGAGTTAAGCCGTTACTCCCAGTCTTTCATGTATGCAACAGATCAACTTTGGAAATGTCTCCCTCTGTCTGTATTTCCTACTGCCTATGATCTCTAGTCTTTCAAACGCAGTGTGTCCAGGCATCTCGAAATGAATGGATCTTGAATTTGGCTGTTTGTTATATTGTTTTTTGTTTTTTCTTTGAAGGAACAATTTGGAGGCTGCTGGCCTTTGGGTCCTTCTTCCTTGCTTAAAAAAACACGTGTAAAATTAAGGAAACATTAATCTATAATGAACTGATGTCTGAGGATATCTACTACAAACACAGATAAGCTTGGAGACCACCTTCCAATAATTGGTGTGTACACATGAAAGACGAACATAATCACTGCCATGAAGATGATACGTGAAATATTGAGAAGCTGAAACCGTCTCATTACTATTTACACCTCTAGGCTCACCCAAAAAACGATTTCTTTAGCCTCTGTGTTTTCTACCTTTCTTACTTGAGACTGGGTGACCTCAACTCCGAAATGCCATTATGATGTGAACACTTGCCCTGAAACATGTCAGAAATTAGATATACCATATACTGGCAAGACGGGAGAGGGAGACACCAAAAACAATAAAACTTACTCGATATTGTCGTTTGACGGCAGAGTTTAAATAAAGTAACATATTTTGAATTCGGTAGTCTCACACCCTCACTCTGGACTTCTCACATTATATCAAATAAGAGATTGGGCAGTACATGTGCTCTGTTGAATATAATACCAATGAAAATGGGTTCTTCAACGGATATTTTTTTTCTTTTTAAACACACACACACACACACACACACACACACACACACACACACACACACACACACACACACACACACACACACACACACACATCATCTGTGATTAATTATTGTTGCCACAAATTATTCTTTACGTACCAGATTTCTCTACAATATCACCAAATCAAACCCTTATTGCCGTTTTCGCAGCACAAGGGTCTGAATCTTGGTTATTGATAACAAGTGCATTCTGGGTACGATACCAACCTACGCGGCTGGCAGCTAAAAAAGTAATCTTTGAGGATTCGATCCTCTGTCTGTAAGGCATGGTTGTCAACCCCGTACCAGTACTATCACAAGACCATCAGGGATTTTAATGCAACATCCTGAAACACTTATTACCCCTTTTAATCTACTGCAGTATTCTTCCTATTGCAAATTCTCTAGAACAAAGTTCTCACTTTCACAACAGATGTTATAATCAACTTTTATTATATATATATATATATATATATATATATATATATATATATATATATATATATATATATATATATATATATATATATATATATATATATATATCCACACCACAACGCTCCTTCATTTCCCCATGTCACTCTGTCTCTTCATGTGACTCCACATGCTCCTCTCAAATAACTCATTTCCACTGCTCTCACTCTTGACTTTTGTCCAAGCTTCACTTCCATACGTTAGAGTTGGTATCAATACTGTCATGTAACAGCTTTTTCACTTCCATGCTCACTTTCCTGTTTCTTATCACTGCTCTCAAGAAACCAGCAACCTTTTTTCCTTGTTGTACCCTTTCAAGCACTTCACCCTCTAAACTTCCATCCTTACTCATCACACTACCTAAGTGTTGAAACTCACTCACATTTTCCATTTCCTCATCATCCAACCTCACTGTACATTCACTGACTTCACTTCTCTCGAAAACCATAACTTTACTCTTCCCTACATCATCTTCAGATTCCGTTTCTTACACACTCTCCCAAACTCATCCATCAAGCCTTGCAGCTCCTCTTCGTCTTCACTTAACAACACCGTATCATCTGCAAACAACAGTACAGGGAGTTTCCAAACACGGCCATTTCTCACTAGGGCCGCTCCTGCATCCACTGCCCTACCTTGTATCTCTTTTATAACCCCATCCATAAACAGATTGAACAACCATGGAGACATAACGGAGCCTTGTTTCAATCCAACCTTCAAACAGAAAATTCACTAAGTTCACTATCTACACGTACTGCAGCCTTAGCACCCTCATACATAATCTTCACGGCATTCAGCAACTTCCCATCTACTCCATATATTCTTAATACTTTCCTCAATCCTTGTCTATCCACCCTGTCATATGCTTTCTCCAAATCCATGAAGGCCGCATACAACTTCTTTCCCTTCTCTAGAAACTTTTCCACTAAAGATCTAAGAATGAATATCTGATCTACACAACCTCTTCACTTCCTAAAACCTCCCTGTTCTTCAACTAATTCCTTTGTTATTTCTCTACCTTTGTCAGTAATTATCCTACCATATACTTTTCCTATTACACTAAGAAGACAAATGCCCGTATGATTACCACACACTTCTTTTTCCCCTTTTCCTTTGTCTATCCATCTATCTATATACCTAGGCTGCTTCCCCCAAGGAAAGGGAGGTAGCCGAGACAGGACGACTCACTCTCCATTTACTCCATTTCCTTTGTACAGAGGAATAATTATAGCCCTCCGTGACTCTACCTTCCTCCCAGGCCAATCTGCACATCTTCCACATCCATTCTATTACTATCTCTCCCCCATGCTTCAGCATTTCACCACACACTCCATCAATTCCTGGGGCTTTCCCCATTTCAACTTTCTTCATTGCTTCCACAACTTCCATCCTACTGATTTCTTCCTCTCTTCTCACATCTTTCCTTCTTCCAGCCATTCCCTAGCCACTTACACTCGCATTACTTTCATTCTCTATGTTCAACAATTCCTTAAAGTGTTCGCTCCATCTGTTCACTTTTTCTCCCTTCTCCACTAGTAATCTACCATTTTTATCTTCCACTTCCCGACCTTTGCGACCCTGTCTAACTCTCTTTACCTCTTTCCAGAACATTTTCTTACGTTCCCTCCACTTTACACTCAAATCCCTTCCAAATTCCTCATCCACTCTCTTCTTACTTTCTCTTATTAATCTTTCCCCCTCTCTCTTCCTCTCTACGTATAACTCTCTCTTCCATCTCTCAGATTCTTCCACACCCCTGTTTCACATCCACTCACGAAATGCTTTCTTCTTTTGTGCTACAGCCTCTCTCACCTCTTCACCCCACCATGCTATTCCCTGCACCCCCTTCGTCTTCTCTTCACCCCGCACACCACCTCACATGCTGCACAGATTTCTTCTGTGAATATCTTGCACACACCTTCCACATCCCCCATCTGTTCCAATCCATATTTACCCAATCGCTCCTCCACTTCCCTCATATATTCTGCCTTCTATCCATCCTCTTGTGACCTTTCCACTCTCCTTGTATGAACTACTTGCTCTTCTCCTTCCCTTCCTCTATTTCTCCATTTCCTTTGGTGGTGGTCAGAGAGTCCACTCCCCCAACTCTGTACACTCTTGCATTCATTACACTCCTTCTCATCCTTTTATCCACACATATCCACACATACATAATCAGTCACTGCCTTCTATTCATTCAGTTCATCACCCATCCTTCTTACCATTCTCCATGTATACCTATGGATCATTTTGTGCCTGAAGAGGGTATTGGCTACCACCAACCCCCTCCCAGCACAAACGTCCACTAAAGCACTTCCATTCTCATCTATCTCTGCAGGCACACCCCACCCACCAACTACTCCATCCACCTTCGCATTCACTAGTCTACCGTTCATATCTCCAATCAAAAACACTCTCTCATTCCTTTCAAACTACTCCATGCACGCTTCCCCATTTGTCCAGAACTCTTCTCTCACTCTGCTTGCACGATCTTGTGTTGGTGCATACCCGCACACAGTCACCCACATTTGTATTCCAAGTTTCAATCTTACCCACACTACCTTAAGCCAATTGATCCATACTCTCTTATATTCTCCATCCATCTGTTACTCACTACAATACACACTCCTTCTTTTGCCCTCTCATTCTCACCTGCTCCTGCACATGTACCCCATCCATACTCCCATTCTCTCACACTCCCATACTCTTCACTTACATGACCATTTAAGTCCCCTCCCAAAAACACTATCTCATCATCCCCCATGCCACCTACTACACGCATTAAGTCATCCCAGCATCCATCCTCTACCTTACCCAAGCCTGCCTGTGGAGCATATGCCCATGTCATTGCAAACATCATTCCACCGAACAAAATTTTCACTACCAATATCCTATCACTTTTTTTTTTTTTTTTTTACGTGTCCGACTCTGGGCAAAAGCTTCAGGGCCTATTCCCAAGTCCCAGTAGTCCTCCTTGGGGTCCAGTAGTCCTACATCTCCACATGTCACCACCTCGGCGCTGACACCCACCGTCCATAATGAACACATGTAAGGGCTGTCTCATACAGGATTGATGTATTGGTATTAGCGGGGTACTTTTATGACATGTCGGCGGGTCATCTGGTAGATCAGAAAAGCCTGTTTTTTATGAAATTCAAACCCTCAAACTGTTCCCTGCCCCAGCCGGAATTCGAACCTGGGTCCATTAGGCCTGCAGGCCACCTCTCTACCGATTCTGCCACTTGCTCTCATAGCATTCATAACACATTCCACCCATTTCTCCCCAATCAACACCCCACACCCCCATATTCGTCTGTCACCCCCTGCTAAAACGGCTTATAATAGCAATCCTTCCCAGCAATCTTTTTGGCTGATTCTCTCCTGTTCCGGACTTCCTGCAAACATCCCACATCCACCCACCTCCTACTGAATGCCTCAATGACTTCCCCTGCTCTACCCCTTAAACTTCCTACATTCTATGAACCCACTCTCATCCCCCTGGGTGATTTAATGTCCTCAGGCTTGCTTTGAAATTCATTCATAGTCGGTAATAATAAAGGGGGAGAGACATGCCACAGGCCCCACCCACTGTGCAGTCCCAGGTCCAGGCAATGGATATGAGACCCCTAGCCCACCAGCCTTACCAGTTGCTCTAGTAGTGGCCTCGGGGCACCCTGCCAGGACAGCTGCAGGGACACCCTCCAAGTGAGCCTTGGCACTGTAACTGCCCCACCATTATGCGCCCACTGATAGGACAGCCTCCTAGGGCGCTGCTCCCAGGTTCGGATCCCTCTCTATTGGGCGGAAGCGGCAGATCGTCCCGGACCCACGATCTATGCCGACAGAACCTCTGTCATGCCTTTTTTAACTTTTTGGAAATTAAATGTTTTGCTGGTAGGATTAGGTTAGTGATTTATACCTGGAGATGTGAGGAACATTCAAGGAACTAAGTGTTATGCCATAGGATTAGGTTAGTGTTTTATATCTGGAAATGTGAGGAATATTCTAGAAGCCTCAACATGTCTGTTTGATTTTCTCTCTTACCTTAGGAATTAGTTCTTGTCATTATTGTTAATGTGTATTGTTAAGTGCATTATTGCATAGGAAAATGTGAGTTCTCTCCAGGGCTGTAGAACAGGGCTATTCTACCACTCTAGAAATAGTTTCGAATTATGAAACACAGATCAACAAAAGGGCCATACATTATTTACCTGTAATTTTTCCCTCTATCTAAACACTTATACATAGAAAGAAACGAGAAATACTTATTTTATTTGCCTTTACATTCTCTTCTAAATACATAAATAAAAAGAAAAATACTTGTTTATTTTCATTCTTCCCAGTCGGTCAAAAGATCAAACAAAAAACACTCTAGGGCCGGATTTGGCTCGCGGGACCCCAGTTGAATAGCCCAGCTCTAGAATATGCATTTTTGTGAGAGAAGATGCAAGTTCTCTCCTACGCCCTAGAGTCTTCTGTGATGTTCTGGTCACGGAGTAAGAGGGTATTTAAAGAGACTGTCCTCCTGCTGACAGTGAGCCAGAGAATAACGGACAGGAGTGAGACAACACTCTGTGGTCAGCCAGAAATGAGTGATAGTCAGCCATTGGCGAACGAACAATGACAGAGTCAGTAACGGATAGTCAGGGGTCATTCAGTCAGTTACTCAGTGATGGATGGACAGTGACAGTGAGTTGTGACAGACATTTAGTGAGTGAGTCAGGCAGTGAATTAGACAGTGAAGGATGGAGCAGTCAGCCAGTCAGTGAGTGACAATCAATCAGTCAGTGAATGGACAGTGAGCGAGTAGTAGTCTGAGCGAGAGAGAGAGAGAGAGAGAGAGAGAGAGAGAGAGAGAGAGAGAGAGAGAGAGAGAGAGAGAGAGAGAGAGAAGCCACTGTATTTTGCGAGTGTAGCCTACCTCATCTGTTCCTGGAAGGAGTAAAACCCTGAAACATTCAGTGGTCTATAACCCTTTAGTGGCTGACCTATGATAAAATGGTATTTTGGAATTTAAGATCATATTGGTAGTCTTTTTAGATTACAAGCAGAAATTACAGGTAACAAATTTATATTAATATATATTTATGTTTCCAAATTAGGAATGTTGGCATTTTCATGCTCCAAAAATTACCCCCAAAAGGAATTTATAATCAATCTTCGTCTTATTTCAAACTAATTTTATATACACGATTGGAACGGAATTATGCTCTAATGATTGCATGAAACACAAATTTATTTAACTAAATTCTGTATGCTGAACACTGAGCACTTTTGAAATACCAAAATTACATCTCACCGCATTCCTATTTGTCACATACTTTATCACGTATTTTACTTTTGGTAGAAAGACTCGCTGCACAGTCTCTTTTCATAGTTCGTGCACTTCAGTCACGTGTTCTTCATGCACTGAGTGCATATACCCTGAGAACATGTCACCAGAAAGTGACTGACTCCATCTTATATCACTGCTTTGGCTGGGGATACCGATGGCCCTCTAAATCTCTTCCTCATCTCTTCAGTCCTTATCATACCTCGTGCAGTTTCTCTCCTGAACTGAAGGTGTGCTGTAACTAAAGATGGGCCAATATATTGGTGGAACCTAAAGGCAGCTACTACTGCCATGTTCAGCAATGTTTGGAAAAGTGTTCGACCACGACTCCTTTGAACCTAGTCTTGGTCTTTAGGATGCCAATATTTTATTGTATATCTTGAGAAAAAGCTGGGAGACTAGTCTGTTTCTTTCTTCACATACCTTTCTGCTGCCTGAAGTGGATTCATCCCATAATAGTTTCCTGCAACACTCATAGAAGAGTTGCCATTCCTCTTCACACACATTACAAAACAATCTGACTTTCAGTCAAACATCCTCCCTCAAATTTTTCTACTATATTCTTTGTTGGGAAAGGACAACGTCCTGTTCTGTTTTCACGGATGGTTCCACAGGCTCGAATATAATTTTGAGCCAATTCTGTCAGCAGTTTATGGCTTGTGAAAAAATTATCAGAGAACATAATAATATGTTGGTACGCCCTATGGCTGCAACATTTTATTGACAACACGAGATCCCAGCGGTGACTTACTATCACCATCTTTACCGCAGTAGATGGAGAAGTTGTATAGACAGCCATTTGCACTACTCAGCATCCACATTTTATATCCAAAACTGTTGTTTCCATTGTCAGCAGACTCTTGGGATCTACGTCTGAGACGAGTAAATATGTAGTAATACTCAAGGCAGGGACATTCAGCGTATATATCTTGGAGAAGTCCAGCTGCAGCAAGTATCAGCTTGTTTCAGCCTGAGAGGCAGCGATGGAGTACTAGATCTGAAACCTGCTTATTCCTGTATGAACATTGGGCAAATTTTATAGGGCAACGTGCCAACGTTCCGATTTTGGTAAAATCAAAAATATTCTACTCTATCTTTACAAAGTTATACTCTTTTAGTCTATTGATGATTTCAAGTGAGATAATACTTTCTAAGGAAATACTCAATATATACTTGGTGAATAGTGACTACAGATTTTAGCAACAAAAAATGAAGAACAAAAATACTTAAAGTGGAAAAAAAATCGTGAAAAGCAGAAGAGAAAAAAAGAGGTATTGGAGCTAATAAAAAATTATTTCTATGTATATGATTAACTAAACACCATTGATATTATTTTTGCACTATGGGTAAAAAAGCACTAATTAACTGATTTTTTATTAACATTTATGTCAGTGTTTTCAAAATGGGAACATTGGCACTTAAAAGGTTAACATCCTGGCATTTTCTACGCGTCGTTCTCGACATATCAACGAATCCAAAGGTCTAACAGTAGGTGTCAGGAGTAGGATACCTTTTGAGAGATGCAGACAGGTGGACAGGCTGCCAAAACGGCGAACATTATCTTTTTCATATATACTCGAAGTGTTGAGGGCACATCATGAAGAACAAAACAAACATAAAGATGAACGAAAGAAAGATATACTCACAGTATTAAGAGCACATAATGAAGAACAAAAGAAATATTGGGAAGCACAGCAAGAACAACAGAAACATCAAGAACAAAAATACTGGGGAGCACAGCAAGAACAAAAGAAATGTCGGGAGGAGCAAAAGGAATACTGGGATGCACAGCAAGAACAAAAAAATATCAAGAAGAACAAAAAGAAGCTCAAGCACAATACAGTACAAGACAAAAGGAATGGAGTGGGCAGTGACAGGAACTTCATCAGCTATGCGAGGTGGTGCAGGATGGGACCAGGAACTTCATGCAAAAAGAGGTGACGTACAGTAAGGTAGAGTGAATGAGCGGCCGTGTAAATGACGTGAGAAAAGAGGTTTCTCGTACAGTGGAGGATAAAGTGAGAAGTGAAATACAGAAAGAACATAACGGGGTCGAAGTCCCTGAACAGTGTATGGTTGAGGATCAGCACCCAGCACACTCCTTAGGTGCCAGTGACTGGTGTACAGAGGGGGATAGTGAGACTGAGGGTACAAGTAGCATGCCTAATGGTCATCAACACAGGACCAGAGAGGACTTTGGTGCAGCTGGATGTGGTAGGTGTGTGTCACTGACAATGTTCGGATACTTTACAGTGGTTGTGTATAGTTGCAAGGTTCTGTGCTGGACTTAGGGGACCAGCGGGCCTTGGGATGCAGCAGGGAGGAAAGGAGAAGACCCTGGCTGTGTGTGTTGCCAATACTTGGGACCCCAGCATCTTGTGTTTGGACTGCCTGGTGTCCTGCTGTTGCCTGCTCGATTTCCATTCGAAGCAAATGTGACTAGGAAGAAGGAATGTTCCGCTGAGGACTGTGAGCATGGAAATTTACGTGTAATGACCAAATGGACTACAGTTATCTCCCCTGAGTCAGAGATGTTGCTGCCATGTCAGATGAACGACACATTGCCTATTGCCCTGGAATTGGTTAAGCACAGGAGCAATGACATGATAGAAGAGGGAGTGATGGCGGACAGGATCCTAGTTGATCCTATGGCAGAAGAAGTACCCTTTGTCATAGTCGTCCTAGTAAGTTACATCGAGGCATAGTTGTGATATGCCAAGAAGTTGATCAGGGGCCACCAAGCAGTGCATGCAAAAGGAGAATGGTTAAGCTCCAGGAAGAGCTACCTGACCACTTTACCAGGAATGCCCAGTGTCTGGAAAAGCCACTATTGGAGCAATTGAAGAGGCTCTTGGTGGGGTGCACTGATGTGTCTTCTACATGAAACCTGGACTGGGGATATGCACTCAGAGTGGAGCCAAGTACCTTCTGGACACCGGAGATGAAAGGAGGGACCAGGAGAATGATGGAGTCATTGACAGCACTGGCGATCCAGGTTATCACGCCATGGAACCCAGACAGCAGAGCCAAAGACGATGACCTGTTAGTCTGGAAGTTTATCCTGTATATATTTGTATAAAAGTACGATTAGGTGGCTGTGTTGGAGACGTCACAGTTTTGAGGGAGGGGCAGTACTGTGCTGGTGGCATTAGGTTAGTGATTGCTGTCTGTAGATATGAGGAACATTCTGGAAATTGTTATGCTGGCAGGATTAACTTGGTGGTTTATATCTGGAGAAGTGAAGGACACTCTAGAAACCAAGCATTATGCCATAGAATTAGGTTGCTGTTTTAAATCTGGAGATGTGAAGAACATTCTAGTAACTTCGACGCGTCTGTGTAAGTTTCTCTCTTTCATACCTAAAGAATTGGTTCTTGTCATTAATGTTATTGTGTATTGTTATGTGCATTATTGCATGGGAATATGTGGGTTCTTTCCCATGCTATAGGATGTGCATTACTCCTCTCCTAGGCTCTAGAGTCTTCTGTGATGTCCTGGTTGCGGAGCTGGTGGATAATTAAAGGAACCACCCCACCTGCTTCCGGTGAACCAAAGAGTAATGGACAGGAGTGACTTAGTGTGCTGTGGCCAGTCAGAGGAGTGACAGTCAGTCAGTGTCAGGCACACAGTAACAGAGAGTTAGTAATGGACAGTCAGTGAACAGTCAGTCAGTAGCGGATGGACAGTGAGAAAGTGGGGAGTGACAGACAGCTGGTGAACGAGTCAGGCAGTGAGTTAAAAAGTGAAGGACAGAGTTGTCAGTCAGAGTCAGCAAGTGACAGTCAGTGAGTCAGTGAATGGACAGTTAACGAGTAGTAATCAGAAAGAGAAGCCACGATGTTTTGCAAGTGTACCTCAGCTGTACTTGGAAGAAATAAAAGTCTGAAGCATTCAGTGGCCTTCAGTTAACATCCTGGCATTGTCAACTCGTCAGTTTCGATGTATCAGTGAAAACTAAGATGTAACAAAACTTTATTTTGTATAACTGAAGTAACAGTAAACAAGAGGCTTCGACTCTGGTAACATGAATATATATAATATGAATAATAACAATGTATTGTTTCGCTTATATTACACAGTCAGTCATTGAAAAGACATTACTACATTGGGGATTTACAGGGTTTGAATCAAGACCCTGATATTTAGATTTAACAATTTTAGCTTAGTCTAGGTATCTTTTCATAAGGAAATAACTAGTATTCGAACATATTTCCCGAATATAATGGATAGCCTCTTCATCTTTTTCAAAAGATCCTATGTAAATTTATGGATACTATACTCCAGTGAACAGACCAGGTTTGTTTAGTTCCCAAATAGGTAATTTACATCAGTTTCCTCTACTTTGGACACAACAATTTCCATGATTCATTTAGTTTCACCTTAGCCAACTCGTACATAATTGGCTCTGTTTTTTTAGGAATAAGGACAGAATCCCAAAATCTTTGTGCTGTAATACTGTTTACAAATTTAACTGTTCCTGCTGAAATGCACGATACATTGGAAATTCTATTCGATATCTAAAAATTAGGATGTTTAAACATAGAGGTTTGTCGTTTAGAATATCTTTACCTTTGCCAAACCCTCTATATTAGGAAATTTGGGAGCATTCACTAGATTTTTTCTTCATCAAAATACTTTTTTGCTTTTCACACTTTTCACATTTCTTTAGTACTTCTCGCTGTGCTTTCCAATATTTCGTTTGTTCTTCATAGTTTGCTTTCAGCACTGTGAGTATATCTTCCTTTTGCACTTGCTGTTGTTTGTTTTGCTCTTCTCGATATTTCATTTTTTTTCTTGAAGTTCTCTGAACGTTGTATGTATATCTTTCATTCATTCCTCTTGCTGTGCTTTGAACATTGCGAGTATATCTGCCAGAGATACGTCTGCCATTTTAGCAGCCCATCCACCTGTCTCCATCTCTCAAAACGTATCCTCACACCTGACACCAATTTGTTACAACCATAGAGGTTCGTTCCTCTCCTGACACCAGTTAGTACAAATCTTAACGGTTCAATGATATGTCGAGAACAATATGTAGACAGGCCAGGCAGGTAATCAGTGGCAGCTGAATATTTCTGGGTTTTATTCCTTCTCTTGCTAGAGACCTGTGGTAGTCTTGTGCTAGTGTGTTTTAGTGATCTGTGTTAGTGTGTTGTAGTGATCAGCGATAGTGCTGTGCTAATAATCCGTGACAGTGCTGTGCTAGTGTGTTGTGGTGACCCGTAGTGATCCGTGATAGTGCTGTGCTACCTTGTGTGAATTTGTGCGTAATGGCTTCCTCGGCAGAGAGCAGTGTCCCCACTGCAGGTATTGAAAAAAGACTGCCTTGAATTAAAGGAGGAACTTCTCGAACTGAAGCGGGAGGTACAAATTCTCAGGCAGGAGAAGGCACAAATGAGGGAATTGTTGGAGGAGATGTTGGAGGAGAAAGAGAAAAAGGCTGAAGGTTGGACACTAGTTAACAAGGGTGCAACGAAGTTCACTCTTAAGAAGCAAACGGAAGTTAAGACCACTAATGCCTTCGACGCACTACAAGACGAATGTGAAGGGAAGGCAGAGAGGGAAGTAGAGGAGAAGGACGGTGAGAGAACTTCCAGTACAGGTAAGTATAATCAGAACAAGAAAGGTAAGAAAAATGTTGCTGTTGTTGGAGACTCCCAGGTGAGATATCTGAACAGGGCCATGTATACTCCACTCGCTAAACATGTGTGTCTTCCAGGGGCCAGGGTGGCTAATGTGATAGAAAAAATTTCAAATATCATAAAGGATAGTGGTGACAAACCCACTGTGTGCCTCAGTGTAGGAGGCAATGATATCAGTAGCCGTAAGAGTGAGGTACTGTGGCAAAGGTACAAGGTGATGTTAGAAAAGGTTAGGGAGAGGGGAGGAACCCCAGTAGTGCTCGGTGTTTTACCCAGATGGCGGGTGGGAAGGGAGTGGTTGAGCAGGGAAATAGGGTTTAATTGCCGCCTTGAAAGGTATTGCAAAGATAATGCAATACCTTTCATAGACGGCTGGGACCGATTTTATGGACGGAGTGCCTTGTATAGTTAGGATGGAACTCATCTTAGCAGGCTGGGAGTTACTGTTTTAGCTGGAATGATAGATAGGGAGTTGGAGGGATTTTTTCGAGGTTGCGAAGTAGGTGTACAGGAAGTTGCAGCAACAACACTGAGAAATCATTATTACCATGTTTGGATAGATGCATCAAGACTTGCAAAATTAAGAACAAAAGTTCAACCATTAGTGTAGATACATCCACTCAGGCACCTCAAATTGAGCAGGCGATGATAGATGATAGAACAAGCGATGATAGAAGGGCGATAAACGATAGTACAAAAAAATGTTGTATTAGTAAAGTAAAGAGTTTCCCAGTTAGTAATAAAATAAATAACAGTAAATGCCAAGGTAAAGGCATAACTACTAGTAATAATCTGAAAGTGTACTACACAAACAGCCGAAGTTTACGTAATAAAATGGATGAACTGAGGGCTTTAATTTCTACAGAGAAAATAGACATTGCCGTTATTAGTGAAACTTGGATGAATACAGACACTCGAGAATTTTTAGCAGAATATCAGATAAAAGGCTATAATATTTTTATGTCAAATCGTCAGGGAAGAAAGGGGGGAGGGGTAGCTATTTATGTAAAGGATTCATTAAACTGTTACAATAAAGCAGACATTTAAGTAAATAGGGACACAGAAAGTGTCTGGGTCGAAATTAGTAACAATAGGGAGAAATTAGTCTTAGGAGCAATTTACACATCTCCTAAATTAAGTAGAGCTGATAGTAAATACCTCTGGGAGGAAATTAGGAAAGCATCACAGTCCAGCTTAGTAATAATTGTAGGGGACCTTAATCTACCAAGGATAGATTGGAGAAATCAGACAGGGGATGCAGAGTCAGAGGAATTTCTAGAGGTAGTACAAGATAATTTTCTTTATCAGTATATCAGGGAGCCCACCAGAGGTAATAATATACTAGATTTGGTTTTAGCTAATAAAGAAAATATCATTAGTGATATAGAGGTTGGTGGACGACTTGGTAATAGCGATCATGAAGAAATTAAGTTCAAATTTATTTGGGATGTCTGTTCCACCGAAAATACCTCCACCGTTCCTAATTTTCATCTAGGAGATTTCGATGGCTTAAGAGCTTATTTTCGAACGGTATTCCACAGGGAGATTAGCTATTTGAGGGAATGCCAGATCAGTGGGGAACCCCAGGTCATAGGTGTGGGGCAGGAAACACGTGGGAATGTCCGTCAGGTGTCTGTGAGGGGGGAAGTGGTAGATAAGAATGTAGTCCAGGTGACGGGAATTAATTCAGCTCCAGTACCAAACAGACGTTCGACCAGTGAGAAGTATAACGAGTTAATAAATATAATACACGGAGGCCAAGATAGATATATCCCTTCAAAACCGTTTAGAACGAATAATTCGGAACCAAGATGGTTAAACAACAGATTAAAATCTCTCATAGGCCAAAGGAAAGGAATATATAGAAAAATAAAACGTGGAGAGGAACACTTACGTAACCGGTACACGATTTTATATAGAGAAGTAAAGAAAGAGATAAGAAAAGCAAAGAGAAGTTGTGAAATTAAGGTTGCTAGTGAATCAAAAGAAAACCCCAAGGGTTTTTATCAAATGTACCGTACGAAAAATAAAGATAGGATAGGACCACTGAGAACAGAATCAGGTGACATTACCAGTGAAGATAAAGAAATGTGCTCCATCCTAAATAATTATTTCATATCAGTATTCACCAAGGAAAATCTAGACCTGGTCCCTCAAGCAGCAAATATTAACGATGAGAATACGGAAAATATTCTTAGTAAAATAACCATTAGTAAGGAGGACGTATTGAAAGAAATTAATAAGTTAAAACCTCAAAAATCGCCAGGTCCGGACCATATATATGCAAAAATTATAAAAGAAACCAAAGAAGTATTATGCCAGCCACTTTTAACATTATTTAATGACTCTTTAAGTTCAGGAGAAGTTCCAGAGGCGTGGAAGACCGCAAACGTAGTGCCCATCTTTAAAAAGGGTGATAAATCAACAGTGTCGAATTATCGTCCGATAAGTCTAACGTCAATAGTAGGAAAAATGTTAGAGTCAATTTTGGTAAATAAGATTAGAGAACACTTAGAAAGATTTAATCTTATAAACGAAAGTCAGCACGGATTCAGGCAAGGACGATCCTGCCTCACAAACTTGTCGTCATTCTACTCGGAGGTCTATGAGGCAGTAGATAGCGATAAAGCTTACGATGTTATTTATCTGGACTTTAGTAAAGCTTTTGATAGGGTCCCACACGAAAGGTTAGTTAGAAAGGTTCGAGCACACGGTATAGACGGCGATATCTTAAAATGGATAGAATCCTGGCTGAAAGGACGAAAGCGGAGAGTATTAATAAATGGAACTAAGTCGGACTGGGGATTAGTAACTAGCTGTGTACCACCGGGTTCAGTACTCGGTCCTTTATTATTTATTATATATATAAATGATCTAGACTTAGGAGTTAATAGCAGCATCAGCAAATTTGCCGACGGTACAAAAATAGGGCGTATCATTAACTCGACTGACGATTGCCATAACTTACAAAAAGACCTCGATACATTGTCCAAATGGTCTAAAACTTGGCAAATGGAATTTAACGTTGAAAAATGTAAAGTACTTAAAGTAGGCAAGACCATTGGAGATACTAAATACAGCTTAGATTACAAAGAAATTAGCAAATCGGAATGCGAGAGAGATCTAGGAGTTATGATTAGTAACGACCTTAAACCAAGGCAACAGTGTATTAATGCGAGAAATAAAGCAAATAGGGTCCTAGGATTTATTTCGAGAAGCGTGAGCAATAGATCATCTAAAGTAATACTGAAACTTTATCTAGCATTAGTAAGGCCACATTTAGACTACGCAGTACAATTTTGGTGTCCTTACTATAGAATGGATATTAATTCGTTAGAAAATGTACAGAGAAGAATGACAAAAATGATACATGACGTCCGGAACCTGTCATATGAAGACAGACTGAAAAGACTAAGTCTGCATTCGCTAGAGAGGCGTAGAGTAAGGGGAGACTTAATTGAGGTGTTTAAGTGGATGAAGGGTATAAATAAGGGAGATATTAGCAAGGTACTTAAAGTGAGCATACAGGATAGAACTAGAAATAATGGTTTCAAACTAGAAAAATTCCGTTTCAGTAAGGAAATAGGTAGAAATTGGTTTGGTAATAGAGTAGTAGACGAATGGAATAAGCTACCTAGTAAAGTAGTTGCTGCCTCTTCCATTGAGAGTTTCAAGCGTAGGCTAGATAAGCATATGACTAATAAGGGGTGGATATAGAAAAAAGAAAATCTTATAACCAGTACTAAGTCATAATTTTTCCTTTTCAGGTTACACTATGATAATCTCTATTCTCCTTTCACACTTTCCTGTAAAATGTCCACGTCAGTTTTTCTATACTGCGTAGTGTTCTTTCTGACTTTTTCCTGCCGGCTTCGGTTGGAGGGTTTGGAGGGCGATGGAGAGCCTTCTTCTTTGCTATCCTTATCTCTTTCTAGTAGTTCAGTTACTCTTCTAGGAACTGCCTAGCATGGGCCAACCGGCCTACTGCAGTTATCCTCTCTTCTTATGTTCTTATGTTCTAAGCACAGTTGAGATACACTTGCAAAACACTGACTTTTCTCTCCCATGTTAACTCTGTCCTTCACTCACTACAACTCGTTCACTGGTGCACTAACTCTCACATACTGGCTCTCTGTCAGACTACCGTGCTCCTTCACTGATTCAATAAATGTTCACTGACTAAAAACTGAATTGCCATGTACTTACTGTATCACTCGCTGGCTCACTAATATGAACTGACCCAGTGGAGGGATGGTCTCTTTAAATAAGCCCCTACCTTTGAGTCCAACTACAAGTACAGTCAAGAACACTCTAGAACCTAGGTGAGAACTTACTTTTTATGCAATAATGTACTTAAATTGGCAATGCACAATACCAATAGTGACAAGAAATCATTCCTGGGTAAGAGAGAAAGTTAACAAAACACACATTCCAAAATCTCTAGAATGTTTCTCACATCTCTATACAGAAACATCACCCTAGACCTAGCGGCACTCTACTTAATTTCGCGTGTCTTCCTTACATCTCTGATATAATACACTACCCTATTTCAACTGGCATATCAGTACCCTAAAGCCTTCATCAAATAACTATGATTCTTCCTTTTAACTCATTACTCACTAACTCCGTGTTTCATATCTCACTTGGCGTAGACTAGTTCTGGGTAAATATAGTTTACTTCTAACGTTCATGACCTTGTGGTACCCAGTTGCTTTGTGTGGTTCCTTCAGTGTACACTCTGTGTAAGCTAGGTTGCAGTATTTTTATTTTTTTTTCATTTTATCTTCCTTGTTTATTTTTTTACATAACTGTATAGAATTTCTTAACTTTTTTCCTGTTTTTAATGGTGGTGTAAATATTTTAGTTAAGTCTGAGGATGAGGACTGAATTCCTCGAAGTGTCACACCAATAAACCAAGTACCTCGTCTCATTCTCCTGGTCTTTATATATATATATATATATTGGTTGCAGATTTTCATTAATCCATGTTGAGTTAAACACAACAGCATTTTTACAGTTGTTGATATTCTTTCTAATATTATCAATTTTTCTCACTAATACCCTTCCCTCGTGGAAGTGAGCGAAAAACAACTCTCCAAAGTTTTTGTTTTTATTCGACGTTTCGTCTACAGGGAGACATAATCAGAAATGGAAAGACCACAACCACATCTGGGAATGAAATATGTTTATATAGATACGTGTGGGGCAAATGAATACTTAATTTAAAGGTACTGCACATCAAATTCTACCCAGTCCCACATTTGCGACTTAATACTAGCTGGTATGGATTTATTCATACCAAGTCAACAATTCACTAAAAGATCAAACCCTCCAAAATGGTTTGATGGCAATCGTGCCAGAGCAACAGCCCAAAAGTCATTAGCATATAACTCTTACTTAAAATAAAAAAAACATCTGAATCACTCTCCCAATTTAAAATTGCTAGAAATCATGCAAAAGCTGTATTAAATCTATCTAAATCAAACTTTCTTCAAAAGCAAGCATCAAAACTACTTAACAACCCTAATGACAATAGAATATTCTGGTCAACTCTTAATTCTTTCAATAATAACTTTAACAAGTCATCTTCCATTCCCCCACTAAAATCTTCAGATGGCAGTATTACAAATGACCCACGTGGGAAAGCAGATATCTTTGCTAGTACCTTTGCAAGAAACTCTACCATAGATGATACCAGCCAGAATGTCTCAGTACTGGAACTTGATTCTCCCGAAATTGCCCCACTTAAAATACAGACAAGATTCGTAAAATCCATCCTAGACAATTTACCTACCAACAAAGCTCCAGGCCCAGATGGAATTCCGCCAATTGTTTTGAAAAAGTGTTCCCCTGAACTTGCCTGTCCTAGCCAAATTATTCAGACTATGCATACGTACTTCTTTATTCCCAAATTCATGGAAAGAAGCCAATATCCACCCAGTTCCGAAGAAAGGAAGTTCGTCTGAGCCCTCCAATTACAGACCAATAGCTGTCACATCTTCTCTTGGTAAGGTATTTGAAACTTTAATTAATAAGCATATTGTTAAACATCTTGAATCCAACAACTTAATTAGTGATAGACAATACGGTTTTCGCCACGAAAGATCCACCATTGACATACTCAATCTCTTAACTCATACCATCCATCAATCAATTGATCTTTTTGGAGAAACTCATGCAGTAGCTCTTGATATCTCTAAAGCTTTCGACAGAGTATGGCACCGTTCCCTGCTGTCCAAACTCCCTTGCTATGGACTAACGTCTTTTGTTCCTTTGATTTCTTCTTATCTTAGTGACAGGAAAATAAGAGTAAAAGTAGATGATGTATATTCGAATTTCCACTCAATTAACGCCGGCGTGCCGCAGGGATCAGTTCTGGCGCCAACCCTATTTCTGGTTCATATTAATGATCTCTTATCTGTCACTCACAATCCCGTTCACTCATATGCAGATGACTCAACACTACATAGTTCATTCACACTCAGACATCCATTTACAAAGTCTAATATCTCTACCTCTCAACTCAGTACAGCCATCTCCATAAATCAAGATCTATCTACAATCAGTGAATGAGGACAAAACAACCTTGTCTCTTTTAATGCTAGTAAAACTAAATATATACAGTTTACTAATAGACAGATATTGCCAGATTCGCACATTACCTTCAGTGCTACTAATATTCCCATCTCCAAAAGTATTGAAATTCTTGGTGTCTCACTTAACAGTGCCCTCAGCTGGACCTCTCATGTCAGATCACTTGCTAAAACCGCCTCAAAGAAACTTGGATTATTGTACAGAGTCCGTAACTTCTTCGCCGATGAGCAGTTAGCTATAATTTATAAGAGTCATGTGCGCTCTCAGCTTGAATATTGCTCACCCTTGTGGAATGGTTGTGGAGAGGTTGCATTAAGACAACTAGACAAAATTCAGAATAAAGCTGTTAGAATCATTAACAACCCTGCCATTACATATAAACTACCTCCCCTGCAAGTAAGAAGGAATGTTGCCTCCCTTGCATTATCTTACAGATATTTTTTTGGCAAATGCTCAGACGAAGTTGCGTCCTTGGTGCCACCTCTTCATGCCTTCCCTCGTGCTACACGGGCAGCTGGTAGCGCTCATGACTGGAATGTCACTCAACCATATTGCAGAACTTCTGCCTATCAGAATTCTTTCATTCCCCGAACTGCATCTCTCTGGAACTCGCTTCCCCAGAGTTGTTTTCCTCCAAATTTCAACTCACAACTGTTCAAGTCTAACTGTTACAGATATTTTATGAATAGAGGACACCAGTAATCTGGTGTATGGATTTTTTTTTTCCCATTTGTTTTTCCTTCCTCCGTTCTGTTATTAAAAAAAAAAAAAGTTTAATTATGACTAAGGAACAATTTTCAATATTCTTTCTATAAGGGAGTATATGTAAGGAAAGGCACATGCTATATATACAACCTGGTTAAGTAGCTAGAATATTGAATGAATTTTTCTCAAGACACTCAGGAAAATTTTCGAATGTACTTTTTACCCAAATTACAGGAAATTATATGTACAGGAGGAATAGTATAAACTATACATCCACTAATGTCAGCAACATAACTTATTTGATATTTTAAGCTAATAAAGTTCCTATAAATACACAAACACCATACATTTAATTACCTTATATAGGAAAGAAACATTGACACAGTACAGATGACACCTTGTGAGCTACATACTGATACAGTAGAACTATAATTAAACATGCGTTTTACTACGTCTATTATTAAACCCGACGCACAGGGTGGGGGTCGTGGTCACGGCCATATGGGATGCGGGCTGATCTTCTCAAGCTTGTGGGGGTGTGTGGGGTACACGGGGGAGGGGAGAGGAGGGTTGGTCGGATTATCTGACCTTGGGCGTCGGGCTGGTCCCATGAATGTTGGGGGTGGGGTAGACGGGGAAGGGAACAAGGGGAGGGTTGGGCAGATTATCTGACCTTAGGCGAGAGTGTCATTGTCCTTTGTACAGCTGAGAGTAGCACTGTCAAATAAGGATATGTTGGTAGTCATGTTAGTTTGTATATTAGTTATCAGTGTTCTTTCTGTGATATAAATGATATATGAATGGCTAAAATGATACGTGATGTTCAGAATCTGTCATATGAAGACAGACTAAAAAGACTAAATCTGCACACACTAGAGAGGTGTAGAGTAAGAAGAGACATGACTGAGGTGTTTAAATGGATGAAGAAAATAAATAAGGGAGATATTGGCAAGGTATTTAACCCCTACACGTCGGGGGTTTTCCGATGTTGGACGCTCCTCCCTATGGGGGATATCCATGACAGAAAAAAATACCCTTACCTCAAACACTAATATCTGCCAAAACCATAACAGCTAAAGAAAAAAATTAAAGATACATAAAACTCACCAACTCTTCCTCTTTCAAATGAAAATATCTTCACGTCTCCAGGTGGTCCCGCCGATGATTAAGGATAAGTTAAAGTTCAAAAGGTGTGGGGAAGACGCTTGTGGCTATACACGTCAACCAGCGTTGCTCCGCACCCAAAATCGTGACGGCTATACACATCAGCCGGAAGTTAGGGGTGAAAGTGAGCATTCAGGATAGAACTAGAAGTAATGGTTTCAACCCAGAAAAATTCCATTTTACTAAGGAAATAGGTAGAAATTGGTCTAGCAATAGAGTAGTGGACGAATGGAATAAGCTACCTAGCGATGTAGTTGCTGCCCCTTCCACTGAGAGTTTCAAGCATAAGCTAGATATGACAAATAACGGGTGGGTATATATAAAATAAAACCTTATAACCTGTACTAATTCATTCTTTTTTCTTTTCAGTTTACACTATGAAAGTCTCTTTTTCTCCTTTCACATTTTTGTATAAAATATCCACGCCAGTTTTTCTATGCTGAGTGGTGTTCTTTCTGACTTTGCTGGCTTCAGCTGGATGGTTTGAAAGGCAGGGGAGAGCCAGTCACGGATTATGGCATAGGCCAACTAGGCCATGGTCTAGGGCCTTGCACTGAATGGGGCCTCGTGCTTGGACTCCTTGGAGGTTTCATATAAATATACAAAAAAGTTTGGTGCTGAAAGTATAAAATCCAATAAAAGTTAAATGTTCGGGTTGATTGAAACCTGTATATTGTACACATAGTGTGTGGTTGTAACTTGTATAGCATGTCGAAGCGGTGGGAAGAGTCCTCTGAACAGTTTTCATGGCTTATCTGTGAATTAGGATGCTCAAGGCATTGAGCCAATAAACCAAATAATGAGTCAACATCAAGCATCGTAGAACTGCTTAATAAAATAGAAGGGCCACTTTCGGAATCACCCTTGACCAACGTACAATATCTGAATACGATGTACAATATCTGAATACGATGTACAATATCTGAATACTATCTATCTATCTATAGCCAGGCGCCATAATCCCGTAAAGGGTGGCCGTTTGTCATTGAGTTAGTTGTTTTACGGGGAGTGGCACTAACCCTCCGCCAACCCACTCGTTCACACACAGGGAAAACGTATGGGTTGGTTACATGGTTACCACCCAGTGCTGCAAATGGTTTCCTGGCTTACAGGAAAACAATTGGCTTGTCACTCAACGTAATACCTGCTGAAATGGAAAGAAGAGTAATAAAAAGTGACAGAAAAGATAGGAGACACAGGAACAGAAAAGGGCAGACACAGAAAAAGAATGATAATAATGAAGAAAGAAGTAAGCAGCACTACATCAAGTGAGTGGACGATGGTCACCACCACCTAATATAACGTCTGAATATCAACCCACTTATGCCTGATAACCTATATTTAGTCCACCACCGTCCACCAAGTTTATTCATTGTGTTTTGACAGAAAATGGATTGTAACGTTCTCTCTGTTCTTGTCAGGTGCACAACAGTACGATAAATATTGCAATGCTGTGCAGCGTTTGAAATGACAGTGCTCCACTGCACTGCTCCTCGAGATCTAGCGGAGAAAGGGTGTGCTTAACTGCGTCATAGCCTCTTGTGAACGAGATTTTGGGCGTGCGCACCTCACTGGAGTGAAAAAACATAAGAAGAAAGCACAAGAGGAGGAAAAGAAGAAGAGAGATGTCGAAAGTTGTAGAAAAATCACCGACATGCTCATCAGACCTACAGTGGAGGCGGCCTGCTATCAGCCAGAAACATCTGAAGTGGCAGCTGATACGCAACAGCCTGATCTAGATACTGCAGTTTCAACACCATCAGTCCAAGAAATGACAAACATTTCACATACCGTCCCCACAAAAGCTGTAATGAATGACCTGCATATGTGGCCGGAACAAATGTTGAGTGAGTTTCGTTGAGCTTTTGTAGCTGAAAACTTCAATCAGTCCCTGGACATCAGTTTTAAAAAATCAGCGAAGAACTACGGTGATGGCAGAACTCCATATCTCAACAAATCAGTGTTTTTTCGGAAACTGGCAAACTCCGAGACTGTCAAACGTAACTGGCTAATCTATTCCGAATCTTCTGGTAATGTGTATTGTACGACTTGCAAGCTGTTTTCTGACAGAGAAAATATGTTCACTCTTGGATTCAATGACTGGAAAAACTCAACGCATAGCAATGCACGAAAATAGCGCTACACACAGTGATCTTGTAATTTCCAGTGTAACTTTGGCACAGTGGGATTTTATAAATACACATTTAGAAACACAGTACGAAAAAGAACGGAAATACTGGAGAAGCGGACTGGAACGAGCTGTTGCTGTTGTCAAATACTTAATTGAGAGGTCTACCGTTACTTGGAGATGACGAAATATTCGGGTCCAGAAGCAATGGAAACTTCATGGGGGTTATCTGTTTGTTGGTGGAATTCGACCCGTTCATCGCAGATCATGTGTCATGATTTGGTAAGGTTGGTGGAGGTCATGTTTCGTACTTGTCTTCGACAACGTGAGACAAAATCATTGATCTCATGGCACAGAAAGTCCTCTCGTACATCATCGTTGAGGTCAAATCAGCCAAATACTACTCCATAAATGTAGACTCAACACCAGACATTTCACACGTTGATCAATTAGCATTCATTGTACGTTATGCTAGCCCAGGTGGCGTACCTGTGGAACGATTCATGAAATACATCCCCATACTGGGTCACGATGCCGAAACGTTGATGGCTGCTGTTCATGAGAGTCTCCATGAGTGTGACATATCAATAACCGACTGTCGTTGCCAGAGCTACGACAGCGCTAGCAATATGTCATGCAGATACCGAGGCCTGCAAACTAAAATAAAGACAATCAACACACTGGCTGAGTATGTGCCTTATTCAGCTCATTCGATCAACCTGCTCAGCTCATGCGCCACAGGGTGCTGCATCAATGCAGTGTCATTCTTTGGGTTCTTACAGGCACTTACAACTTCTTCTCTGCCTCAACTCGTCGGTGGACAATTCTCCGAGTCAAAACTCACAGATCTGTGGTGAAATCACTGTCGAATACACGATGGTCAGCTCGAGGTGACGCTGCACAAGCATTGGAAAAACACTTCCTTAAAGTAAGAGCAATGTTGGTTGCCTTGTCAGAGGACTCTCATCAAACAGCGTCAACCAGAAATGGCTAGACACAGCCATTCTGTGCATAGCATAGGCTTGCGTGATGAGACGCTTGGATGACACCAAGAAGAGTCTCCAGAAAGTTGACATAGACATTGCTACATTTGTGAATCTATATGAAAGTCTGTACGCCTTTGATACAGCGCTTCGCAATGACGATTCTTTTGAAGAAATCGAGACGAAAGCTCTTGTGTTGGTCCAGGATGCCAGCTATTGAGTGGAAAAGCAACGCTTGAGGAAACACTTCTCCGAGGAACTGGACACAGAAGTTCAACTATGCCCAAAACAGAAGTTCAAAACGGACATGTATTACCGTATTCTGGACTCATTGGCAGCGGAATTGGAGAAGTAAGAAGATCTACCGCCTACTGCAAGACAGGTTCGCTGTTCTGCTTGGAATCACCTCTATGTCAGAATATTATTTAAAAAATGTGGCAGTGAAGTTGCAGGCTCACTTCTCGGCAGATATCGAACCCATGTTTGTCAAAGAAATTGTGCAATTCTCAGAAGATGTGAAGCAAGTACTGCCTGATAACTGTCCACTTTCGGTCATCTTGCAGCACATGCGTAGCACTGGGATCACAAAAACGTTTTCCAATGTTGAAATCATGTATCGGCTCTATTTAAAACTCCCGGCAGCTAACACTGAAGGAGAAAGGTCGTTCTCAGTTCTGAAGCTGGTGAAAAATCACCTGAGGTCAACCATGAACCAGGACAGACTGTGTAACCTAGCTCTGCTGACGATCGAGTCTGACATCATGAAGTGCGTGGATTTTGGTGATGTTATTAATGATTTTTCCAAGGTGAAATCCAGAAAAGTGCTGTTTTAATTACATGCATATTGTTATCTTTCAGTATCACAATAAATGAACATTCTGATCTGATTCTGTTGCGTATCTACCACGGTGTCACGAACTGGTGGTATGAAACAATAATTTTAAGTATTCTACAAAAACTGTGAATTTCCATTACCAAAAAAGAAAGGCCGATGGGCCTCGCGAAAGAAATGGCCTAGGGCCTTGCCATGACTTTATCCGGCTCTGGGGAGAGCCTTCTTCTTTGCTATCCTTATCTAATTCTAGTCGTTCAGTTACTCTTCTAGGGGCTGCCTACATGGGCCAACCGGCCTACTGCAGTTATCCTCTCTTCTTATGTTCTTATGTTCTAGCAGTTTCAGTTTTCTCCGGTCATTGTAATGTGCGACAATTTTGGTGTTCTCTGCTATACTGTCTCTATGAACATCAGTTCCATGATGTTCTGTATGATGTTTGATGGCTTCATCCGGTACATGTAGAGATATCCGACGACTTAGGGTGCAAGTCGTGTGACCTATGTAGGTATTACTATGAGGTGCAGTCCTCGTTAATACATTGATATTCATACATTATTTTGGTTTTGGACAGCATCCCAGTATAACTGGTTAAGTTGTTTTTCATTATCATGGCAGTAGTACACGGGTTCTTGAAATAGATGACAATCTGGAGCTTACAATTTTCATTAGTAGGTTGACAGTTTCCTTTCACAATGTCCTTAATAACGTTTTCTTATTCTTCATGTATATTGGTAAAAGTGTTGCAGTAAACACAGTAATGTCACTGGTTTGGGGTTTAGGTTGGCCAGATACATAACGTTCGAGATATTTGCTAGTGATATTGTCAAAGTCCTTATTAGTGTAGCCTTTATCTAGTAGCATCTGGCGCAGATGTTGCAGCTCTCGGTTTATAGACTGCCTTTAGGAGCAGACTGTAATGGCCCATATAACATACGCTCTGATGACATCTTTTGTAGTTCTGGGCACATTCACCTCTGCCGTTCATACATTTTTTCATGTTTGTTGGCTTACCATAAACATCAGTAGTAGAGCTGTCATTCGTGCTGTCTTCCAACATATCCAACAATAGGAATTACCATTGTTGTTAACCGTAGCAGTGAATCGTAAGCCAGATATTTTTTCTAAGCATATTTGTAGTTGCTCAAGTCGATCTTGATTTTCTGCACACACGAATATATCATCAACATATCTGCAGTAGATTTGAGGTTTACCAAATCGGTGTTCAAACGCCAGGTGCTCAACATAAGACATGAAGGCTTGTTCAAAGAGCACTCCTAGCGGAGACCCCATGGCGACACCATCTTTCTGAACATACAGTTTTCCTTCTGGACACCTGGACGACGCTTCAGTTGTGCAGTCTTTTAGCAATTCTCCCATGGTGCTTCTTGGCATCTCTGGTGGTGGTAGCTCGAGATGTTGGTAGGCGTAGTCCAGGATTTATCAATTGTTCTCTGTACTGGGACATTGGTGAATAAGCTCTCTACGACCATTGAGACGACGATGTCGTTTGGTCTGTTCACCCTCAAAATGTTCACAAACTCCTCTGTTGAACGCAGTAAATTGTAGGTATGTAGGTATGAGTCTCATTGTAGTGCTGTAAGTTGGCGTGGATATTTGGGAGATAATCGGCCTCAGGGGGTTGCCTTGCTTGTGAGTCGTAACATTACCGTAAAAGTATCCAGGGGCATAATCACCAGTTAGCCTACTTTATCCAGTTTTGTACCACCAATTTTTGCATTTACTGCCGTAATTAGGGTGTTCAGGCGTTTCTTGCGTCTTTCAATTGGGTTACCTGTTGCAGGTGTAAACTTGGTCCGGTCTTGTAAGATGTCTCTACACTTACAGAGGTAAGTGTCCTTGGTTATCACGTATGGTTCAGTTTTGTCTGCCTTTCTTTTAATTATGTGATTGTTGTCACGTAGATGTTTTACTGTTTCCTTCAGTCCCGGCGACAGGAGACCGCGTGAATGACGGTGTCACATTCCTACTCTCTGCGTGGAGTTGTTCTTGCAAATCTGGGTTGACATTGAGTTTACCATCCCGCTGAAACTTACGTAAATCTTCGTTCAGGATTGCAAGCTCTGCCTTTTTCTTTCTCTTGTTCTCATTTTATTGTTATGTGGCAATTGTTACCTAGGTTCAAGAATTCTATTTGGTCCTCTGTGAGATTCACGTTTGAAAGATTTATAAAGCAGTCTGAAGGTTTGGGGATGGCGAGAGGTCCTCCATACAAGCCTGACAATTTGTTCACTATATGTATTTCACCTGCTTGGTGGTGAGTTGCAATAATGTTACCCAGTGGTTCACTTGTCATGTTTTCCAGATAATCTTCCTCTCTCAGTTTATGGTAATTCTGTGTAACACACTCTATTTCTTCCTTAAGTTTCACCAACTGTGACATCTTCTGCTGACTTTGTTCTTCCATCAACTTCCTCCGAAAGTCATGGGTGAACTTCTGCTGCATTGTTCGGTCGTAGAGGCATATAATTGTGAATGCTGGAGCAGATTTTCATTAATGCATGTTGAGTTAAACACGGCAGCATTTTTGCAGTTATTTATCGTCTTTCTAATATTTTCAGTTTTCCTCACTATTACTCTTTCTTCGTGGGAATGAGCGAAAAACAACTCTCCAAAGGTGTTCATTTTTATTCGACGTTTCGTCTACAGAGAGACATCATCAAGAATGTAAAGACCACTACCATATCTGGGAATGTAATATGTTTACATAGATACGTGTGGAGCAAACGAATACTTAACTTAGAGGTACTGCACATCAAAAATATTTTAAGTATGGCTAAGTAACAATTTTTTAAATTCTTCATCCAAGGGAGTATATATAAGGAAAGGCACATGCTATATATACAACCTTTTTAAGTAGCTAGATAGTGAATGAATTTTTCCCAAGACACTTATCAAAATTTTCGAATATACTTTTTACCCAAATTACAAGAAATTATATGTACAGGAGGAATAATATAAACTATACATACACTAATGTCTGCAATACAACTTATTCAGTATTATAAGCTAACAAAGCACCTATAAATACAAAAACACCATACATATATCATATACAGGAAAGATACATCAACACAGTACAGATGACACCTCGCGTACACTATACTGATAGTGTAGAACTAAAATTAAATATGCGTTGTTGAAAATGTTAGGCGCAATTTATAGAAGAGAAAGAGCACCGATGATTAATATACAAACTAACATGACTTCCAACATGTCCTTGTTTGACAGTGCAACACGCATACGTACAAAGGAGAATGACACTCACCTCCGGTCAGATAATCCGGCCAACCTTCCGTCTGTCCCAACCCTTGTCTATCCCACCCACCATATGCTTGAGAAGATCAGCCCGCATCCCGTCTGGCCGTGACCACGACCCCCAACCTCTGCATCGGGTATAATAAGAGATGTAGCAAAAGGCATGTTTAATTATAGTTCTACAGTAACAGTATGTAGCACACAAGGTGTCATCTGTACTGTGTTGATTTACCTTTCTTGTATAACGTAATGGTGTATGGTGTTTTTGTATTTACAGGCACTTTACAAGTGCTCGTGGGCCCTTCGGGCCCCTCGCACTTGCTCCTACGGAGGGCTCTCGCGCTTATGTGCTGTTCTAGTGTAACGTCACTATCGGCTGTCAAGGCGACATAGAAGGTCCCATGATGGTCCGTTTATGTGCTCTTCTAGTCTAACGTTGTCACTTGGATTTTTTGCAGCTAACCAACTGATCGTGTTATTTGCAGCTTCGGAAATGGAACCCAAGTTGTCCGAACGCAAGTCCGAAATACACACACACACACACACACACACACACACACACACACACACACACACACGCATGGTTGCTGTTAGGCCTATAGTATATATTAGTCCTGCCTATGGGCAAAAGATTCTATGCCGGGCGCCGGGACTAGCGTTTTTTGGTCAAAATGTGATCGCTCATTAAATATGATTAAAGTTTTTCAATCGTGATGGGACCAAGTTTTTTCACATCAGCGAATTTTTTGGGATTTTGAAGCCACTTTTGGTGCGATTTGAATGTGTAGTTTCGACTGCCCAAAACACACACACATGTCATAAAAGGACTTTGTAGTTACTTGTAGTTGAGTTTATATATAATAGACTTGTGGACGAGCGGTTGTTATACTTGAGTTTTTGTAAGTAGATAATCTTGGTTCCCTTTGTCTTGCAATGACAGGAGAGGTAAAGAATAGTATGGGACTATTTTTATTTGTCTTGGAAATATTAACAAGTCTCTCACACACGATTGAAGTTAGGTAGAGTCCCTGTCTCCCTGTCTCGCTCTCTCTCTCTCTCTCTCTCTCTCTCTCTCTCTCTCTCTCTCTCTCTCTCTCTCTCTCCATGTTGCTAAGCCTTCCTCCCTACACCCTGCCTGTTCTATGGCCTGTCTCCTTCTGAGCTCTCTTTCCTAAATTCTGGTGAAACAGGAGACGTATCACGTGTGTTCCTTGTGAGTGGAAAGTTCTAGAAGCCTGTATGTGAGTATGTGTGTATGTGTGTGTATGGTCACTAGGCGCTGTCGTGTGCCTATAAAGCATTCCTTGAGTTAAGAGTGTGTAAGCATGTTTAGCATTGCTCGATTCTCGCAGACACAATACCTTCTCATCATCTGACTCCCTGCTTCTATCTGTCTCTCTCTCTATCTATCTATTATGATTTGTAATTATAATATGGAGTCCTAACATATTGCTCGGTCACGCGAAAATGGCGTACCATCGACAGTTAATAGTCATAACATATTAATACATATTATATACACATTATAATGAACTTATAAGCTACTTAAGTGAAATACATAATATTGTAAAAGTAACATAATTGTATGAATATTGTATATATATAATATTCATAGTAAATAGTAATTATGCAGTAATATTACATTTTAAACAAGTTGTATACATTTTGTGAGATGTGTATGTATAACAGACATACGCATATAATAGTGCAATGGTAATACATAATTGTAACATTTTATGAATTGTTACAAAATATTGTGGTAATGCATAATTGTGTTGGCCTTATAATTGTAGTTACATTTTGTTAATGCAACTGTTACATAAGTGTCTTGGCCTTATAATTGTAGTTAAAGTTACATAAAAGTTACATCTTGTTAATGCAACTGTTACATAAATGGTACATATTGTTTGTAGTTACATAATTGTAGCAAGTGTAACATAATGCAATCGTTTGTCGTTACATAATTGTTACATATCGTTTGTAGTTACATAATTGTAGTTAAAGTTACATAAAAGTTACATCTTGTTAATGCAACTGTTACATAAATGGTACATATTGTTTGTAGTTACATAATTGTGGCAAGTGTAACATAATGCAATCGTTTGTCGTTACATAATTATAATATGGAGTTACATAATTGTTACATATCGTTTGTAGTTACATAATTGTAGTTAAAGTTACATAAAAGTTACATCTTGTTAATGCAACTGTTACATAAATGGTACATATTGTTTGTAGTTACATAATTGTAGCAAGTGTAACGTAATGCAATCGTTTGTCGTTACATAATTGTTACATATCGTTTGTAGTTACATAATTGTAATAAGTGTAACATAATGCAATCGTTTGTCATTACATAATTATAATATGGAGTTACATAATTGTTGCATATCGTTTGTAGTTACATAATTGTAATAATTGCAGTCCTGACATATGAATCTGGTCATGCTGCGGTCGATGATAGTGATGATGTGTCATGCCACTTGCTTGTGGAGACAACAATTTGCTTTTTTGTTTGTAGTTTATGTGGTATTTTGGCATTTGTAGTAACACTTACACTTATTTTTCATTTGTTTGTAATGTGATCTTACTCCATTTCTCTCGTTTTTCTTTCTTACTTTTTCTTTCTTTCTTTCTTTCTCTCTCTCTCTTTTTTTTTTTTTGTATGTATTGATTTTCTATGGTTTGTTTTTCTTCGCTTGTGTACGCTTTTTCTATGTTGTTCATGGTTGCATAATTACTGGCTAATTTCCTTGGGATACTTTTTTAAAGTTTAGTTTATATTGCACAGGTATTACTGAAAATGATATTATATAGTTCCATATTTTGTTATTTTATATGAAAAAAAATATATATATACACTATGTACAGTATTAACTATATACACTGACTTGTTGTTCACTTGTACCTATCGTGGGTAATATGTGTGTCAGCACTGTGTGGAAATCATTGTCTTCACGATTGTGTTGAAGATGTTCACTCTTGCTAACGTCATTTGTGTTGGCCTTTTTTTTTTTTTTTTTTTGGTTTTCCTTGTAACTTAATTTATATGTTTCCACTAGGTAGTTTTAATTAATAAATGTTTAATACAGTTCTTTTAATCGCTCACTGAGTAACTGTGATGGTATATATAGTGTAGAATATTTATTGTTGGTGATTATTTAGTTTTTGAGTTATGCAGATAGCTGAAGTAAGTATGTGTATTTAAGCTGTAACTATACAGCACGTTTTATATGTTTGTGCAGAAGCTTATTGTCTATCACTGTGTATTGTATAAATGAAGTAACTATGTAACTCACTAATTTTTACCGTGGTGGGAATGGTGTGAGTGGTGGTGCAGGTGGTGTGTTGACCGACGTGGCGTATTTTCAGCAAGCACGCATGATGACGTCTACTTCCCACACTGGTAGCTGTGGTGAGTGAATGAGTAGCGATGAGTAACTTGAGTGAAGATGAGTGAGTAAGATGAGTTGTGAATATGGACTTGGTATTTGCTTCGTCGTCTTGACCTCTTGACTCCTGCGTCAGCAGTGGAAGTTGGGTGGATGTAGCAGAGGGAGGAGGGTGAGGTCTGGTGGTTATGAGTCGTGTCTCACTCTTCGTTTGTTTGTTCCGTTTTTCTTTGTCGATGTTTTCTCGGTCCTTTTCTCTTGTGATTTACTCGTTGTAGGATGAAGACTGCTGCTACTTGTAGGTGCGTGTAGAAGATTATACAGACGACTCGTAGAGTTGTTACTTGTAGTTGATTGTAGATGGTTGTAGTTCGTTGGTTCGTCGTAGAAATTTCAAGAGTGTATCAGTACTTTGTTAAATTACTGGCAAGACGTCTTGTGATCACTTCTACATCAGCGTGATGATCGTGGAGACGGAGGGGGCTGGTTGGAAAGAATACTGTCAGGAGCTGGTTGAGTTGTTGGTTGTGAGAGGTGTTTTTTTGTTTTCAGTCTTGATATTTTGTAGGAATTCAATGTTGATTCATAGACGAGGTTCGTATACGTTCGCTGCTACCAAATGTCATAAAAGGACTTTGTAGTTACTTGTAGTGGAGTTTATATATATTAGACTTGTGGACGAGCGGTTGTTATACTTGAGTTTTTGTAAGTAGATAATCTTGGTTCCCTTTGTCTTGCAATGACAGGAGAGGTAAAGAATAGTATGGGACTATTTTTATTTGTCTTGGAAATATTAACAAGTCTCTCACACACGAGTGAAGTTAGGTAGAGTCCCTGTCTCCCTGTCTCGCTCTCTCTCTCTCTCTCTCTCTCTCCATGTTGCTAAGCCTTCCTCCCTACACCCTGCCTGTTCTATGGCCTGTCTCCTTCTGAGCTCTCTTTCCTAAATTCTGGTGAAACAGGAGACGTATCATGTGTGTTCCTTGTGAGTGGAAAGTTCTAGAAGCCTGTATGTGAGTATGTGTGTATGTGTGTGTATGGTCACTAGGCGCTGTCGTGTGCCTATAAAGCATTCCTTGAGTTAAGAGTGTGTAAGCATGTTTAGCATTGATCGATTCTCGCAGACACAATACCTTCTCATCATCTGACTCCCTGCTTCTATCTGTCTCTCTATCTATCTATCTATTATTATTTGTAATTATAATATGGAGTCCTAACACACACACACACACACACACACACACACACACACACACACACACACACACACACACACACACACACACACACACACACACACACACACACACCTACTGCTATAGTTTATTAGATTAGCTTAAAATATCGAATAAGTTGTATTGCAGACATTAGTGTATGTATAGTTTATATTATTCCTCCTGTACATAAAATTTCCTGTAATTTGGGTATAAAGTATATTCGAAAATTTTGATAAGTGTCTTGGGAAAAATTCATTCACTATCTAGCTACTTAAAAAGGTTGTATATATAGCATGTGCCTTTCCTTATATATACTCCCTTGGATGAAGAATTTAAAAAATTGTTACTTAGCCATACTTAAAATATTTTTGATGTGCAGTACCTCTAAGTTAAGTATTCGTTTGCTCCACACGTATCTATGTAAACATATTACATTCCCAGATGTGGTAGTGGTCTTTACATTCTTGATGATGTCTCTCTGTAGACGAAACGTCGAATAAAAATGAACACCTTTGGAGAGTTGTTTTTCTCTCATTCACACGAAGAAAAAGTAATAGTGAGGAAAACTGAAAATATTAGAAAGACGATAAATAACTGCAAAAATGCTGCCGTGTTTAACTCAACATGCATTAATGAAAATCTTCTCCAGCATTCACAGTTATATGCCTCTACGACCGAACAATGCAGCAGAAGTTCACCCATGACTTTCGGAGGAAGTTGATGGAAGAACAAAGTCAGCAGAAGATGTCACAGTTGGTGAAACTTAAGGAAGAAATAGAGTGTGTTACACAGAATTACCATAAACTGAGAGAGGAAGATTATCTGGAAAACATGACAAGTGAAGCACTGGGTAACATTATTGCAACTCACCACCAAGCAGGTGAAATACATATAGTGAACAAATTGTCAGGCTTGTATGGAGGACCTCTCGCCATCCCCAAACCTTCAGACTGCTTTATAAATCTTTCAAACGTAAATCTCACAGAGGACCAAATAGAATTCTTGAACCTAGGTAACAATTGCCACATAACAATAAAATGAGAACAAGAGAAAGAAAAAGGCAGAGCTTGCAATCCTGAACGAAGATTTACGTAAGTTTCAGCGGGATGGTAAACTCAACATCAACCCAGATTTGCAAGAACAACTCCACACAGAGAGTAGGAATGTGACACCGTCATTCACGCGGTCTCCTGTCGCCGGGACTGAAGGAAACAGTAAAACATCTACGTGACAACAATCACATAATTAAAAGAAAGGCAGACAAAACTGAACCATACGTGATAACCAAGGACACTTACCTCTGTAAGTGTAGAGACATCTTAGAAGACCGGACCAAGTTTACACCTGCAACAGGTAACCCAATTGAAAGACGCAAGAAACGCCTGAACACCCTAATTACGGCAGTAAATGCAAAAATTGGTGGTACAAAACTGGATAAAGTAGGCTAACTGGTGATTATGCCCCTGGATATTTTTACGGTAATGTTACGACTCACAAGCAAGGCAACCCCCTGAGGCCGATTATCTCCCAAATATCCACGCCAACTTACAGCACTACAATGAGACTGAACCAAATAATGATGCCTTACATACCTACAATTTACTGCGTTCAACAGAGGAATTTGTGAACATTTTGAGGGTGAACAGACCAAACGACATCGTCGTCTCAATGGTCGTAGAGAGCTTATTCACCAATGTTCCAGTACAGAGAACAATTGATAAATCCTGGACTACGCCTACCAACATCTCGAGCTACCACCACCAGAGATGCCAAGAAGCACCATGGGAGAATTGCTAAAAGCCTGCACAACTGAAGCGTCGTCCAGGTGTCCAGAAGGAATCTGTATGTTCAGAAAGATGGTGTCGCCATGGGGTCTTCGCTAAGAGTGCTCTTTGAACAAGCCTTCATGTCTCATGTTGAGCACCTGGCGTTTGAACACCGATTTGGTAAACCTCAAATCTACTGCAGATATGTTGATGATATATTCGTGTGTGCAGAAAATCAAGATCGACTCGAGCAACTACAAATATGCTTAGAAAAAATATCTGGCTTACGATTCACTGCTACGGTTAACAACAATGGTAATTCCTATTGTTGGATATGTTGGAAGACAGCACGAATGACAGCTCTACTACTGATGGTTATGGTAAGCCAACAAACATGAAAAAATGTATGAACGGCAGAGGTGAATGTGCCCAGAACTACAAAAGATGTCATCAGAGCGTATGTTATATGGGCCATTACAGTCTGCTCCTAAAGGCAGTCTATAAACCGAGAGCTGCAACATCTGCGCCAGATGCTACTAGATAAAGGCTACACTAATAAGGACTTTGACAATATCACTAGCAAATATCTCGAACGTTATGTATCTGGCCAACCTAAACCCCAAACCAGTGACATTACTGTGTTTACTGCAACACTTTTACCAATATACATGAAGAATAAGAAAACGTTATTAAAGACATTGTGAAAGGAAACCGTTAACCTACTAATGAAAATTGTAAGCTCCAGATTGTCATCTATTTCAAGAACTCGCGTACTACTGCCATAGTAATGAAAACAACATCTCCCTTAGCCCAGAGAATTTTATTTTGTCAAAGGGCGACTCTCGAACTGCGGATGTTAAGGAAAGAAAAGAGGGGTGACTATTAAGTTTCATATAATTCGTAAATAACACATATTGTAATATAATATTTTTTTCGTTTAAATTACTAAATGGAAGCTGGATCGTTGGCAGAGGCTGACGGAAATGACAAATATCCACATTTTAGTAAGGGACACAAATAATAATAGGTCAGAGGTCTCTCAGGCGAACTTCTAGAAAACGCGAATGGATTCTTACAAAGTACAGTGTATCACCTCAGGGATCCCAAGGCTCCCCACGGTAGTTAGTAAGTTTCTCTACAAATTTCTCTCAAATTATCATTCATACCACAAAAACAATCTGGACAGCGAACATTGTGATTCATAAACTTAAATTACTCATATAATCGAACTTAGTAAACGACCGAACATACCATAGGTAACGAAGTTTGACCTAATTCAGCGATTATTTCAGTCAAACTTAAAGTGATGAAATGATATCGTTAAGAGAAAGAGAAATGAGCAGAGTGTCCGACAAGCCCAAGAGGAACATCGATAATGGTTATTAAAGTGGCTAAGGAACCCGACTCCTACAAATGCTCGATGTCAACATGAGTAACCGGCTCCGATTCCAACTATATGGATAACCGAATGTTAATATCCTCTTGGAAAATATTTTTCACCAAGTTTGATGAATAATAACGATACCTAGTTTATAACTCAAATAAAATATGAGCCTTTATGAATGATTCTTAGAAAAATGACGAACTAATGCAGACTACAAACCAAGTCACAGTCCGTATTCGAACAAACAGTCTTGACATAGCGGGAGGGTCGTCATTTTAGTACAGGGCAATATCATGGGCGAGATCAACAATAATGGGTCATGGGCTGTAACTCGCTTCATCTTCTGGACCTTACTGAGACGACAGGTTACTCAGCCTTGAGAGACAAGGAAAGAAGGCTGTGAAGGATGGTGGGATGAATCTGGACAACGAGGCTAGCTGACGTGGATAAGATTCTGGCGTAAGAGAGAGAGAGAGAGAGAGAGAGAGAGAGAGAGAGAGAGAGAGAGAGAGAGAGAGAGAGAGAGAGAGAGAGAGAGAGTAATTAATATTACAACTGATGGCAGAGGGTAGGGTGACAGGAAATAAAGCAGGCATCAGTATTAGCATATTTTGAAACTAATATACAATATGATGTCAGCAGTATAGGACTTGGAGTGGTTCATCTTCAGGACGGACAGCCACTTTGTTACGCCAGTACGGCCTTGTTAGAGACAGAGAGTCGACATGCACTTATAGAGAAAGAGTTGCCATTGTGTTTGCGTTAAGGAAATGGCATCGGCTTACACACGGAAGAGAGGTTACTTATGCACACATCACAAACCTCTGGAGTTTTTAGTTCAGAAATCACTCAATAAAGCACCGAAACGACTACAGTCAGTGTTTATCTGGGTCTTGGCGTATGATGTTGTGGTAACATATTAAAGAACAAGAAGACGGTACTTGCTGACACACTGAGACAAGGATGACGTCAGAAAAATTGAAGAGGTAAATGCAGTTGATCATGTTGCAATGTTAGGGGACATTTAAACTAGTGAGGCATGAAACAAATCGCGATCAAACACTACTGAATCTGAAAGATGTGATAATATAAGGCTGACCAGAAATTAAATCAAAACTGCATCTAACGGTATCCCTATATTTAAGTTTCAGAGATGAATTAACAGTTTCAGATGGCTTGGTTTTTAGAGGAGAAAGGCTAATTATTCTTAAACGTATGAGGGCCAAGATTAGGGGTGACATTCACATAGTACATACAGGTGTTGAATGTTGCTTACGCGGGGCCAGAAAGTGTTTAGTGGGCAAACGTGACTGCTGACGTTAAGGAGATGGTACAAGCTTGTGAAACATGTAGGACTTATGCTATAGCTCATGCCAAAAAATCTCTTCAAAGTTATGAGTGTTTAGACAGGCCTTGGAGTCAAACTGGAATTGATTTGTTTGATGTGGAGGGGAGACAGTATAACAATTTGTTACTATTCCAATTTCTGGGAGATAGACAGGCCATATGATACAAGGTCTAGGATTATAGTAGGGAAAATAGAGGCTTATTTTGCTCGATATGCCCTGATGAGACAGTAAGTGACAACGGGCCTTATCTATCGTCCTTGGGTATGGCAGAATTCACAAGGTAGTGGGATATTAGGCATACCACTGTATTTCCATATAACAGCAAGCGGAATGGTAAAGCTGAGTCCACAGTAAAAAGTGAAAAAAAAAAAAAAAATGTTACGGAAAGCTGACAAAACAGGTGAAGATCAGTACTTTGCTTTACTTAATATAAGAAATACCACAACACAAAGAATGAATAAAAGTCCTGCTTTTGGATGATGTGTCTGGACCAAGACAGTGTTGTCCTCTGTGGAAGGTTTGCTGAGACCAAATATAACTGTGGATGAGGATTTGGAGAAGATTAAAGCGTTAAAGAAGAAACAGGCTTATCACTATCATAGGAGTGCCCATGAACTACTACTGTTACAAGAGAGTGACGTAGTCAGGATGAAGCCCTTCCAATTAGGACTGAAAGTGTGGACAACAGCAAAGGTAACTAGGAGGTTAAAGCATAGATCATATGAGGTCATTTCAGAGGATGGGGTAGTTTACGGAAAGAATAGATATCAAATGAAACAAGTAAAAGACTCATCAGTTGTTTTTGTTGGTCACTCCCAGCATGTCTGGACGAGCAGGACCATCAACCGCAGGCAAGCAGCCTCCAATGCAGGACCGTCTCGTGCAGTGGACTGATGTTATTTTGCAGGTGACAGCGCCTTGAAACAGTGAAGGGCAGAGAATAGTATGAATTGGTTCATGGAGGGATGCCGCATTTGCGTCTCTCCACCCGGTTAACAGGAACACCTTGGTAGATTCCACATCTCCCCATTATCTGTTTACATAGTTACCACCCAACACTGTAAATGGTTTCCTGGGTTACAGGAAACCATTAAGCTTGTCACTCAGTGTAGAGCCACCTGAAGTGAAAGAAAAGAAATAAAAAGTGACAAAAAGGAAAGGGAGAAGTAGCAAGATAGGAGGACAAACACAGAGTTAGAATGATAAGGTGAAGGAAAAAGTAGGCAGCATCAAACTGAATGGATGATGGTCGCCACCACCTACAGCTAGAGTCATCAGTTAATGAAACAAATATCGAACAAGAAGAGGACAATTTGGTTAAGGAAAAACATGACAAGGAAGAATGTAATGATCAAAGAAATAATTCTGAGAGTGTAAAGATGATTAATTCTGAGACGGGCAAGGATTGTGAACAGGCACAAGATAGGAATGGAGATTCACATCATGATACAATAACTAGAACAAGGTCTGGCCGCATCGTCCAGCCGCTAGTTAGGTTTGGCAATAGTACACTATAAGGAAAAAGCTATATTGTAAATAAATAAATTATATATATATATATATATATATATATATATATATATATATATATATATATATATATATATATATATATATATATATATATATATATATATATATTGTGTGTGTGTGTGTGTGCGTGTGTTCTTACCTAATTATGTCTTTACAGAAATGAGTCAAGCTCGTACTGTCCCGTGTATTAAACCATTTTTATCATATATATCCTTAAATTTATGAGTTGTTATGGCACACACTATTTCATTCGGCAGTGCATTCCACTGATCAATTGCCTTATTTGGGAAACTGAATTTCCTTACGTCTTTATCACCTCTCTTTTTACGAATTTTTTTTGCAGTATCCCTTTCCTGATGCTTCCCCATTGGTTATATACTCATCAATGTCTATTTTCTCTTTCCCTGAGACGCATTTATATAACATAATCATGTCTCCTCGTTTCATTCTCTCAAGTAGTGTTGGTAGGTTCAATTTTTCCAGTCTTTCTTCGTAGCTTACATCCCCTAAGCTTGGTACCCATCTTGTAGCTGCCCTTTGTACTTTTTAAATCTTATCTATGTTTTTTTTTTTTTTTGAGATGGGGATTCAAGACTAATGATGCAAACTCCAAGGTTGGTCTGATGAATGATATCATTATCATTCTCAGCATGTCTTCATTTATATATATGAATGCTATTCTCATATTAGCAAGCAGTGTATACATAATACATATTCCATACCTTCTCACTGACCTGGTCAGCCAGAGATTGTCTGTTACTGATAATCACTCCTAGGTCCTCCTCTCTGTCTGATATGTGTAGGGTTGATCTTCCTAACTTATAATCCCAATCCGGTCTTTTTCCACTTTTACCAAACTTAATTACATGACACTTGTCCACATTGAATTCCATTTGCCATTTATTGCTCCATTCATGAAGTTTATTTAATTTTTCTTGTAACTCTCTGCAGGAGTTTGTTTTAGTAATTGTCCTTTGTATTTTTGCATCATCAGCAAACATATTTAGACAGTTTCCATTTCCAATGTTACAATGTCATTTATATATACTGAAAACATAATTGGTGCCAGCACTGAGCCCTGTAGAACTCCGATAGTCACTTCCCTCTATGATGAGTAATTACCCCTTTCTACTGTTCTCATTTCCCTTTTTCTGAGAAAATCCTGCATCCAGCAGTACAGATTGCCTTGGATAGCCTACCTCCTTGATGGTACAATTTCCATAGAAGTCTTTGGTGCAGTATGCTGTCAAATGCTTTCATGAAATCTAAATAGATACTGTCCACACATCCTTTTCTTTTCTGTAAGGTTTCTGCAACTCTGTCATATTAGCTTCACAGATTAGTAACACATGATTTTCCCTTTCTAAAACCGAACTGCCTTTCTGTTATCATACTGTTTTCTTCTAGATGGTTTACTCAAACTTTTCTTATCAGCTTTTCTAGTATCTTACAACACTGGTCAGCGATACTGGTCGGTAGTTGAGTGGATTCTGCCTATTCCCTTGCTTGAATAGGGGAAGAATGTTTGCCTCCTTTCTAATAGCAGGTAGTTTACCTTGACAACCTGAAATTTCGTCAAGACCATTTGCTTTTCCTTTGTCTAGTTTACTTAACTCTTCCTGTACTTCTTTTTCAGATATTTGTATATCTGGTAATATGTGTGGGCATGCATGTTCCATATCATCTCAATTTTTTTTTCTTCTGTGAAAAGTAAGAACTTATTTCAGTGTTCAAGGAATACAAGATGGATATTTGTTCTCTTACAGAAACGAGGTTGCTTGGAGTTGATAAAATGAATTTGGAAGATGGTATTACTATGTTGGTTTCTGGTAGGAGTGATGGAAATCATTACCAAAGAGTAGGCTTACTGCTGAGCAGAGATGCTTGTAAGGCAGTATGTGAGTTTGAACCAATTAATGAGCGCTTGCTTTATGCTCGTTTAAAATCTGACCATGGTAATATCAGTATGGTTGTAGGGTACGCTCCGACAACTGAGGCTGCTGATGAAATGAAGGATGCCTTTTATGAGAAGCTGCAGGATGTAGTGAACAGAGTGGCAAGACATGATGTGTTAGTTTGCATTGGTGATATTAATGCGATTATTGGCAGTAGTAGGGATGGCTTTGAAGACTGTATGGGTAAGGAGGGTGTCGGCATAAGAAACGAAAATGGGGTGCGCTTTGAAAGCTTTTGTTTGGCAAATGATCTTATAATTGGTGGAACTATCTTTGAGCATAGAAAAATACAAAAGACTACTTGGATTTCACCATGTGGTAAATACTGTAACCAGACTGACCACATTGCAATTAGCAGAAGGCATAGGAGTTATTTGGAAGATGTTTGCGTAAGGAGGGGGGCAGATATAGGTAGTGATCATCAACTTGTGTCAAAGATTAAAATAAAACTTAAGAGAAACGTTAATGGTAATTGTACAGGAGGTAATAATTATGATTTTGATGAGCTGAGAAGTGATGTGAGCACAAGGAAAAAGTTTCGGTGGGAATGTAGGAACAGGTTTCTAGTCCTGCAGACTTTGATGGAATCTGAAGACAATGATATTAATCAATAGTGGAGAGAGGTAAAAGAGGTTTTGCATGAGAGTGCTAAGGTTACTATTAAGAAAAAGGGAAAAGCAAGAAGGAAAAAGTGGATGTCAGATGAAACATGGAATGCAATTCAGAAAAGGAAAGAGGCTAAGTTAAGAAGTGAAGAACAACATGTTGATGGCCAGGTAGTTGAAGTACTTAGAGCAAAGTACTGGAGTTTACATTCTGATGTAAAAAGACTCGTTAGATGTGATAAGAGGAGGCTATATGATGAAAAGGCAACAGAGACAGAAATTAAATTAAGTAAAAATGACGGTCAGAGCACAAGAGCAGCGTATCAGGCCACACAGAAGTTAACTGGGACTGAAAAGAGCATGAAGGAAATACCCGTACGAGATGGAAATGGTAATGTGATGACTAAAGATTTGGATATAAAAGGAAGGTGGAAAGAGCACTTTGAATCTGTTCTAAATAGACCAATCCCAGCTGAAGAGGACATTTTGCCAGCCGAGAGAGATTTGCAGAGAGAAACAGGGGTATAACTTTGGAAGAGGTAGCAAAATCTATAAAGGAGTTAAAGAATTTTAAGGCCCCAGGAGAGGATGGAATATTCCCTGAAATGCTGAAGGTGGAAAATGACGAGTTGATGAATGCGCTTTGGAAACTTTTTAATGTGGATTGGGATAATGGTGGAACTCCAGAAGAGTGGGAAATTGGAGTGATTATAAAAATACCAAAAAAGGGAGATTTAAGTGTGTGTGGCAATTGGAGGGGGATAACTTTGACACCTGTAGTTGCAAAAGTCTTTTCCAAAATCTTGTTGAACAGAATAGAGCCAGTAATTGAAAAAATTTTAAGAGAAGAACAAGCGGGATTTAGAAAGGGTCGAGGTTGTAATGATCAGATTTTTACTGTAAGGCATCTAATGCAACAAGCTAATGAGATGAAAATGCCACTTAGTATGTGTTTTGTGGATTTTGAAAAGGCGTTTGATAGTGTTTCACGTGGAGCTATGTTCAAAATTATGAGATTCTATGGTATACCAGAAAAGTTTGTAAATATTATTAGAAGCCTGCATGAAGGTACTTTTTGTAAGGTAATGGTGGGTGGTTCTTTGAGTGATCCATTTCAAGTTAGGTCAGGAGTGATTCAAGGAGGAATTCTTTCGCCATTGCTGTTTGTTTTGGTTATGGATTATATTATGAAAAAGGTTGTAAGGAGAACAGGTGCAGGAATTAACTGGAAAGAAAATAAGAAGCTGATGGATTTGGACTATGCTGATGATATTGTACTGATCTGCGGAAGTATTTACGAGTTGCAGAGGGTGCTTGTTTGTCTGGTGGAGGAAGGAGAAAAAGTGGGATTGGTAATAAATTGTGAAAAGACTGAAATTATTAATATGAACGTGGAGAATCAAATCGATTGTGTAATTGGGAATAATGTGGTGAAGAATGTAGAAAACTTTAAATATCTGGGAACGATTGTATCATCTAATGGATCATTAAACAATGAAATTGAGGAGAGGATTAAACAGGCTTGGCGAGCTGTTGGAATGTTGAAATCTGTTTGGAATAATAATATGCTTTCGGTATATACTAAAGTGAAAATTTACAAGTCCATGGTTAGACCAATTTTAATTTATGGGCATGAGTCATGGTACAGTACAATTGCAACAGATCAGAAAGTATTAGGATTTGAGAATAAAATACTGAGAAGGATTCTTGGGGTAAAGTGACAAGACAGAGTTACAAATGAAAGAGGAAGGGATATTACGAGAGTGGAACCAGTTAATGAATATGTGAGACTGACTCGCTGGAAGTGGCGGCTCATATACAGAAAAGAAGTAGTTTAATACAGGATATTCTAGAGTGGACTGCTAGAGGAAGAAGAGGTAGAGGTAGGCCGAGGGAAACCTGGTTGAGGACAATGAAAAAAGAAGCAGGAGAGGAGTGTTGGTGGGACCTGAGGGAGATGCAAGAGACAAATATTGGTGGAGAGAGTTCAACGAGGCCCATCCCGTGGGGTGCCACAGGAAATGATTGAATTGAAAATCTGTAAAAAGTTATTGGAAATTTTCATTTAGTGCTTCAAAAATAACTTTCTCTTGTGTATATATGATCCCCTCGTCTGTAAGGGACTGTATTTTATCTTTAAATTTGGTTTTGCTTTGGAATTGGTATACAATAGCTTAGGTTCATCACTACTTTTACTTATGATGTCTTCCCCAAACTGTCTTTGAGCTTCTCTCCTTATCTTTGTATAATAGTTTCTTGCCTGTGTATAGTTGTTATATGCCCTCCCATTATTGCATCTTCTGTATCTATTTCACAGCAAATCCCCCCCTTTATTTTTTACATTCTATATTAAAAATTTCTTGATCTTCATTTCTGTTTCTTTGTGCTGAGGGATGTGATTTTGGACTCCTATTTAATAAGATTCACAGAATTTTCTATATATAACAATTAGATTTTGTCCTCTAAGCTCCTTTTCGCAATCTGTTTCTAAGAAGCACTTCTTAAGGTCATGATATTTGCCCTTTTTGTAGTTTCGACTCTTTTTGTAGCTCTCATTACTGTTAATTACTGTATGTCATATGCAATCCTGAAATTGCAATTTAATACTGAATGGTCGCTTTCGCCGAATGGAGGGTGATACATCATACTGTGAATATCATTTTTTTGCCTAGTAAATATAAGATCTAGAACTGATGGATCATCAAGTCCTGTTTTCTGGTGTTTACCTTTATATGTTGTGGTGGGTAAAACTCCTGCACAAGATCCAGGAGATTTTGGTCCCAATAGCTTTCATGGCTTCGTATATCTAGAGTATTCCAATTCATATTGGTACTGAGATCTCCAGCCGATATAATGCTTTCAGATTCTTTTCCCATTCAGTGTAGTAATCCCGCGCGTGCGTGCGTGTGTGTGTGTGTGTGTGTGTGTGTGTGTGTGTGTGTGTGTGTGTGTGTGTGTGTGTGTGTGTGTGTGTGTGTGTGTGTGTGTGTGTGTGTGTGTGTGCGAGTATGTGCGTATGTTTGTGTACATACTGTACATATACATGTAGTGTAAGGCTTGCAGTTATTTGAACAGATATGCCAGTATGTGTCCTGTTATGTTCTTAGGTAACTATCACGTAATATGTATATATGTATATATCCTGTATGTAGACATCCTGCAGTGTTCTTACCTCTTATCTGTCACCCATAATTCCACTCATTCTTATGCAGATGACTCAACACTTCACACTATATTTACACTTAAACACCCATTCACAAAGTTTAATATCTCAAACTACCCATTCACAAAGTTTAATATCTCAAACTACCCATTCACAAAGTTTAATATCTCTCACTCATAACTCAGTACAGCAATCTCCATAAATCAAGACTTATCTTAAATCACTGAATGGGGACAAAATAACGGTGTCTCATTTAACGCTCGGAAAACCAAATATATACAGTTTACTATGACAGATATTGCCTGATTCCTATATTACCCTCAGTGCAACTAATACCGAAATTCTAAAAGTATTGAAATTCTTGGTGTTTAACAATGTACTCAGCTTTGACCTCTCATGTTAGATCACTTGCTAAAAAAAATTCAAAGAAACGTGGATTATTGTAGAGAGTCCGTAATTTCTTCACTGACGAGCAGTTACCTACATTTACCAGAGTCATGTGCGCTCTCAGCTGGAATATATTGTAAATCCTTTTGGAATGGATGTGAAGACGTTGCACTAAAACAACTAGACAAAATTCGGAACAAAGCTGTTAGAATGATTAATAACACTACTATTACAAATGAACTACCTCCCCCACAAGTAAGAAGGAATGTTGCCTCCCTTGCATTATTTTACAGATATTTTTATGGCAAATGCTGAGACGAAGTTGCATCCATTGTGCCACCTCTCCAAGCCTTACTCCTGGCAGCGCTCATGACTGGACTGTCACACAGCCATACTGCAGAGCCTCTGCCTGTCAGATTTTTTTATTTTAATTCCTCGAACTGCATCTCTTTGGAACTCGCTTCTCCAGAGTGGTTTCCCCCAAACTTCAACTTACGGTTGTTCAAGTCCAACTATTACATGTTTTTTATGAATGGAGGACATCCATAATCTGGTGTATGGATTTTTTTTATTCATTTGGTTTTGCTTCCTTTGCTCTCTTATTTATAATTTAAAAAAAAATCATTTTTGGGTGAGTTAGAGGCTTACGAAAATGATGTGTGCATGTATAATAAAGTTTCGTATACTCTAACACGTATTCCCTACGTGACAACAAGTGGGTTGGCGGAGGGTTTGTGTCCCTCCCCGGAAAACAACTAACTAAAAATGCTAACAAGAAGCCTCGGACCAGGATTTACCAAAAAGTGACGACAAAGGACCGAACAAAGGAGATGGTACGGATATCTACATGGAATGTAAGGAATGCGAATGATGAGGTGAAAGAGAGAGAGATTGTCCAGGTGCTTGAGGGTGTGAAAGTGGATGTATGTGGATTAACTGAAACTAAATGGCAAGGTGAAGGTGTGAGAGAATGGGAGTAAGGATGGGGTATATGTGCAAGAGTAGGTGGGAATGAAAGGGCAAAAGAAGGAGTGTGTATTGTTGTGAGTAACACATGGAAGGAGAATACAAAAGAGTATGGATCAGTTGGCTCAAGGATTGTATGGGTAAGATTGAAAGTTGGACTACAAATGTGGGCGATTGTGTGTATGGGCCAATGCAAGATCGTGCAAGCAGAGTGAGAGAAGAGTTCTGGACAAATGTGGAAGTGTGCATGGATAAGTTTGAAAGGAATGAAAGAGTGTTTTTGACTGGAGATATGAATGGAAAAGTAGGGAATGTGAAGGTGGATGTAGTAGTTGGTGAGTGGGGTGTGCCTGCAGAGATAGATAAGAATGGAAGTGCTTTAGTAGACATTTGTGCCGGGAGGAGGTTGGTGATAGCCAATACCCTCTTAAGGCACAAAATGATCTACAGGTATACATGGCGAGTGATGAGAAGAGTGGATGATGAACTGAATGAACAGAAGACAATGATTGATTATGTGTGTGTGGATGACAGGATGAGAAGGTGTATAATGGATCCAAGAGTATATAGAGGTTGGGGAAGTGGACTCTCTGACCACCATTTGCTGATGGTCAGAATCAGTGTCCAAAAGAAATGGAGAAATAGAAGAGAGTGGAAAGGTTACAAGAGGATGAAAAAAAGGCAGAATAAAAGAGGGAAGTGGAGGAGCGACTGGGGAAAAATGGATTGGAGCAGATGGGGGGAACGTGGAAGGTGTGTGCAAGATATTCATAGAAGAAATCTGTGCAGCATGTGCGGTGGTGTGTGGGGTGAAGAGAAGATGAAAGGGGATGCAGGGAACAGCATGGTGGAATGATGAGGTGAGAGGGGCTGTGGCACAAAAGAAGAAAGCATATAATGAGTGGATGAGAAACAGGGGCATGGGAAAAGTTGCGAGACGGAAGTGAGAGAGTTGTATGTAGAGAGGAAGAGAGAGGTGAAAAGATTAGTAAGATAGAGTAAGAAGAGAGTGGATGAGAAATATGGAAGGAATTTGAGTGTAAAGTGGAGGGAATGTAAGAAAATGTTCTGGAAAGAGGTAAAGAGAGTTAGACAGGGTGCCAAAGAAGTTAGTTGGGGGGTGAAAGATAAAAATGGTAGATTACTAGTAGAGAAGGGAGAAAAAGAGAGTAGATGGAGAGAAGACTTTAAGGAATTGTTGAACATAGAGAATGAAAGTAATGCGAGTATAAGTGGGTGGGGAATGGCTGGGAGACAGAGGAATGTGAGTATAGAGGAGGAAATCAGTAGGATTGAAGTTGTGGAAGCGATGAAGAAAGTTAAAATGGGGAAAACCCCAGGAATTGATGGAGTGTGTGGTGAAATGCTGAAGCATGGGGGAAAGATAGTAGTAGAATGGATGTGGATTACGTGTAGACTGGCCTGGGAGGAAGATAGAGTCCCGGATGATTGGAAGTTATGTATAATTATTCCCCTGTACAAAGGAAAAGGGGAAAAAGAAATATGTGGTAATCACAGGGGCATTTGTCTTCTTAGTGTAAGAGGAAAAGTATATGGTAGGATACTTTATTGACAGAGTTAGGGAAATAACAGAGGAATTAGTTGGAGAAGAACATGGAGGTTTTAGGAAGGGAAGAGGTTGTGTAGATCAGATATTCATTCTTAGATCTTTAGTGGACAAGTTTCTAGAGAAGGGAAAGAAGTTGTATGTAGCCTTTATGGATTTGGAGAAAGCATATGACAGGGTGGATAGGCAAGGATTGTGGAAAGTATTAAGAATATATGGAGTAGGTGGGAAGTTGTTGAATACCGTGAAGAGTATAAATGAGGGTGTTAAGGCTGCAGTGCGTGTGGATAGTGAACTGAGTGAATTTTTCTCTTTGAAAGTTGGATTGAAACAGGGATGTGTCACGTCTCCGTGGTTGTTCAACCTGTACATGGATGGGGTTATAAAAGAGATACATGGTAGGGGAGTCGATGTTGGAGTGGCCCTAATGAGAGAGGGCAGTTTTTGGAAACTCCCTGTAATGTTGTTTGGAGATGATACTGTGTTGTTAAGTGAAGGCGAAAGGGCGCTGCAAGGCTTGGTGGATGAGTTTGGGAGAGTATGTAAGATGCAGAATCTAAAGGTGAATGTAGGGAAGTGTAAAGTTATGGTCTTCGAGAGAGGTGAAGCCAGTGAATGTACAGTGAGGTTGGATGATGAGGAAATGGAAAATGTGAGTGCGTTTAAGTATTTGGGTGGTGTGATGAGTAAGGATGGAAGTTTGGAGGGTGAATGCTTGAAAGAATACAACAAGGAAGAAAGGTTGCTGGTTCCTTGAAAGCAGTGATAAGAAACAGGGAAGTGAGCATGGAAGTGAAAAAATTACTACATGACAGTCCTGTGATACCAACTCTGACGTATGGAAGTGAAGCTTGGACCTTGTTGGAGGGACTCAAGTCAAGAGTGAGAGCTGTGGAAATGAGTTATTTGAGAGGAGCCTGTGGAGTCACATGGAGAGACAAACAAATGAGAATGTGAAGGAACGTTGTGGTGTGGATGTGGATGTGATAGGAAGCGTTAGGAGAAACACATTGAGGTGGTTTGGCCATGTGGAGAGGATGGAGAGTGAGAGACTGACGAGGAAAGTGTATGTGAGTGAGGTGGAGGGGGAGAGAGGGAGGGGGAGGCCAAGGATGAGATGGAGGGATGGAGTGGAGAGGTACTCGTATATGAGAGAGAGCGGTGTGAGCTGGGAGCGGGGCAGTGAATTGGCGGGGGACAGGGCGACATGGAGGTGATTTGTTTGTGGCCACCCCTTTCGGGATTAAGGCGTCTGGGAATAGATACATAGATAGACAGTGTACTCTAAAAACCCTTTAGTACAGTATTGTTATTTTTTTATTGTATCCAAACAATTCCCTGAAAAAAAAAAAAAAAAAAAAGCCCAGGGAAGGATGTTATAATAGAAAATTCTGTAATGTAGCTTGAGGCACGAACGTTCGAGATGGTGTTATTATTTGTATGGTCCATAATGTTGTGCGAGACTTGATCGTTCCAGCTGTGTTGATAACCGCCAGATTGCGCTGTTCATTGATTTTTTTTTTTTTTTTTTTTTTGTCATGTGGTTATAGATAACTAAATTCAGTTGATGTTATACCATAGCTTAATACACACACTACCCTTTCAACCTCATTTAATTTACCCTTCGACCATTGAATACCACTTGAATAATAGAATAATTTAACATGGTTGCGATTCGTTTTTGATAATTCCTTACGGAACTGAGACATCTGAGGATAAACAGATAAACACTGAATCACAGACAGCTATCTAAAACGTGCTGCCAGAGAATAGCAAATACGAAGACCTACTGCCTCAACCCGATCAATAGCTTTCTCTGTTTCACCACACACGGTTACAGTTAATGGTAATGAGATGAAAGTATGACGTTGTAGTTATTTACCTCTTTGAGTACAATGACATATCATATTCGCGCCTCCGCAGACGATTTAATTCATGCAGCTTAGGAAGGTCCTCTCGAAGTGACAGGATCAGAAATAGTAACCGTCTGCTCCTACACCACAGTAACAATTTTTCTGTACTGTTTGTCACACCCAGACGATTTTTTATATACACAGTACAACTTAGGAAGGCTGTCTGGTAGTGAAAAGGTTAGATGTCGTGTCCATCATCCCTTTCACTGCTATGAAGACACTTCTTTTGCATTCTTTTCACCTCGGCTTAAGAATATAGTGATGAGTATGATTCTGCTTCATAGCTCTGTTGTTCATGTTCACATGGAATCGAGAAAATCTTTGTCATACCCCTCCTGTCTATCGTGACCTGACTCAAAAAAGGAAGTCGCAGGTCATGCATGTATAGCCCTACTTTACTGCGGAAGCTACAAGACTGTTTGCAACCCAAGTGCTGGCAAGTGGTGTGACTACTTTCCTCTGTTTATGCAAGGAGAGGGATCCTCTCCCAACATTATAGAACAGTGAAGGTGTCACTCGTTAACTGTAAGTGATGTGTTCCAAAATATCACAACCGGCGAACATTAATAATCATAAGCACGTGACAAACAATATTCTTTCTCCTCTATCCTCAGGGATATAAAAATTAATTTGACGAAAGCATCATGAACAACAATAATGAAAACGACAGCTTTGCATTACTGATAACACATATAATATTCATAACAGTAAAAGGAATGATGAAAGTAAGTGACGGAGCAAGAAAGCAAACAAAAGCAAGAGTAGCCACAAACAATAACGAAGGGCAGAGCAGCGGTTGTCATAAGGTCCAGGGTCGACGTTCATTTCCAGGAACAACACTGGATCTCTTGGATTCACACACACACACACACACACACACACACACACACACACACACACACACACACACACACACACACACACACACACACACACACACACACACACACACACACACACTGAATCTACCAACACTACAGGAGAGAAGGAAAAGAGGTGACATGATAATGCTATATAAGTGCATATCAAGAAAGGAGAAAATAGACATAAATGATTACTTAACATATGGAGAAGCATCAGCAAGAGGACACTGCAAAAAACTGCATAAGAAGAGAGGTGATAAAGACGTAAGGAAATTCAGTTTCCCAAACAGAGCAATTGATCAATGGAATGCACTACCGAATGAAATAGTGTGTGCCAAAACAATTCACAAATTTAAGGATATGTACGATAAATATGGTCTAAAACACGGGACAGTACGAGCTTGACTCATTCCTGTAAAGATACAATTAGGTAAGAACAATTAGGTAAGAACACACAACTGCAGTATCGTCTCCTCCGTAGCCTCCGACTCTCGAAAACAATGCTAGCACTCGAGCTCTAGTGACTTACTCTGCTAGATAAAATGACTGGTGTTAGCTGAAATAAAGTACTAGAGTTGTCTGACCAAGAAAAGGTCAATAATAAAACAGAATTAACTTTCTCAAGATCCTACGACTCACTGTCGTTGAATAAAGCCGTCTCTTGTTTTATGAGGTCAGTAACTTTTTTTTTGTCATTATCTAATTCATTTGATATATGATTTTCTTTGCATTCATTCTATCTTCTCATAATTTTCCTTGTACTGTACTTACTATGGCGTATTTCATATTATATTACAACTTTTTCTCACACTTCACTGAGATGCTGTTGTCCGGGAAACACCAAATCAACTGTCATATTAACCTCTTCGGTATGAGGACGTCATGCTTAGCTTAGTCTTACTGTTTCCTGACGAATAGGCTTAGGAGAGCACCGAAAAAGGGAAGGAATTAATGAAGGCTTTATGTAGCCCCTCCACTACAAAAAAGTCTCCCCTGAACTGGCTGTAATCAAGGCGGCATCAATGATGATATGAAAATACCATAATTGTAATATTTATCATATTATTAATACCCGAAGTCTCTCATATACCCTTATTAAAACTCCCAAGCTACAAGGACTCATTCCTTGCTGAGTGAAATCGTCTGATGTAAGCTTCCAGACAACACTAGAGTTCTTGAAAAAAGAAAATGACACTTTCTGGTAAACTTTTCCTCATACCGATGACTCTTGAGCAAAATTTGTTTCAAGTAAACTTTTCCTCATACCGATCTGACTCTTGGACAAAATTTCTTTCCCTCTTTTGTTCCTGCTATCCTTGAAGTACAACTGGGGATATATATATATATATATATATATATATATATTTATATATATATATATATATATATATATATATATATATATATAACATCGAAGGCTGGGAATCAAAGTATATAAGACTGAGACTTAGCAAATGTTGACTGCCTGCCCTCACCAGGCTTGTGAAGTCGAGGGACATTTAACCTGAGACTTCGTCATTTACCAGTTCTCACGTAGTTGTGTTATGATGAAAGTATATCTATCTGTCTATCTATCTATATACTGTATATAATCAAACATCTGCTGCAACGCTATAACACAGATTATTCACCAAACAACCTCGGACTCGCATCCCACCCAACCTCCCACCGTCACACCTATCCCCAAAACCCTGTCTCACCCTCACCCCCATTCTATCCACTGTCTCATCTCGCTATATCTCTCCTGCCCTCTGGATTATCAATGTTTCGATCCAGTTGCTCTCTCTCTCTCTCTCTCTCTCTCTCTCTCTCTCTCTCTTTGACCCACATTCTACGTCACCTATACATCGCACTCTCACCCACACATTCTCATCAAACACACTTATTCACATGACTGCTCATACCTTTGTGTGGTTATACAAACTTCTCCTAATCCAGTGTTTCTTAAACTGTGGTCCGCGGACCCCCAGGGGTCCGTGGAACGTTCCAAGGGGTCCGCAGGCTAATTTGAGTATCAGATAAAACATATAATAGTATATGCATAACAAGTTAACGACTTTGTAGAATGCAGTGATATTTGTGATTTGGCAACTTTGTATTGGCTGCTGACTGGCCGCGCGCCAGTTAAGCCATTAATAAATAATTCAATAACAATTTTATTATATCATAGCCTGCAAACACCTGTAAACTCAAAAGGTAGGGTAGGAGGGAAATCTACTCATAATTATGGGTCCAGCACATGATTAGTTTTAATAAAAGGGGTCCGCTGCACGAGAAAGTTTAAGAACCACTGTCCTAATCCTTTTCCTAGCTCCCGAAAGGAGGATGTTGGAAAGCAGAAGGGCAAGTTAGCCTGCAGTGCCCATCGGATTCACGTCCATATCAACGTGGGGTTGCAACTACTGCTGCTGCTACTACCACTACTATTACTGCTACTGCCGCTGCTGCTGCTGTTGTTGTCGTTGCTGCTGCTGCTGCTGCTGCTGCTGCTGTCACCAGATGCTTTTCTCCACGTTAGCACAGCATTATCAAACTGGCGGAGTTAGACACGGCTATCAAAGACTCTTTCATTATTAGTTGCCCTTCTCATGTTCAGTCAAATCGTTTGGTAAAGGTTTTAGTTAAGTGAAAAGTACTTCGTTGCAGTAAAGTAGTTAGTGAATAAATGAGAGTCTAGGCACCAGCGGCTTTGTTAATATTCTTAAATCGGAGTGAGCCTTCCAGTAGCTGCCCCACCTTTTCCAAGCTTACACAACATCTATTATTCATCCGCGGCAAGTCTGGGTGATAAATTCTTAAAAGGAAAGAAAATACATTTCGAAATGGAAAAAAAGGTATGGCGTAACATACACTTTCCCCAAGATGAAGAACATCTGGACTCACCTCTCTATATTTACACGAATTAATGAAACCACATGCCAAACCCAACAGTAAAAATAAGAAGATTCTTCTTTGGCTGATACTGTGTTTCTTGGAGCGCGCATTCTTTTACCTTTGGGCCCCATGATTCACGTAAAATAAAAAATCGGTTGGCGTTAACTGGAATAAAATACTATACTTAATCCAATCATCCGAGTGGTAATAGTGACAGTATTAACTTCCTCATGGTCCTGTGATTCAGTTTTAGCAGAATAACATCGTCTGGCCTTAGCTGAAATGCACTAAATGAGTTGTTTCGAACTTGAATATGTTATCTTGTAATAAAGGTTTGGTAGGAGTTCGAAACGGTTATGAAAAGAGTACCATTGTGCTGAGAAGCTAATGTTGAATTCAAAACGACAGTAAGGAAGCACAAAAAACAATAATTAACTGGAGAACAAAGGCAAAAAAAAAAAAAAAAACAGCATGAGGGAAGATGAATAGAGAGGCTTCTGCGTCCAGGTAAAAGTAATATTCACACCAGAGTTCTCAAAACACACACACACACACACACACACACACACACACACACACACACACACACACACACACACACACACACACACACACATTTGGTCTTTCTGCCAGCACACCCACACAGCCACACATTCCATTACCAATTCACCTTTTTTTTTTTTTTATGTGTAAGCAGTAGTAAAAATAAACCATCTAAGTGTTGTATTTACAAACTTTCTTGGGCTTAATTTGTGTGTATCACTGTTACCTCCACCAAGGAGGTTATGTTTTCCCCTATCCGTTTGTTTGTTGGTTGGTTTGTGAGCAAGATTATACAAAAACTACTGGACGGATTTCCGCGAAACTTGGTAGAAGAATGGGCCTTGGCCCAGAATAGACTCCACTAAATTTTGGTGCGGATCCGGATAAAGGTGCGGATCCACGATTTATTTTTTTTACATTTTAACATTGCGAGATAGGGCGTTTTTCGAAATTTTCGTAAATTTTCAGTGAATATTGCATGGATCTTGATGAAAAAAATCAGGCTCATTTAGGACGTTGGTATCTATGAATGTGTACAGTCTGGCACGGATCCATATAAAATTCCGGATCTAGCGGATTTCAATATGCTTTCATGGGGGGGGGGGCAGTCTTTTTCCAGCTGCCGTACAGTAACAAACAGGACTTGATTGAATTAAAAGGAACTGGATGTTGGGCCTTGGCGGAGGTATGCGCTCTACTTAGTACCATTCTATTTTGATCTTTGGTCTTCATTTATACAGTTACCATGCACCTCACAACGAAAGTAGGGTGAATGTTAAAGTGGAGGAATGCAGGAAATGAAACGACTTTTCATAACAGTGGACTGTTTTGGCGATTTGTTGTATCCTAAAAAAGAAAAGGCCCTTGATAAATATAATCCCTGGTGTTGTATGGGATGTTGGAGCCCCCTCCCCTCCTATGAAACACACACACACACACACACACACACACACACACACACACACACACACACACACACACACACACACACACACACACACACACACACACACACACTGTACTAGGTTTAACTAATGGTGTTCTAATATAGTAGAGCAAGTATATGCAAAAGTGTTGTCCAAATAACAGAATACAGCTTATTAGTGCAAGAAAGCACTGATCAAGCTTCATCAGCCGTTTTGTCTATCGCAGGCGAGCACCAAAGGAGATGCATACTTGCAAGTAGAATTTTTCTTCTCAGTAATACCACAAGATGAGCACCATCTGTAGTAAAATGAATATGGATGGTGTTAAGAAAAGGGATAAACGTAAAAAACAGGGTGATGACTTCTACTAGGAACTAGTTGAAACAGAAACATATAACAAACTAGTAGAGAGGGTGAACAAGCTGGAGAAGGCTTTCCAAAGTGAAATGGATGAAATTAAGAAGCAATTGAGCATGCAAAAGGACGAAAATGAAAAATTAGTAATGGAATTAAACGAAAAAGACACAACAATAGATGAGCTGTCAGTTGAGGTGGGTTCACTGAGAAGGTGGATTAGTGATATGGCAAGTACAATTGTCAATCATGTGAGTATTGTGGAGGAGTTCAGAAATGATGCAGAGACAATTAGGCAAGCAAGCAGCAGTCTAACAGACCAAAGCAGTGATACTGAAGAGAACATAACCAAGGTGAAGGAAGTGATGCAAAGTTACAATGATGATGTGGAAACTGCGTATGCTGAAAGGGTGAAAGTTAGGAAAGACTTGGAAACAAGAGTCGAAGAAAAAAGCATTAGAAAGGAAGTAAAAAAAATAATCTAAAACAACCCCAAATTGGTCAAAGATTCAGCAGATCTCAACAAATCTATAGTAATCACTGGTATGGAGGAAGAGGAAATAAAAAAAAAATTTAGAGAGTCAAAAAGGAGATGGCAAATATAATGAGCATACTGAAGGAAGTATCAGAGGAAATCTGTGATAAAGAAATAGAGGAACACAAAAGACTAGGGAAATATGAGAGAAATAAGTCAAGGGCCCTAAAAGTAACCTTCCAGAGTCTGAACACTGTGGATTAAATACTAAATAATACAAACTCATGGAAAAGGAGGAATTAAAAAAAGTATGGATACAAAGATGCCTAACTCAAGAGAAATTGAGAATACTAAAGAAGAGGGAGGAGGCAAAAACAAAGAAAGGGGGAAGATCAGAGGAAGAGAAGAGTACATTTTTTTTTTTACAAAGTAATTGGATTGCAGGTATGAAAGTGATATTTAACCAACAGGGAATAAAAAGGAGGAAGATAGTAGACTCAAGTTATGGCAACTATGTAAACAGGATGATTAAGCTGATGTACCCAAATGTGAATAGAATGGTGACTAAATTAGATAGAAGACTATACCAAAGAAAAGGTACCACATATTATTTGCCTAACTGGAACAAATTAACCCCAAAGATATCAAACGATACCCTAAACTTAAAGGAATACAATATATGGAGAAGAGACAGAAATTTAAGAAAGGATGGAGAAATTATAATCTTAACAAAGAAAAATCTACAAGTCAAAGAAATAATACTAGCTATAACCTCACAAGTAGAACTGATTGCACTGGAAATTAACACATCTGAAGGGAAATTAATTGTGGCAAATTTATACATGCCACCCAAAACAAACACTTGGGAAAGAGACGAATATGAAGACCTAGCAGAAACTACAATTCAGAGATTTTAAGAACATTACCACATAGAATGGAAAAGAAATCTGAAAGAATTATATTAACTGGAGATTTCAGTACAAATACAAATTGGAATACTCTAGATGTAAGAAGCCATGAAAACTGTTGGGATCAAAAGCTCCTAGATATTGTGCTGGAGTTTTTCCTAACACAGCATGTAAAGGAAAACACCAGACTAAGAGGACTTAATGATCCAGCAGTACTAGATCTTATATTTACTAGGCAAGAAAATCAGTGCTGGGCAGGTGCGCAAACACTTGCGCAAAGCGCAATTGCTCACTGTTGCGCCCCGGTGAATATTGTTTGTGCATTGCGCACTGCATGAGACCATGCACTTGTGTACATGAAATGGCAGGTGCGCACCTGTCCTGTGGATTGCGCACTACGCAGTCCAAGGGACACGTGGTCTTGGGAGCTTCCCGTATGTCTGGACAAGAGACGGGGGAGGGTCGTGCGGGTCGCGAGGGTTCTGCTGGGGGGAGGTGGGAGGGATGGAGGGTAGTAGCATTTCTTAAAATGATTCAGCAGAGATAATGTATTTTAGTATTTTTTAAATTATTATTATTAGTAAATAATAATAAATTAATAATACATTATTTATTAAGAGTAGCATATGCAATTCCTTACAAAAATCATTAAAACATATTATTTAAATCAAACATCCACAACCTAATAATTTATTAGGCTGTGGATATTTGATTTAAATAAAATGTTTTAATGATTTTTGTAAGGGATTACATATGCAGATGAAAGTAAAACTGGCAACATCACAGCCTTTGTTTCCCTGCCCCTTCGCTTCGCAGCTCGCTCACTCCTCTGTTTGAACTTCCACGAGTGAAAAAGTTATATCTATCTATCTATCTATAGCCCGATGCACTAATCCCGCAAAGGGTGGCCGTAGACAAAACGCCTCCAAGTCACTCTGTCACCCACCATTTGACTACCCTCCCCCCAACTCACTTCCCCCTCCCTCATATACCTCTCAACTCCATCACTCCACCTCATCCTCGATCTACCCCTCCCTCTCCCTCCCTCCACCTCACCTACATACACCCTCTTAGTCAGTCTTTCATTCTCCATTCTCTCCACATGTCCAAACCATCTCAGTGTATTTCTCCTAATCTTCTCAACCACATCCACATCCAATCCACAACGTTCCTTCACTTCTTCATTCGTCAACCTGTCCCTCCACGTCACTCCACATGCTCCTCTCAAGTAACTCATTTCCACTGCTCTCAATCTTGACTTGTTCCCCTCTTGCAAGGTCCACGCCTTGCTTCCATACATCAGGGTAGGGATCACAATACTATCATGCAGTGACTTCTTAACTTCTATACTCACCTCCCTATTTCTCATCCCAGCTTTCAGTGAACCAACAACCTTCCTTCCGTGCTGTACCCTCTCACGCACTTCATCCCCCAAAGTTCCATCCTTACTCATCACACTACCCAAGTACTTGAATGCACTCACATTCTCCATATCCTCACCATCCAACCTCACTGTACATTCTGTGACTTCATTCCTCTCAAACACCATAACTTTACTTTTGTTTACATTAACTTTCAGATTCCTCTTCCTACACACTGTCCCAAACTCATTCATCAAACCTTGCAACTCCAATTCATCTTCACTCAACAATGCTGTATCATCAGCAAACAGCAACACCTGAATCTTCCAAATTTCACCCTCATTCATTAGAGCCATCCCCACATCCACTGCCCTACATTGCACCTCCTTTACAACCCCATCCATGTATATATTAAACAGCCATGGAGACATCACACAACCCTGTTTCAGTCTCACATTTAGATCAAAGAACTCACTCAGCTCACCATCCACTCGCACCGTAGTCCTAGCTCCTTCGTACATACTCTTCACAGCACTCAACAATTTCTCCTCCACTCCATATATTCTTAATACCTTCTACATACCTTGCTTATCTATTCTGTCATAAGCTTTCTCCAAGTCCATGAAGGCAGCATACACTTTCTTTCCCTTCTTTAGATACTTCTCCACTAAATATCTTAGAGCAAATATCTGATCTACACACCCTTTCCCTTCCTAAATCTCCCTTGTTCTTCTCCAGCTAGCTCCTCTGTCATATACCTAACCCTATCAATGAGTATTCTACCATATATTTTTCCAGTCACACTAAGAAGGCAAATACCCCTATGGTTACCATATACTTCTCTCTCCCCTTTTCCTTTGTATAAAGGAACAATTATACATAATTTCCAGTCCTCTGGAACCCTTCCCTCTTCCCAAGCCAATCTACACAACTTCCATATCCACTCCACAACTATCTCACCCCCATACCTCAGCATTTCACCACACACTCCATCAATTCCTGGGGCCTTTCCCATCTTGATCTTCATTGCTTCCACTACTTCCGCCCTACTGATCTCTTCCTCCCTCCTCTCATCTCTTCTTCTCCCAGCCATTCCCCAACCGCTTATACTAGCACTGCTCTCACTCTCTACATTCAACAAATCCTCAAAGTGCTCATTCCATCTCAATTTCTCTCTCTTCTCCACCAACAATCTATTATTCCTATCTTTCACTCCCCTACTATTTCCCCTTTCACACTGCCTTATTTTCTTTACCTCCTTCCAAAACAAATTCTTACTCTCCCTCCATTTCACACTCAAATTCCTCCCAAACTCTTCATCCACTTTCTTCTTACTCTCCTTCACCAGTCTCTTCACCTCCCTTCTCCTGCTCACATAGACCTCTCTCTTCTCTCTTTCATCTTCTCCCCTACCTCTACTTGCTTACCATTCACTATATGCCTTCTTCTTTTGTTCCACAGTTCGTTTCACCTCATCATTCCACCATGCTGTCCCTTGCACACCCCTGCATCTCCTCTTCACTCCACAAACCACCTCACACGCTGCGCCTATCTCTTCCGTGAATATTTTACATACGTCTTCCGCCCCTTCCATCTGCTCTAGCTCATACCTTCCCAATCTTTCTTCCACTATGCTCTTATACTGTCATTTTCTCACTATCTTGCAAATTCTCCACGTTTCTCACAGGAGCTGTTTCCTCCTGCCTTCCCCTTCGTCTCTTCAACTATTTTCTTTGCAGCTTTAACTTGTCCATCACTAAGTGATGGTCCGAGACTCCATTCCCCCACCCTCTCCACACTCTTGCATCCAGCACTTGTCTTCTCATTCGCTCATCCACACACACGTAGTCTGTCATTGCCTTTCGTTCAACAAGTTCACCATCCATCCTCCTCATTATTCTCCATGTATACCTGTGGATCATCTTATGCTGGAAGTAGGTGTTGGCTATTGCCAACCCCTTACCAGCACAGATGTCCACCAAAGCACTACCATTCCCATCTATTTCAGCTGGCACACCCCACTGACCAACCACTCCATCCACTCGTACATTCCCAACTTGCCATTCATGTCTCCAATCAAAAGCACTCTCTCACTCCTCTCAAATTTGTCCATACATGCTTCTACTCTCGCCCAAAACTCCTCTTTCACTCTTGCCACTCGGTCCTCTATCGGAGCATACGCACATACAATCGCCCACGCTTGTATACCTACTTTCATCTTCACCCATACAATCCTTGCACCCACTGTTCCATACTCTCTTATATTCTCCTTCCACTTCTTGCTTATCATCAGATATACTCCCTCTCTTGCCCTCTCATTCTCATTAACTCCCGCACATCTACCTAAACCATATTCCTATTCTCTCACCCTTTCACCTTACCATTTAGTTTCAGTCAATCCACATATATCCACACTTGCATCCTCAAGCACCTGAACAATCTTTCTCTTTTACTTCGTCATTAACTCCTCTCACATTCCATGTCCCCACCCTCAGACAGTATTGTGATACCAACTCTAATGTATGGGAGTGAAGCTTGGAGTTTGTTGGAGGGACAGAAGTCAAGAGTGAGAGAAGTGGAAATGAGTTATTTGAGAGGAGCCTGAGGAGTTACATGGAGAGACAGACTGACAAATGAGGAAGTGAAGGAGCGTTGTGGTGTGGATGTGATAGGAAGCGTTAGGAGAAACACGTTGAGGTGGTTTAGTCATATGGAGAGGATGGCGAGTGAGAGACTAACAAGGAGTGTATGCGAGTGAGGTGGAGCGGGGGAGAGGGAGGGGGAGTGTCAAGGATGGGATGGAGGGATGGTCTGGAGAAGTATATGAGAGAGGGGTGTGTGAGCTGGGAGCAGGGCAGTGAAATGGCGAGGGACAGGGTGACATGGAGGTGATTTGTTGCTTGTTTGTGGCCAGTGGCCACCCCTTTACGTGATTTAGGCGTCTAGCAACAGATACATAGAATAATAATGAAAGTAAGTATGCTAATTTGTTTAGATATCTCAATATTTTACAGTAATTCCCATAAATATATGGAAATGGTTTGCGCTAGCACTTAGCGACATTGCGCAAGCTAAATATTAGATTGCGCACTTGTGCAAATTACAAATAATAAAAAATAATGAATAAAAGTAAGTATGGTATTTTATGTATATACCTCAATTTTTTACAGTAATTCCCACAAATATATCCAAATGGTTTGCACTTGCACTTTGCGACATTGCGCAAGCTAAATATTTGTCAGATTGCGCACTGGCGCATGCGCAAGGTAGGGAACTGTGGATTGCGCATTGCGCTTGCGCAAGGTCCTTCTTCGTTTGCGCTGCCCACCACTGAAGAAAATGATATTGAAAATATAATGTATCACCCCCTAATCGGTAAAAACGACCATGCAGTATTAAATTGCAACATCAGGATTGCATATGACATACTTACCAGTAATAAGTAATACAAAAAGAGTCTAAACTACAAAAAGGGCAATTATCATGACCTGAAGAAGTACTTCTTAGAAAGAGATTAGGAAAAGGAGCTTAGACGATAAGATTTAAATATTATATATATGGAAAATTCTGTGATTTTTATGAAACACTAGTCCAAACTTACATCCCTGAGCACAAAGAAATAGAAATGAAAATAAAGAAATGGTTTAATACAGAATGTAAAAAATCAAAAGAAAAAAAGAGATTTGCTGTGGAATAGATACAGAGAACACAATAGTGGGAGGGCATATGACAACAATATACAGGCAAGGAATGATTATACAAAGATAAGGAGATAGGCTCAAAGACAATTTGAGGAAGACATTATAAATAAAAGTAGTGATCAACCTAAGTCATTTTACAGCTACATCCAAAGCAAAACCAAAGTTAAAGATAAAATACAGTCTATTATGGATGATGGGATCATCTATACACAAGAAAAAGATATCTGTGATTCACTAAATAAAAACTTCCAGTTTTTACAAAAAAAAAAAAAAAAAAAAAATGAAAGAGATGATATGAAACATGCATGCCCACAGGTTTTACCAGATATACAATTATCAGAAAAAGAAGTACAGGAAGAGTTAAGAAATTTAGACAAAGGAAAAGTTAATGGTCCTGACGAAATTTCAGGTTGGGAGCTCCTTGAATGTGCAGAAGAGTTAAGAAGACCATTGTATTTAATATTCAAGGAATCCTTAGGTCAAGATACAGTACCTGATATTTGGAAGAAAGCAAACATTGTTCCCTTGTTCAAGAAAAGGAATAGACAGAATCCACTCAACTACCAATCAGTATCACTGACCAGTGTTGTAAGATAGTAGAAAAGCTGTTAAGAAAAGTTTGGGTAAATCATCTAGAAGAAAACAGTATGATAACAGACAGGTAGTTCGGTTTTAGAAAGGGAAAATCATGTGTTACTAATCTATTAAGCTAGTATGATAGTTAAAGAAACATTACGGAAAAGAGAAGGATGGGTGGACAGTATCTATTTATATTTCAAGAAAGCATTTGACATAGTACCGCATCCAAAGACTTCTATGGAAACTGTACCATCAAGGAGGTATCCAAGGCAATCTCTACTGTTGGATGCAGGATTTTCTCAGAAAAAGGAAAATGAGAACAATATTAAGGGGAAATTACTCATCATGGAGGGAAGTGACCAGCGGAAATCCACAGGGCTCAGTGCTGGCACCAGTTTTTAATATATATAAATGACATAGACAGTAACACTGGAAATGGAAGCTATCTAATTATGTTTGCGGATGATGAAAAAATACGAAGGAAAATTACCAACACAGATTCTTGCAAAGAGCTACAAGAAGAGTTAAATAAGCTTCATGAATGGAGCAAAAATTGGCAAATGGAATTTAATGTGGACAAGTGTCATGTAATTAAGTTTGGTAAAAGTGAGAAAAGACCATATTGAGATTATAAGATAGGGTGATCAACCCTACACACATCAGAAAGGTAGAAGAACCTAGGAGTGATTATTAATAACAGACTATCTCCGGCTGACCACATCAGTGAGAAGGTATGTAACATGTATACATTGCTTGCTAATATGAGAATAGAATTCACATATATAAATGAAGACATGCTGAGAAAGATGATAGTATCATTCATCAGACCAATCCTGGAGTACGCATCAGTAGTCTGGAATCCCCATCTCAAAAAAACACATAGATAAGATTGAAAAAGTGCAAAGCGCAGCTACAAGATGGGTACCAAGCTTAAGGGATGTAAACTACGAAGAAAGACTTGAAAAATTGAACCTACCAACACTACTTGAGAGAATGAAACGAGTAGACATGATTATGTTATACAAATGCTTCTCAGGGAAAGAGAAAATAGACATAAATCAATATAACCTATGGGGAAGCATCAGCAAAAGGACACTGCAAAAAATACATAAAAAGAGAGGCGATAAAGACGTAAGGAAATTCAGGTTCTCAGATAGGGCAACTGATAAGCGGAATGCACTACCGAATGACGTACTGTGTGCCAAAACTATTTATAAACTTAAGGATATGTATGATAAAAGTGGTTTCATACACGGGACAGTACGAGCTTGACTTATTTCTGTAAAGATACAATTAGGGAAGAACAATTAGGTAAGGTAAGAACACACACACACACACACACACACACAAACTTTTTTATTTTTATTCACGGTCATGGAATCCAGTATTTTCCTAGTTTTGTTCGCAGATTATTACAAGCTGTTAAAAAAAAAAAATTAAGTGGAGAAATGCGTACTTGGGTCGTTCGACTTTCTTCAGTCTGTTCACCAAACCTGAGGAAGATACTTTATTCCCTGACTGTGCACTCCCATCACAAACTTCCTGGGCACCTGGGCACGAATTATGCTGGTGCATCTGGTGTATGATGCAGTGGTGCATTGTACAGCAACCATTACTAATAGACATTCATACGGTATAGTTGTGTTTGATTCTTTGGTCATATTTTTCAAAATGCAAGGTAGTTACAGCGCTCGAGTACTTTCTCATGAGGGTAGACATACATATTCTTGCTCAGACAAATGTATTCCAGAATTGTTTCGCTACTCAAGTTATTCCAAACTTAAAGAACTGTGTTCATCTGATGTTATGTCCCAGGTATCGAAATGATAGCCGTATTTTTGCTGACTCTGGAGATACTTTAGGGTCTCTTCATAGCCTATATGAATATGTTGCATTTAGCACTTTAATAATCTGCTTCCCTATTGCTAATGGAAATTAGGCCAATATTAACAAAATATACATAAAACATGAGAATATCAAGATGTATTTAAAAAAAAAAAAATCAGTAACTGAGGTGTGTTACGAAGCCTGTAGTGTCATTGACAATGCAGATTTTAGATTAAATCTTCAGCTGCCGCCAAATGGTATTATCCCGCAAGAACATTTCAAGCGGCCTTAGAAATCTGCAATCCTTCACTATGATGATGTAATGCTTTACTGTCTTTTCCTCGCGAAACATCGACACAATGATCATAATCGTCTCAGTAACAAGCAGCCTCGAAAGAACCATTGAGGAAGTTATTTGCGTTCCTTTGTACGCGTTTGCACTATTTTGCTACATCTAGACGATTTCATTCAGCTATGGAAAGTCTTCTTGTACTGGCGAGGTTAGTAAAGGAGTTATTTAGCACATCAAATTCGAAAAATGAGCCTTAAGGTATTTAAAGGTCTTTGACAGTAATTCTTCACGCTTGGACACTGTGCGGATATGAAAGTGGCCTTTCATAACGACAACGTACTTTCCATTTGGGCCCTTCATTTCGATGACGTCTTTTTGGCTTTAGCTCCTGAGCTACAATAGCGGCTTCTTTGGTTTTGTTCTTGCCATGTTGAGACAATTATTATTCAGTTTAAGGGAGACTTTTTCGAACTGCGAGAATTGTAATGTAATCGTTTAGTGGCGGCTTGAGTAAAATTAGAAAATACTTTATCGTTGCGAAAAGGTTAATACTGTCGTTGATAACAACAAAAACGTCAGGGATGACAACAATAATCATTACTGTACAGTCATTACCATCAACATCACTGACATATTGCGCAGAAGCTAAGAACCCCCCTCAGCACAAGAATGTATTTTTTAAATCACATTACCACCAAACGAATTTATTCAGTTAATATGAGACTTCTTGCAAGGAAGGGTAAATGATAATAATCTCATCTCTTCACCAGAAGAGGTGTCCCAAAGCTGAATACAGTCTTCTGACAGTGGCAAGGAAAATACAAAATACGTCACGGTTCGGCAGAAAATATACAGCCATAAATCTCGAGTTTAATTCCATCGACACGGCGACTTATATCTTATTTAATTCTCGCTACTGACAGATGATTGTTTTCAGCATTTAAGGTAGTCCTCTCGTAGTGGAGTTACTGAAGGTTATATTGGACCCGTTCAGTTGAAAATTGTCTCCTGAGCTGAAAAAACAGTCTAGTGACAGCAAGAGCAATATACGAAAGACATCGTGTTGAAGGACGTAGAGGAATTATTACGTGCGCTATCTAGTGTCGCTGATTCTGGTGGATTTTGTAAATGAGAGAGAGAGAGAGAGAGAGAGAGAGAGAGAGAGAGAGAGAGAGAGAGAGAGAGAGAGAGAGAGAGAGTAGGTGTAAATCCCTTAGTGTGTGCGTGTGTTTGTGTCCGAATTAAAGTGAGAGAGTGAGAAAGTGAGATATAGGCTGCAAGAGACTCCGACAAGCTGAGAGAGAGAGAGAGAGAGAGAGAGAGAGAGAGAGAGAGAGAGAGAGAGAGAGAGAGAGAGAGAGAGCGAGAGAGAGAGAGTTACGTAGATACTGTACACTGATCACACAGACCTTACGCTCCCTACGAGACGGTCCAGCACTAACAGTATTACAGTACTCAAGTTACAGAAGTAGGAGAAAAGGTTAGTACAACAGAAGGCTCTCTCGCCCACCCTACACACCCTGTGGCTTTTACCATGCAGGACAAAAATAAAAACATGAGGAAGCAGCATCTTGCAAGGATTAAAGGGCCTGAAGGAAATTTCATGGGATCGGCAGAAAGTAGAATCCATCCATCCATCCATCATCCAGTCCTACGTTGCCCCATGAGGAGCCTAGGAGCCCGGGGCTAAGCAATTGGTTCTGACATTTAAGATGAGAGTGACCAACCTCACTCATCCCTGAGTGGCATTACGTGAGCAATAAACCCCAACCATCCCTTGGATATAAACCTTCAACGGCTCAATCCGATTGGAGCACAATAATTACCCACTAAACCACCAGGCGCCAAAATTTGGTTATATGGTAACTACCCAGCGTAGTAAATAGGTTCCTGGTGTACAGGAATATAAAGGAAATAAAAAGGTTGAGCATGCAGGTATATATTAATACTAACCTTAACCTGTTGCGTACAATTTTTACTGTTATTTATTTATAAAGATAGCGGGAACTTTGAACTGCATACTTGATTGCAACGTGTGTCTGCAAAAATCTGCACACCCATGCATGTGGACAAAACGCATAAGCTCATACGTCTGTGTCAGTACTTGGACACATAAACTATATGAGTACTGTATATACAGTACATATGCATATACACCTGTATATTTATCCTTGCTTCGTGTCACAAGAGGACAAACAAAGATAAGGATATGTTGGTGAAGGGATGGGCACATCGAGTACAGCATATCTGGTCAGGTCAGGTTAGGTCATGCAGGTCAGGTCGAGTAAGGTCATGGATCACCACACTACCTTCTCCTCCTACGAGACAGGACTCTCACTTAATCGCATGCATACACAAACATATGTACACCCAAAAGCACTAATTTCTCCCCCCCCCCCTTGCAGCCGGAGTCGCAACCAGGCGATGGAACACCCCACACCCACCGCCCCTTCCACAACCCCAGTGTAAGCATTGTTGGATAGATGTGGAACGACCAAAGCTGGTGATGTTACAATGTGTCATGATTGTTTGTTTAGACAATCAGAACCAGTAGGGGTAAGTATATAAAGACATTTAATGTGTAATACTGTGCTGTTATCCACAACATACGAGACAGGTACGAAAATGAAAGATCCACGATGTATTATGTGTTATTGTCTATATACTTACCTCCTGTATTATAATGAGACAAATAAATATAGTATAGTGAATACCATCTGTTGAGAGATACTAAATCTTTTCTCATACATTCTTGCTCCCACCTGCACCACCCTTCTCTCTGGGTTCATACGAGGTATCTCGGTCTCCACCAAACGCCTCTCATACCCTCGCGTCCCCCACTCCCATCCATTGTTACCCAACGTAAACAAATATATTGATGAAATGATCCGTCAGGTATTGATCAAATTAATATTATCATAAACCTCTTATTAAGCACCAATAAATCAATAACATACAACACTTCGGTATATCTGCCAACTATTTCATCCTGCTGTAAGGTGTTGCGTGACACACACACAATAAGTTGGATCTTGTGTTACATGGACATACAGCTGTTTACCGTTAACACAAGTTATATGTGGTTTTGGACGTCCATTACATCATATTAACTTTTTTTTTTTTATAAATAACAGAACGGAGGAAGGAAAAACAAATGAGTAAAAAAAAAAATTATCCATACACCAGATTACTGGTGTCCTCTGTTCATAAAATATCTGTAACAGTTAGACTTGAACAGTTGTGGGTTGAAATTTGGAGGGAAACAACTCTGGGGAAGCGAGTTCCAGAGAGATGCAGTTTGGGGAATGAAAGAATTCTGATAGGCAGAAGTTCTGCAATATGGCTAAGTAACATTCCAATCATGAGCGCTAGCAGATGCCCGTGTAGCACGAGGGAAGGCATGGAGAGGTGGCACCATGGACACAACTTCGTCTGAGCATTTGCCAAAAAAAATCTGTAAAATAATGCAAGGGAGGCAACATTCCTTCTTACTTGCAGGGGAGGTAGTTTATATGTAATGGCAGGGTTGTTAATGATTCTAACAGCTTTATTCTGAATTTTGTCTAGTTGTCTTAATGCAACCTCTCCACAACCATTCCACAAGGGTGAGCAATATTCAAGCTGAGAGCGCACATGACTCGTATAAATTACAGCTAACTGCTCATCGGCGAAGAAGTTACGGACTCTGTACAATAATCCAAGTTTCTCTGAGGCGGTTTTAGCAAGTGATCTGACAAGAGAGGTCCAGCTGAGGGCACTGTTAAGTGAGACGCCAAGAATTTCAATACTTTTGGAGATGGGAATATTAGTAGCACTGAAGGTAATATACGAATCTGGTAATATCTGTCTATTAGTAAACTGTATATATTTTGTTATACTAGCATTAAAAGAGACAAGGTTGTTTTGTCCCCATTCACTGATTGTAGATAGATCTTGATTTATGGAGATGGCTGTACTGAGTTGAGAGGTAGAGATATTAGACTTTGTAAATGGATGTCCGAGTGTGAATGAACTTTGTAGTGTTGAGTCATCTGCATATGAGTGAATGGGATTGTGGATGACAGATAAGAGATCATTAATATGAACCAGAAATAGGGTTGGCGCCAGAACTGATTCCTGCGGCACACTGGAGTTAATTGAGTGGAAACTGGAATATACATCATCTACTTTTACTCTTATTTTCCTGTCACTAAGATATGAAGAAATCAATTAACAAAAGACGTTAGTCCATAGCAAGGGATTTTGGACAGCAGGGAACGGTGCCATACTCTGTCGAAAGCTTTAGTGATATCAAGAGCTACTGCATGAGTTTCTCCGAAAAGATCAATTGATTGATGGATGGTATGAGTTAAGAGATTGAGTATGTCAATGGTGGATCTTTTGTGGCGAAAACCATAATTGTCTATCACTAATTAAGTTGTTGAATTCAAGATGTTTAACAATGTGCTTATTAATTAAAGTTTCAAATACCTTACCAAGAGAAGATGTGACAGCTATTGGTCTGTAATTGGAGGGCTCAGACGAACTTCCTTTCTTCGGAACTGGGTGGATATCGGCTTCTTTCCATGAATTTGGGAATAAAGAAGTACGTATGCATAGTCTGAATAATTTTGCTAGGACAGAGGCAAGTTCAGGGGAACACTTTTTCAAAACAATTGGCGGAATTCCATCTGGGCCTGGAGCTTTGTTGGTAGGTAAATTGTCTTGGATGGATTTTACGTATCTTGGTATTTTAAGTGGGGCAATTTCGGGAGAATCAAGTTCCAGTACTGGGACATTCTGGCTGGTATCGTCTATAGCAGAGTTTCTGGCAAAGGTACTGGCAAAGATATCTGCTTTCCCACGTGGGTCATTTATAATGTTACCATCCGAAGATTTTAATGGGGGAATGGAAGATGGCTTGTTAAAGTTATTATTGAAAGAATTAAGAGCTGACCAGAATATTCTATTGTCATTAGGGTTGTTAAGTAGTTTTGATCCTTACTTTTGAAGCAAGTTTGATTTAGATAGATTTAATACAGCTTTTGCATGATTTCTAGCAATTTTAAATTGGGAGAGTGATTCAGATGTTTTTGATTTTAAGTAAGAGTTATATGCTAATGACTTTTGGGCTGTTGCTCTGGCACAGTTGCCATCAAACCATTTTGGAGAGTTTGATCTTTTAGTGAACTGTTGACTTGGTATGAATAAATCCATACCAGCTAGTATTAAGTCGCAAATGTGGGACTGGGTAGAATTGGGATCACTAGAGAAGAAAGACTGCCATGGAACATCAGCAAGATAATTTCTAAATCCATCCCAGTCTGCCCTATCAAAGTGCCATCGGGTCACCCTGACAGGTTCAGAACGGGGAGGTGTGGGAGGGTTAACTAATGAGGCTTTGATGAGATTGTGGTCAGAGGATCCAAGTGGTGACAGTACCTCTATCCTGTATTGATCTGGATTATTTGCCAAGAATAAATCCAAGAGATGGGCATTATGGTCAGGATTATCAGGTATTCTGGTTGATTGCTTTACCAACTGGGTGAGATTAAACGATTCCGCAAACAGCTCGCACTCTAGACCAGCGTCGTCAGTCCGGGCAGAATGCAATAACCATTCAACATTGTGTATGTTAAAATCACTCAAAATGGTAATTTCGGTGCCAAGGGCAAGGTCAAGGTTACTCAACTGAGTGGATATGGAGTCAAATACACTGGGTTCCGAAGAAGCATTGGGGGAACGATAAACTACACAAATATATTTGGTAATGTTTTGACAATTTAATTTATATAATGAGTAATCAAAACTGGATGAAGTGAAGTTTAAAATAGTGTCAACTGCATATTGGGATTTGATATAACAACAGGTGCCACCCTTGTTACGAAAGTTTGTAAGGAGATGGTAACCGGGAAAATAAAATGGAAATATATCGGTAGAGGGTGAGGTTTGTGGTTCTGTGAAGAAAAGGGCCAAAGGGGATATGGATTGAAGGAAAAAATGAACAGAGTTTAAATTTGTGGTAAGGCCGCGGATGTTGGTAAAGAATAAGGCCGCACTGTCACTTCCTCGCCGACGAGCATTCCCGGAAATAGCAACAGTCGCTGCCGGCACAGTCGCTTGATGGCGACCGGGAGGACTCTGTGCCGCCAGCCCTACCCTGCCGGTGGTGGCAATCCGAGGTACCACCTCATTTGATAGTAAGATTGCAGGGGCCATTAGTAAAGACGTGAATAGAAGGTGTGATATGTTATGCGCATGCAGTGTGGTGTAGACAGTTGAAGGTAGAGGTATTATGAGAGCATGCTGGCCTACTCTCTGTGTAAATGAATGCACTGAAAATGTTCAGCAAAGGGAGATGGTCAGGATCAAGTCCTGAGGGCTGGTGAAACGGGAGCTCCAGCTCTCCCTATCACCAGCTTGCCATCAACCTCGGGAGTACTGCCCTGTTCGACTGGTGCTATAGTCTACTCCTTACATCATAAACACTTAAGGTTTATGTTCCTGTCATTATTGGATGAACGAAACGAATCAGGCATCGGCTCTGACGAACCACAAACTCCCTTCTTTGACGAAAATATTCCGACCTCTTGTCGCAAGTGACACAATGTCATTATGTATAAGACTGACCCACTCAGTAGTATACATAATGACACTGTGTCACTTTTGCGACAAGAGGTCGGAATATTTTCTGTAAAGACGATCCCTGATTCGTTCATCCAATAATGACAGGAACATAAACCTTACTTGTTCATAATGTAAGGCTTAAATTGCCACGTTCATATGAATTAATGGACGTCATAAATCACATATAACCTGTGTTAATGATAAACAACTGTATGTCCTTGTAACACAAGGTCCAACTTGCAGTGGGTATGTGGATGAAATAGTTGGCAGGTATACCGAAGTATTGTATGTTTAAGATTTGTTGGTGCTTAATGCAGAGGTGTATGATAATATGATCAATACCTGACGGATCATTTCATCAATATCTTTGTTTACGTTGGGTAACAAGGATGGGAGTGAGGGACGAGAGGATATGAGAGACGTTTGGTGGAGACTGAGATATGAACCCAGAGAGGAGGGTGGTGCAGGTGGGAGCGAGAATGTATGAGAAAAGCCTTCATATCTTTCAACAGATGCTGTTCACTATACTATATTTATTTGTCTCATTATAATACAGGAGGTAAGTACAGACACAATGACACATAATACATTGTAGATCTTCCTCCATTTTCGTACCTGTCTCGTATGTTGTGGATAACAGCACAGTATTACACATTAAATGCCTCTGAATACTTACCCATACTGGTTCTGGCTGTCTGTACAAACAATCATGACACATTGTAACATCAGCTTTGGTCGTTCCACATCTATCCAACAACGCTTACACTGGGGTTGGGGAAGGGGCGATGGGTGTGGTGTGTACGGTTGCCTGGTCGCTCACTGGCCGCGACTCCCGCTACAAGGGTGGGGGTGGGGGGATAAATTAGTGCTTTCGGGTGTACATGTGCACAGACATATAGATTTGAATACACACTTACTTTCGTCTTTATATAATGTATATAAAATATTTATAATACAGTATACGTAATATGTTTTTGCCTTCCATCACATTCCTAGGGAGTTTATTTCAGTCACTTGCAAAGGAGGAGGCGAAACAGTTTTTGGTTGTATGAAGATCAAACTTCGCTGCTCCCAACTTCATGCCATTTTCTCGAGTTTGGTCTGGGTAATAACTTTGATTAGATATTACTAAAGTCGTTGAGTATCTTGAAACATTCAGTTAACTCTTGATTCTTCGATTTTTAAGAGAACAAATTCAGTTCCTTAAGCCTCAAGAAATATGATTTATTTCTCAGGGAAGGGTTTCATTTAGTGGCCCTGCATTGTACAGTAAAGCTTCGAGTTTCTCGATATCTTTGACCAGATATGGTGCCCAAAACTGAGCCCCAAACTCTAAGTGTGGCCTAACCATGCTTTTGTAAAGAGAGATCATAATAGCTTTGACTGAGTCCTAGGCCTTTGTTAGCTCAATTCGTGGCAAGGATACAGTGACTGGAATATATTATGAGGTAAATTGAAATTATTATTCCCAAATCTTTAACTTATGAGGGCTTCCTATTTGTCCTTGCATTTTGTAATCGTACTTTTTTGTTTTTTGTTCCATATTGCAGTATCTGGCATTTACTAACATTGGAGGGCATTTGCAATTTTTCTGATTATTCAGCAGCTTTGTTAAAGTCACTTTGAGGGCTCATTGTGTCTTCTTCAGTTAACACAAAGTTGCCGATTTCTATGTCATCCACGAATTTAGAAGTGCATTTGTTTAAACCAGCATCTATATCGTTAATATACTTTATAAATAAAACTGTTCTCAACACTGATCCCTGGGGAACACCACTAGTCACCGGGACCCAATCTGGCTCGATTCCATATATTACATGCTGTTTTCTGTTACTTAGCTGGCTACATTTCTATGTATGAATGAGTATGTCGATTTCAAGTAATCTTATATTTCTCATTAGTTTATTATGTGGTACTTCGTCGAAGTCTTTCTGGAAATTTAAAAAGACTATTTCTCGAGACCTGGTACCATTATTAATTGTAAAAAGTTTATAAAAATAAGATTTGTGAGGCATGATCTCCGATACCTAAACACGGGCTGCCAATTACTAATTACATTATTTTACTCTTGGAATTAAACTATCCCGTCTCTAATTAAGGATTCAAGGATTTTTCCTCAGGTAGACTGTTGTCTTCCATACAGTATATATATATATATATATATATATATATATATATATATATATATATATATATATATATATATATATATATATATATATATATATATATTAGACTGGTCCACAGTGTATATGCAAAAACTTTTTTTTAATCCTGGATGCTCTCCACAGGCTCACTTTGTTACATTTAATATGTTATTTGTCAAGGAAAAATTTTCAGGTCCTAAATCGCAAATTTAGGGGTCGCAATAATTTCGTTGTTTTCTACTGCCCGCAGGAATTATGCCAAAGTGTACTCGTAGTGGTCCCAAGTGGTGGTTGCTGGGTTCCCCTCAAGAAAGGTTTTGCACTGCTCGGCTACCAACATGTCTTGATGTTCTGCGTGTCTCACAGCATTTCCACCACGAGCAAGGTCTCACTATAGGGAAAAGTCTGCATGGAACAGGAAAAGCTCTTGTGCAAGTTTGGGAGAGGGCTCTAATACCTACCCAGAGATTGGATTCATGCATTCGAGAACTGGATGCACTCTTCAAGGCCTATCAAAATGTGAAGGAAATGCGTACAATCTCCCTCGAGAGCTGCTGAGAATGGGAACAGGAGTTCAAAGAAAAGTTGAAAAGTCTGTTTGATACTGGAGTTACGGATGCTCTTAAGAAGATGAGAAATGAAGATGATAGGGCATTTTATATCATGCAGTGCCAGGATGTCAATTCATGCAGTATGGCTGGGACAGACATGGTCCAAACTGGGAAGGCAGCACGGATGCGAGCCCGTGAAGTGCAGGAAGCCACAAGGATAGCTAGATATGAAGCAAGGGAGATGAGAGGTTCTGCCCAAGATAAGGAGCTCTCCCCCTCTTCATCTTCGCAAGAGTCTAAGGATGAGGACTACCAATCACCTGCATCGACAGCACAGAAGCCTAAACGAAGGCTCACCACAAACATCTTCAGCACTCTTAAAGTGGCCTCACCCTTAGACCTTGTCAATCTACCTGACTGTGGAGCAGCCTTTGTTCCTGGAACCATTGCACAAGCATTGGGTCACAATCTCATTCGGCGATCACGAAGACAGGCATGTGCTGCGGCTTCTGCAGCTGACCATGAAGCTTTTGCTGTTGATGGCCCCATTCTGCTACACTGGGATGGAAAGCTACTTGTCGAATTCTCAGGAAGCCACCGTAATGTGGATCGCATAGCAATCTTGATCACTGGAAGTGACGGGATCGAGAAGCTGCTTGGTGTGCCAAAGATAGAGAGAGGAACGGAAATAGCACAGGCACATGCATGCTTGTCAGTTCTGAGTCAGTGGTCATTGAGCCCCCATGTTCAAGGCCTCGTGTTTGATACAGCTGCCTCAAACACTGGTTTGCATCAAGGCATGTGTGTCTTGATTGAGGAAGGGCTGGGACGGGAGCTGGTATGGCTTGCCTGCAGACAGCATGTCCATGAGATAGTGCTCACAAATGTCTTCAGAGCAGCTTTCGGGATCACCAGTGGGCCAGAAACAGGACTGTTCAAACGGTTCCAAGACAGCTGGTCAGAAATCGAACACAAAACATACAGGTCACCGGGTGATCATGTCTCTACTGAAATGGGACTGATGGAAGCTCGCTCTGAGTCACTCAAGTACTTGAAGGCAGTTCTCAAACAAGACAAGCATCAACGAGCAGATTACAAAGAGCTCCTCGAGCTTTGCATGGTGTTCCTTGGTGGAGATGAGAACGCCACATTCCATCCTCCTGGAGCAACCCATCATGCTAGGTTCATGGGAAAGGCACTGTACTGACTCAAAATCGATCTCTTCCAGGAACAGTTCAAGTTGACTTCTCGGGAAGCAAAGGCAATCCGGTCCTTAACCCGCCCAGTCCCGACGACGTATGGGTACGTTGCAACGATTTGCATTTGCCAGTCCCGGCGACGTACCAGTACGTCGTGCAATTGCAAGGTCGCTAATTTGCACAATTTTCAATTTTCGCACGTGATTTTTCGTATGTATACACGGGACACCTTCCTCTATTCCTGTACAAGATACCAAGCGGGGACAATGCCTTACACTGCATAACCTCCCCCCTCCCCCCCTCACGACATTGTCTTGGCAAAGGACCTGTTACCAGTGACCTGGCTAGTAAAGTTATTCAGGGCCAGAGTGATTCCCCAATCGATGACAATGTGGAGGACAATGTTTACATAGCATTAGAAGAAGAAACAGCCAGAAATAATGATCAGGTAGTGTGGCAAAAATAGGTCAGGTATGGTGATTAGTTAGTGAGTGAAACAATGCTTATAATGCCTTTATTACTGCTTGAAAACCAATATACTCTCATACTACATATACATTTGTACCAAGTAAATAAATAAATACCGTTTATGAGTGGATAAAATAGTTACCCTCCCATAGAACTCGTTTTCTTTGGTGCCAGCATGTTAGAAAACCCACTCAGGTAAGGAGGAACTCCTACCTGGATTGGGCACTTTAAACCTCAGGTGAGCGATTTCTCTATGAATTTTCGATGTTTCTCACCAAAAGCGAAGGTTTTAGCCAAAAAAAAAAAAATCGAAAATACCTCGGGACTGGGGGATGTCGGAGGTGCGGAAAACCTCGGGACGTGACGGGTTAAGCCTCTTCATCGCCCTTGTGTATGCACGTTTTTGGAATGAAGCTAACTTGGCAATCAAGGCACCCTTCAATGATGTCTCCTTTCTTCAGGCACTGAAAAAACTATCCGGATCATGCCATATCAAATCCAGCCAGCAAGGCTTTCCGCCACCACCTTTGGTATTTATCTGAGCATTTGGCAGGCTTGGGTATATTTGATGACCGTGTGGATGATGCCACAAAACTCAAGATGATGGAGAACATGGAACGCCAGAAAATTTTGAACAACCCACGGCACAAGCAAAAAGGTGACAATGAAATCCCTGACTCGCCCAGTTTATAACGAAACGGACAACAGCGCTCTTCAACCTACTTCGAGACGGCGGGGAGAAGCTGGCGAAAGAAGACTTTCTGAAGCAGCCTCTGTCCAATTGGTGCAAAGATTCCCCCTACTTAGAACTTTGGGAAGCTGCCAGCAATCTTCACTGCGTCAACGACGCTGCAGAGAGTGCAATTGCTTTGATACAAACTTACAACAGATCACTGACTAGGGATGAAGAACAAAAGCAGTTTCTCCTTTACCTCATAGCAGAACACCGACAGCAGAACCCTGAACCGTCCAAGGCGGTTCTGATGAAGAAAAACCACTAGGAGGAGATTCCACAACGCTATTCAAGCTTCTCTGCTCTCTTACAAATGTAGTAACATATAACACATAAAGGAAAAGTTCGAGGCAACATTGCGACCTCTAAATATTATCCTTTTTCTCTCAAATTTCTGTCAAAAGTTTATGATATTGATTGTCATGAAATAAAAGTTGTGGAGAGAAAATCTGAAGTGGTTTGTTTTTGTGGACCACCCCAATATATATACAGATATATATATATATATATATATATATATATATATATATATATATATATATATATATATATATATATATATATATATATATATATATATATATATTGTATATGAGTTACATTGGCTAGTCTCGAATCTTCCGAAACCTCTCCTTGCTATAGAGATTTATCAAAAATAAATGTAAGAGGATCACATATTACATTCGCTACATTTTTTAATATTGCAGGGTAAAAATTGTTTGGACCAGTTGTTTTGTTACTATTTATTATACTAAGTTTATCTTTGACGTTATTAGTGCTAGTACGTATATTACTTAATACATTGTGGTGTATCTGCTGTTGTCCTTCGGTAATTGCATTAGCGTCTTTTGTGAAGAGTGAACTGAAAAAATATTTTAAGTGGAAGGAATTTTTTTTAAATCATGCTAGATAACGGCACATTCGGCGCCAATGAGTGGGTCAGTACCGGCCTTAAGACGTTTATTGCTGCTTATGTATCCATAAAAGATCTTAGGATCCGTTCGTCGAGCTCGTTTTAGCTATGTTCATTTGAGATTGTCATTTAGTTGTTCTTATTTTTTTAACTTTCCTTCTAGTACCGATATGCTGTTTCGTGATATATTCGCTAAAGTGACTTTTATGTAAAATCTGTAAGCTATTTCTTTCTTTCATTGCTCTGCTAATATCTGCATTAAACCACGTAGCTTGTTTTTACCCCTTTTCTGCTTTGATTTCGTCGGTACATAAGTGTTTTAAGCAGACTAGAAACATTTGCTTAAATTATGTCCATATGTCATTTACATCATTAATTCTTTTTAGATTGTCAGCTAGTGAAGTAAGGGCGTTACTAAGGCCATTAAAATCGTCTTTTTTCTAATCCAGCACTTTCGTCACTTTTATGTACATTATGTGAGAGTTTCGTGGTAATTATTATGAGATTATGGTCGCTCGAAGCTAAGTGTCCACTCACGGCTAGGTTTGACGGTCGCTCGAAGCTAAGTGTCCACTCACTGTTAGGTTTGATGGTCGCTCAAAGGTAAGCGTCCACTCACTGTTAGGTTTGATGGTCGCTCGAAGCTAAGTGTCCACTCACTGTTAGGTTTGATATCATATCTTCGGTTGTGGTAATTACAAGATCCAAGATATTACTCTCTCATGTAGGTTTTGTGACACACCGATGCAAAGAGTTAGCCTCAGTAAAAATCGTCATTATTCTGTAATCATTACTTCCACCAGTAACTGTACTCCAGGTATTTGTTGGCAAGTTCAAGTCGACAGTAAATGATGTTTCGTCCCCATCTAGAATGTCTTGCAAAATACTGTATAGCTTTATCTTCCTCTACAGTTTGAGTGGGGCCACGATAAACCTTGGCAACAATTACATTCATGTTTTTAAACGTATCTTAACACAAACAGTTTCGGTTCCATTATTACTTAGGGTAATCTCTGTGGGGTTTAAAAGGGATTAAACCAACACCACCTCCTAGACGTCCGTTACTTCAACATTTTTAATAATGTCAGTGGTCGGTGGTGGCGCCCATCATCCACTCACTCAGTTTAGAGCTACTCTTCTCCAGGGTGACTGCACTGAGTGCAAGTCAGATGATTTCTTGGAAACTAGGAAAGCATTTAATACACTGGGTGGTAACTTTATAACCAACCCATAAGTGTTGTGTCAACAAGTGGGTTGGCGAAGGGTAAGTGTCCCTTCCCGGAAAAAAAAAACCAAAAAAAAAAAAAAAAAAAAAAGCCTCGGACGCGGACAGACTCACAGGCGACGACCAAGGACCGGACAATGGACATGGTACGGATTTCAACGTGGAATGTGAGGGGTGCGAATGATGAGGCGAAAAAGAGAGAGAGAGAGATTGTCCAGGTGTTCCAGGATGCAAAAGTGGACAAATGTGCATTGACTGAGACCACATGGGGAAGTAATAATGTGCGAGAGTGGGAATATGGACTGAGTTTTGTGCGGGAGTAGACGAGAATGAGTGGGGAAAGGAGAGTGTATGTACTCTTGTGTGCAAGAGATGAAAGAATACAAGAGACCATTGATCAGTTGGTTCAAGGATTTTCTGGGTAAGATTGGAAGTAGACATACAAGCATGGTCAATTGTTGTGTATATGAGCTGATAGAAAACCGAACGACCAGAGTGAAAGAAGAGTTCTGGGCAAATGTGGAGGCATGCATAGAAAGGTTGTGAGAAGTGAGAGAGTGTTTTTGACTGGAGATATGAGTGGAAAACCAGGTAATGTGAAGGTGGATGGAGTAGTAGGTGAGTGGAATGCGCCTGCAGAAATGGATGACAATTGTAGTGCTCTGGTGAACATTTGTGCAGGGAGGGGGTTGGTGAATGCCAATACCCTTTCTAGGCACAATATGGCCCAGAGGTATACATACCGAGTGATGAGAAGAACTGAATAAGCAGAAGGCAATGACTGATTATGTGTATGTTTTTTTTTTTTTTAATGCAAGAAAGAAGGAACCAAAGGTCAGGAGCCCGGAAACCATTCCTTCCAAGAAGAAAATCAAAAACAATACAGTAGAGAGCCAAATTCAAGGTCCGTTCATTTCGAGATGCCTGGACACACTGCGTTTGCAAGATGGAGATCATAGGAAGTAGGAGGGAGACAGTTCCAGAGTTGACCTGTTGCATAAATAAAGGACTAGAAGTAATGGTTAACTCTTGCATTAGAGAGTTGGACAGAAAAGGGATGAGAGTTTGTCGCCAGACGGGTGCTATGCACCCATAGTAGAGGTGGAGGGATGCAAGCAGACGGTTCAGAGGGACAGAGACCATTGAAGTAGCGATAGAGAAGAGATAAAGATGCAAAAGTGCGGCGAAGAGAAAGAGGTTGAAGGGAGTCAGTAAGAAAAGGAGAGTTAATCAGACAAAAAACCTTTGACTCCACCCTTTTGAGAAGAGCTGTATGTGGGGAGCCTCCCCACACATGAGAGTTGTACTCTACATGGGGACGAATAAAACCCATGTATAAAGTCAACAACTGTGCAGGGGTAAAGAAGGTACGGAGTTGGCTTAGCACACCCAATCTCTTGGAAGAAGATTTTTCAAGAGATGATCTTTCCAAGATAAGTCCCGAGTGAATGAAACCCCAAGCATGTTCAAGGATGATGCAGGATTCAGCTGGATATTAGTAAATATTAGTGTTTACTCCTGTGGAAGAGTGTGTCGGGTTGATAGGCGTAAAAACTGAGTTCTGATACATTAAAAACAAGATTATTTTTACCCCAGTCAGAGATACAACCCAAGTCGTAGAGCTGGTGATAGGACAGAGCTCTGAGGAACACCACTGTTGATAGATCTAGGAGAAGAACGATGGCCGTCTACAACAGCGGCTATAGAAGGACCTGAAAGGAAGCTGTAGATGAAGGCACAAATAGAAGGATAGATACTGTAAGAGGGCAGTTTAGAAATGAAAGATTTACGCTAGACTCGATCGAAAGTCTTTGAGATTGCCAGTGGAGCGTCCCTGACGGAACCCATACTGACGATCAGAAAGAAGGTTGTGATAGGAATGATGCTTTAAAATTTTTCTGTTAAGAATTGACTCGAAAACTTTTGAGACACAGGATGTTAAAGCAATTGGACGATAGTTAGAGGGTTGAGAATGGTCACCCTTCTTTGGGACTGGGTGAGTGAGAGCAAACTTCCAGCAAGAAGGAAAGGTACAAGATGAAAGACAAAGGCGAAAGAGTTTACCAAGGCAGGGTGTACGCACTGAAGACAACAGAAGGGACTCCATCAGGCCCATATGCCTTGTTAGTATTAAGGCCAGTGATGGGAAAAAATACATTATCTGAAGAAATATTAATATCAGCCATGAGGAAGTCAGAGCTTGGAAATGATGGAGGAACAGCACCGGAATCATCTAAGGTTGAATTGGGGGAGAAAGTCTGAGCAAAGAAACCTGCTTTATCAGTAGAAGAAATAGCTACAGAGCCATCAGAGTAGAAAAGAAGAGGGAAGGATGATGAGGTAAAGTTGTTAGAAAGGTTTTTGGCAACGTGCCAGGAGGAGCGGGAAGAATTTGAGTTGGAGAGTTGAGAGCATTTAGTACGGATGAAATTATTTTTAGCAGAGCGAAGAACAGACTTAGCACGATTCCGGGCAGAAACATAAACAAGATGTGATTCAGGGGTGGGTTGGCTCCGGCACCTTTTATAGGCCCTATCCTTGTTGCGGACAGCATTAGAACAAGCGTGATTAAACCAAGGATGAGAGAATGAGAAGATATGTGCAAGAGCTTTCAAAGGTTGGGGAAAGGGACTCTTTGGTCACCAGTTGGTGGCGGTGAAAGTCAAAGCAGAAAAGCGATGGATCGATAGGAGGAGAAAAAGGCAGGAGGAAGCACTCCATGTAAAGAGGGTAGAAGGGTTGCAAGAGGATGGAAAAAAGCCAGAATATAAGAGAGAAGTGGAAAAGCGACTGGGTAAATATGATTTGGAGCGGATGGGGGAGGTTGAAGGGTGTGCAAGCTCTTCACGGAAGAAATGTGTGCAGCATGTGAGGCGGTGTGTGGGGTAAAGAGAAGACGAAAAGGGGTGCAAAGAACAGCACAGTAGAATGAAGAGGTGCGGCAAGGTGTGGTGCAAAAGAAGAAAGCATACAGTGAATGGACGGGAAGCAGAAGCATGGAGGATACTGACAATTGAAATAGATATATGTAGAGAAGAGAGAGGTGAAAAGATTTGCAAGAGAGAGAGCATGAAGAGAATGGATGAGAAGTTTGGAAGGAATTTGAGTGTAAGGAGGAGGGATTGTAAGAAAATGTTCTGGAAGGAGGTAGAGAGAGTCAGACTGGGTAATAAAGAAGGCGGTAGGGGAGTGAAAGATAAAAATGGCAGATTGCTTGTGGAGAAGGGAGAAAAAGTGAGCAGATGGAGAGAGCATTTTAAGAAATTGTTAAACACAGAGGATGAAAGTAACGTAAGTATTTGTGGCTGGGGAATGGCTGAGAGAAGGAGGGAGATGAGAAGGGAGGAACAGATCAGTCGGATGTAAGTAGTGGAAGCAATGAAGGAAGTCAAAGAGGAAAGACCCAGGAAGTGATGGAGTGTTTGGTGAAAAGTTGAAGCACTGGAAAGAGATAATAGTAGAATGGATGTGGGAGATGTGCAGATTGGCCTGGGAGGAAGGTTGAGTTCTGGAGGATTGGAGGTCAGGTATAATTATTCCCCTGTACAAAGAAAATGGGGGGAAATATTATTGTGTGGTAATCATAAGGGTATGTCTTTTTAGTGTAATAGGAAAAGTATACGGTAGGATACTTATTGACAGCTAGGGAAATAACAGAGGAATTATTTGGAGAAGAACAACGAGGTTTTAGGAAGGGAAGAGGTTGTGTAGATCAGATATTCATCCTTAGGTCTTTAGTGGAATGATTTCTAGAGAAGAGAAAGATGTTGTATGCTGCCTTCATGGATTTGGAGAAAGCATATGACAGGATGGATAGACTATAGTAGGACTCGCTTAAATTTGCGGCTTTGGTGTGGCCCGCACCTGTGTACAATGGTGCCACGTTTCCCCAACTTGCGATGTGAAACGGAAGCTATTTATGTACAAGGCAACACAAATACGATAAATTCAGATGAATAAAACTTACACTTGTGTATTTTGATGGATGAATCAACAGTAATCTTATTATGCATAAAATATTTATACAGTAATACAGAAACATGGCATACATATTATACAGTGTTGCTAAAAGAAATTGTAGTCACTTTTAATGTTTTTTAGCGTAGTTTTAGGGTGGGTAATAATATTACAGTTATGGATTTAAGAGAATGAGCCTGAAAAAAGAAGAAATATGCCAATATCCAAAGTAAAAGAAATAATTCATATAAGTCTTGTGAGTGGCAACACTGACACACCCAGTCTGGCCTAAGGTAAAGTATGTACCCCTCCATAGACCCAAGCATAGCTTGTACAGGTGTTGCTAGGGAAAAATGCTCATATTTACTTTTAAGGGCGAGGAATAATCACATTTATAATCATAAGCTAATATGTAGGTCAAAATAGTAGGCATATGCCAATACTGAATAAAAAAAAAAAAACATTATTCACTCGCGAGTGGCAACACTTCCACACCCAGTCGGTGGCCTTGATCTCAGGGGTGGTGTGGAAATGATGTCAAAATTACAATATATACAATATTATGTAAAAGAAAATATCCAAAATGTCTCTTGCAATAAAACAGAGAGAGAGAGAGAGAGAGAGAGAGAGAGAGGCAGGCAGGAGAGGGGCAAGGTTGAATGCATTGTCGGCATGACGGGGGGTGGTGGTGGTGGAGGCATTGTCAGGCTGAGAGAGAGATGGAGGAAGGGGAAAGAGAATGAATGAATGAAAATCAATCATGTTACAGCAATAACGGGTCATCTGTCGCCGTATACAAAAAATGATAAATATCACTAAATATAACAAAACCAAATTAACAAATGAAAGCACAATTATAAACAACTTATAAAAGAATCAAAAGTACTCACGGTGGCTCACATCTCCCGCCAGGAGAGAGAGAGAGAGAGAGAGAGAGAGAGAGAGAGAGAGAGAGAGAGATAACGGTATAGAAAACGTGGCAACACTGTACACAGTTGTGGGCCACACCACAGGCGCAAATTTACGCGAGTCCTACTATAGGAATGTGGAAAACAGAGCTGAACACGTCTGCAATCCCTTTCGCAAATCGCAAAGTCCACAATTTTGGGAAGTGTGATTTCGTTTGCGGATTTGCGTTTGCAACAAATTTTATGTAAATTTCCGGTTTTGGGTTTTTGGAAGTACTTTCGCAAACACAAACCTACCCGCAAACGAACCTGACCTCTGAGAACTTTGTGCAGTTTGTTTTCAAGAAGGGCAACATGGACCTGCTCAAGATAGAGTTGTCTCAGTTGTTGGAGGAGTCTGATTGTGACTGGGGAGCGAGGACTGAGGAGGTTAGAGCCGAGGAATAGAGGTGGACTGGTGTGTGAACCTGTCAAGTGTGAGCTGTGAAGTGTAATAATTTAATTCATTTATATACAGTTGTGAATGATTTACCCTTGTCTTCTAGTAAAAACAGTCTAATATACTAATATAATAATATTTAAATTATACATTTAAGTCTTACTATAAAAATAATTTTATATATCCCATTTAGTACTACAGACAATTTCCAAACTTCATAAAGTCACATATTGTTGGTCAGTATAGAATAAATAAAATAATTGTAGTGGCTGAGTAACTAGAGATGATTTTTAACTCCTTCGTTACGAAAAATATCATCCTAATCTTAATCAAATCCTCTAATGGGATCCAGAATAAAATGAAACTGATGTCGTGGTACTGAGAAGGATACAAATGGGTTGCGTTTGCGTTTGCATTTGCGGAACCGCAAATTTCAAGAAGTTTGCAGATTTACAATTGTGGAAGGTAATGGCCTGAGTTAGCGGATTTGCATTTGCGGAAGTGAATTTTCGTTTGCGGTGCCCAGCTCTGGTGGAAAATATTAAGAATATATGGAGTAAATGGGATGCTATTGAATGTCGTGAAGAATATATATGAGGGTGCCAGGGCTGCAGTGCATGTGGGTGATGAACTGAGTGAAATTTTCTGTCTGAATGTTGGATTGAAACAGGGTCATGTAATGTCCCCATGGCTGTTCAGTCTGTATATGGATTGGATGGAGTTGTAAGAGATGTAAGGTAGGGCAGTTGATGTTGGAGCACTTCTACTGAGAGAGGGCTGTGAAAGTAAATAATAAACTATTTGTACATATGTATATATGTCATGTATTATATGTTTACTTTTATTATATCTATTAAATAAGACTGGTTCATGTATAACGAAGCATGCAATGATGAACGAATGAGTGGCATTGATACGATGTCAGATGTATATAGGTCAGTATGACTGTAGTTTCGAATTGTATTTAGTCATACCTTTAGCCAGTTGACTTGTACAAAAGTTCAGTATTCCCATAGCCAGCAAAGAGACAGCACCAGTTATAATCTCTTGTTAATAAAGGCACTTCACAACAGACCTTTGTTTGACTCTGACTGGTGGCAGCGGTAAAGGAAAAAAAGGCCAAGAGAAGTTATATAATCAAGAAACATGGGCAGCAAAGATGGTGCTAAGAAATCCAACTCTCCCTAACGTTTAGTGACGACACTTCTCCCGGGATCTTCTGGGCTTTCTCAAAGCACTGTGACCTGGTCAAACAAGCAAACATTATGCGGGGTCTGGAGGCATGGAACAAACCGGACTATCGATAAGTAATGTTACGACTACAGCTACGTGGAGCAGCGGCAGCATATGTGGAACAACAAGCAAACTTAGAAAAAAGTTGGGGAGAAAATAATGAAAAAATAATGCGCAGATTGACTGAAAAATTTATTACTGCAGATGCCATTGAAGTTCGGATTCTACGCTTTGAAGAAGCAGTACAGTTGCAGGAGGAGGACCTAGGTGACTATATGACACGTTTACAGCAATTAGCAGCTCAGGCATTTTCAATGGAGCCCACGGATATTGTGCGGAAACGGGTAGTTTAGCGTTTCCTGGATGGTGTGAGAGACAGAGATGTGAGGCAGCAGATAATATGGGAGAAGTGGATGGCGAGTGACGAAAAGGCGAAATCATATGACGAAGTACTCAAGATTGCTGAAAAAGCTCTATCAACGAAACAAGCAACAAGTGCAACGGGTCAAGCAACAGGTCATGGGAAACTAGTTAAGAGCGGTATTACTGCACAGGTAGTGGCTGGTGATAGGGGTTCTGCTCTTGAAAATGAAGTCAGTGACCTACGCAAACAAATTGCAGCATTTAAGTCATCCAATCAAGGATTTCGTGGGAGACAATTATCAGCTAATCAAAACACCAGAGGTATGTCACGTCAGTCAAATGATTCTACCAGTCAAAGAGCTCTATCGTGTTGCTACTGTTCACGGACGCAACCTGGAGGATGGATTTCGTGCTATATGAGACTTAAAGAAAACCCTGATTGGAAGCCACAGGGAAGCTCAGGAAAGAGAAATTTTCAGTAAGGTCCGCCACACGACAGAGTTTTGGGCGGACTGAAATGAAAGATTATTATGCAGGATGGACTTATGGGGAGAAGAGGGATGCTGGCATTCGACGGCGTGTGGTTGCTATGGTACATTGGCCTGAATAAGGACAAGCTGTAGTTCAACGTAAAATCATGCAACCTGAACAATTAGATCGAATTATGGAACAGATGCCCAAGTACATAAACATTCAGCTGAAGCAGAGGGATTACCAAGCTTTAGTGGACAATGCTAGTGATTTTTCGATCGTAAATGAGGACATACTGACAATGGGAGAGGAGGAAGGATTGTTACCATGTAAAGAGAGTGCCTACAGAGTTTGTGAGGAGAAGATCCCTATACTTGGGGAAGTGTTCATAAGTGTTGTGATAGAGGGAGTGTACATACACAGGCACAGGTTTGTGGTAGTGTCTGGACTTATCACGAAAGTAATCCTGGGTACAGACTTTTGGGCACGTGTGGATGGATTTATGCTAGACTTAAATGAAAAGAAATTGCACATAGAGTCTTTGAAAGTGTCAATTCCTTTGCTGTCGGCAGTGACAAGCACAAGGCCAGTTCCTGATGTACGATCAAGAGGAAGAAGTATTATAGCAAGGGTTAAGCATGCAGTTATCATTCCAATATACACTGAGGCGTTAATAAAGTGTAAGGTGACTGGCCAGATTGCAAATGAACAATACTTGGTAGAACCATTGCGGCCAGAGGGTGCCATGGTTGTACCTGCTCACTGTTGTGTCACAGGCACCACGGCCGAGGATGTGGATTTAAGACTTGCGAATGTTGGCAATACAGAAGAATTACTTCATGAAGGAGAGATGCTGGGTGCTTTAGAGCCTGAGATCGAAGTATCAACTCCATGGAAACCAGGTGGAATTAACCAACGGCAAGAGGACCCCTCCATCAGTGTGTCAGTGGGAGAAGAGCTAACGAAGGAGCAGCGTCACGAACTAATGAAGATTATCGACGGATTCAAAGACATATATTACTCTGGAGGACCACTGCCAGTAGTAAAGGTTGGAGTCGAACATACAATCAGGACTGACGAGTGGGCCCCATCTGTGGCATCACGTCCAAATGCTGAAGTTGAAGTCCGTAAGGATTTAGATACACTGCAGGAATTGGGCGTCATTCGGAAGTCAAACAGTCCGTGGGCAGCTCCCATAGTGCGTGCACGGCGTCAAGATGGGAGCCTTCGTCTAGCAATAGACTATAGAGGCATAAATCATATACCATAACCATCAACACTGCCCGATAGGTTGGGGAATGCACGATTCTTTTCGGTTTTGGATGCCAAATCAGGATATCATCAGATGCCCCTTAGGGAGAGTGACAGCGCAGTGTCAGCATTTGTTGTACCCTGGGGCCTATATGAGTGGAACAACAGAACACCATTTGGGCTAAAAGGGGCTGGATACTCATTTCAGGATATGATGGCCACAATTCTTGGTGAATGCAACTACGCAGATGCCCTTTGTTACTAAGATGATATTTTGGTCTGGGGTACCTCTCTACAGGAACATAACTCGAGGCTCCATGAGGTACTGGAGAAAATACGTAATGCTGGACTGGTTTTATCAGCAAACAAGTGCAAGTCTGGCGTCTGCAAAGTGCAATATCTTGGGGCTACAGTGAGTAATGGGATGCTTAGCATTAGTGAACAAAGAGTGAGCCACCTGCGAGCCATTAAGAAACCCTCCACGGTACGGGAACTAAGAAGAGCTATTGGAGCATTTTCATATGTTCAGCGATGGTTACCAGGAGTAGCAGAGACAGCTAAACCACTCTATGATGCCCTGGACAAAGACCCTTATCAACGTTATGTTGGACAAGAGAGATGTGTGAGTCGTTTAAGGCCCTCAAAGCACTGGTGACGAATGCAACAGCACTTAATCTCCCGGATTACACTAAAAAGTTTGTGCTGGTGACAGATGCCAGTGGTTTGGGAACGGGAGCAAAGTTAGCAAATAGGTCCCATGATGGAAAGTTACTACCCATTGCATTTTTTCACCACACTTTGACCACAGCAGAGCAGTGTTACTCAGCAACAGAGAGGGAGATGTTGGCGGTGGTGGTTGCAGTAAAAAGTTCCGGATGTATTTGTCATCGACTCAGTTTGATCTGATAATTGATCATCAGGCCCTCTGCTGGCTGAACTCTCTGGACATAAGTGAGGAACGAGGTAGGAGAGGAAGATGGATGGATTTGCTACAACAATTTGACATTAATCCAATCCACAAGGCAGGTCGCAATCCAACAATGTCTATGGCAGATTATCTCTCTAGAATTGCCCTGAATATGGAAGAAACAGCATGACCAACAGCATCCACTGGTATAATTGGGGCTACCTTGAACCTTTCTAATACCTTTTGGGATGTTTCAACACTCATCAGAGAGCAGGAAGAAGATAAGACCATTGCAGAAGTCATGAAAGTTATCAGGGGTGACAAGAAAAATGAAGATGTTCAGTCGTGTGGAGAACTAAATCCATGGTTGTCCTGTTTCAGGATCTCACAGCAGGGTGTCTTGTGCTGTGTATTCTGTGGTGGACGAAGGAATTGGGCACATCCTTATGGCGTCAAGGAAACTTGGGTGCCAGTAATCCCTCAAACAAGGAGAATTAAAGCTCTGTAGTTGGTGCATGATTCACCCTTGAGTGGCCATAGGGGGAGAAAGCGTACTTGGGAGAAGGACAAGAACAATTTTTGGTGGCCGGAGATGAAGAAAGATGTGACCGCTCATATAAGCAAATGTGAAAGATGTGGAGTTAACAAAAGGTCTAAGAACCCAGGGCGAGCTCCGATGCAATTCATTGAAATTCCAGATTGTATGAAGAAAGTGGTCCAATTGGATTGTGTGGGTCCTTTCCCTCTATCAGGCAAGCACCATTTTCACAATGTGTTACAAATGCAGGACATGCTCTCATGTTACATCGTTAAGGTACCAACGTTTGACTGTAATGCAGACACTGCCACCAAAACTTTTATGGATCGCTGGGTGTGCACATTTGGGGTACCAGAGTTCGTATCCTCAGACTGGGGGACTCATTTCACTTCCCATGTATTTCAAGCAGTATGTCGATTGGCAGGAGTTCAGCAGAAATTGGGAGCCCTGTATCATCATTGCAACCAAGCCCAGGCAGAGCAAGAAAACCAACTAATGGATAATGTGAAATGTTTGTGCAATAACAATGTTGATTTATAGCCTGAGATGGTTGCCCGCGTACAGTTTAGCCATAACACATCAAAAATGCAACAACTGGATATACTCCTCACGAACTAGTATATTGGGTTATTGCAATATCTCCAGAGCGAATCGCATCAGAAAAATCGTGCAAGGACCCTGATTATGAACTCCCCAATATGAGTAATGCAGAGGTAGCTGATCGTTTAGTCTGAGAAAAGGTGAAGCGAATAGAAAATTTGTTGTATCTGGCAAAGGATAAGGTAGCAGTGGCGCAGTAGAAGAGAAACAGGAAGCATCGCAGTCGAGGAGGAGCAGTTAATGTTAGTGACCTTGTACGGATTGTTATCATCAGCTGAACGACATAGGCAGGGTGGTAAATAGATGGCTCCATATTTATCTCAATGTTACCAGATTGTAAAAGTCCTTTGAGGAGGATGGTCTTATCAGCTGGTCCCAGAGGACGAACCGCTAGATAGAGCTAACGTGCGTCACTATGATGAGCTGGAGAAGGCAACAGTAAGACCGTACTCGTGGGAATCTCCAAATTATCTCACTTCACCGGAGACTGTGACTACTGAGGTGTATGTTGGTGAGGACACAGGACACCCTGACAACAGATGCTCCATGCGTTATCAGCAGCCACCACGACGTCTCGAAGTCGACCCTGTGAGGAAGCAATATGAATCCGAGCAGGAAGAGTACTGGGACGAGATGACCGATGATGAGGAGTCGTAGAGTGATGGTGGAGTGACTGATGAGGAGGACGATGTGATGAGGTGTGACTGAGTTGGAAATGAATGAGGAGAGGAGTTGATGGTACTGAGTTGGGGAACATGAAAGTAAATAATAAATTATTTATACATATGTATATATGCCATGTATTATATGTTTACTTTTATTATATCTATTAAATAAGATTGGTTCATGAATAACGAAGCATGCAGTGATGAACGAATGAGTGGCACTGATACAGAGTCAGATGTATAGGTCAGTATGACTGTTTCATATACTTTAGTTTCGAATTGTATTTGGCCATACCTTTAGCCAGTTGACTTGCACAAAAGTTCAGTATTCTCTTGGCCAGCAAAGAGACAGTACCAGTTATAATCTCTTGTTAACAAAGGATGAGATGGAGGGATGGGGTGGAGAGGTATATGAGAGAGGGGGGTGTGAGTTGGGAGCAGGGTAGTGAAATGGCGGGGGACAGGGCGACTTGGAGGCGATTTGTTTGTGGCCACCCCAAACGGGATTGAGGCGTCTGGCAATAGATAGATAGATAGAACAAAGGCACTTCGCAACAGACCTTTGTTTGACCCTGAATGGGCAGCGTTTGGAAACCTCCTGTTGTACTGTTTGCAGATGATACTCTAACTACAAGTGCTTGACAAAAGTATTGCGTGCCCTGCATCCCTCCTATGAAACAAACCTTTCAACTATGGAAAAACATATAAATAATGCATTATATTTACTTTTAATGCTTGGTAGGGTATCCTTTGCGCTTCTTCACGGACCTGAGTCGTCGTGGAAGTGAAAGGGCGAGGTCCTCAGGTGCTGGGGTGATATACTTGCCTAGGACACACGAATGGCTGCTTCCAGCTTAGACAGAGAGCTCACGTCCTTCCCTTGGAGATTCTTCTTTATAAGGTACCAGAGGTTTTCTATTAGGTTGAGGTCTGGGCTGTTGTCTGGCCAGTCTTTTCATGAAGGAGACCTCGCAGTCACGATGCCAGTTGGTGACAGATTTGGCTTTATGAGCAGGTGCACCATCCTGCTGAAACACTCATGCACCTGTGAGCTCAAAGGACTCAGGTAAATGATCACAAAGCAGCTCCAGGTAAATGTCCTGATTCACTCTGCAGTTCTTGGGAAGCACAACAAGCTTCCCCAAACCCTTCCCAGAGAAACAACCCCATACCATTAGTGAATCAGGGTGTTTAACTGTGCTCTCCATGTAACGGGGGTCAAGCTGGTACACACGCGCTCATCGATTACAGGTAACGGTAAACGTTGCCTCATCAGACGACAACACTGACAACCATTGGTCCTCACCCCAGTTAAAGTACTTGTTAGCAAAGGCAAGCCTATGAAGTCGCTGGTTACGTGTAAGAAAAGGCTTTCTCACAGGCCTGTGGCTTGTGTAACCAAGTTCATAAACTCTTTGAGAAACCGTGCGGACTGAAACCTCGCCAAACACTTCTGAGTTGCTCTCCTTAATTTTCCTTGCGCTCACACGAGGATTAGACTCCACTGCACGTTTTATCACATTAGGAGACCTCGGGGAAGTTTTCCTGGGCCTACCAGACCGTGGTTTCTTTGTAGGAACGTCACCACTATTTTCCACTCGGGCCTCTGTGGTACAGTGGTAGAGTGCGCGTTTCGTACATGGGTGAGCCAGGGTTCGCGCCCCGCCAGGGTAATAAACTTTGGGAGTGTTCACCCGGCCACGTACTGCACTGGCGGACACCAAGGGTGCTGTGGTTGAACCAGTGTCACTTACTATTAAGTATGCTTGCACCCACTCAGCTTGTGCAGGCCGATTACACTTGGTTCACAGACTACACACACATCCAAAGCCACTCCAACACTACAATTAGACTTACAAGCACTTCTCACTCTACATACAATCTCTCCTAGACAGCCTAAGCCACTTGGTAGAGATACATTGGCTGTATCGTCCCGACTTCGGTCGAGATAGGCCGGTCCTGCAGTGGATACGCAAACGGCTGATGATGATGATGAATGGGCACACTACCTCCGCACTGTCGACCGAGCCATACCAACCAAATCACTTATTTCCTTCGTGGGGTGGCTGCCTCCTTTAGAGCAATGATCTGTGATATTATTTCACTCGACAATTCACAGGTAGGGGCCATAGCAAAGTAGCGAAAGCCAAAACACTGCGGGTCACTAGGTAAAAAATGGCGCAACAAGAGAGGGAGGAGCGGCCAGGTTCCTCTCTCTCACGCAGCCCGTAGGCAACTGAGGCACCAGCCAACCAGTGCGCAGCAAGGCCTCAGGCTGCTGTGATGTCATGTTAGCAGCCAAAACTTCTGGCTCAATTTTTTCTCCTCCCAAAAAGGGTGATTCTTTTTTCGCCAAAAGTATTGCGTGCCCTGACATAGGCGGGCAATACTTTTGTCGAGCACTATATTAACTGAAGACGAAGGGGAACTGCAAGGCTTGTCGAATGAGTTTAGGAAAGTGTGTAAGAAACGGAATCTAAGGGCGAATGCTGTGAAGTGTAAAGTTGTGGTCTTCGGGAAAAATGAAGTCACTAAATGCAGAGTGAGGCTGGATGGTAAGGAAATGGAGAATGTTAGTGCATTCAAGTACTTGGTTAGTGTGATGAGCAAAGATGGAGGTATGGAGAATGAAGTGCTTGAAAGGGTACAGCAAAGAAGAAAGGTTGCTGGTTCTTTGAAAGCAGTAATAAGAAATAGGGAAATAGGCATGGAAGAAAAAAGAGTCGCTTCATGATAGTATTGTCATCCCCCACTCTAACATATGGAAGTGAAACTTGGACCTTGTTGGAAGGACACAAATGAAGAGTGAGAGCAGTGGAAATGTTACCTGAGAGGAGTATGTGGAGTTACATGGAGATATGGACTGACAAATGAGGAAGTGAAGAAGCGTTGTGGTGTGGATGTGGATGTGACAGAAAGATTTAGGAGAAATACACTGATGTGATTTGGCCATGTGGAGAGAATGGAGAACAAGAGAATAACGATGAGAGTGTGTGAGTGAGGGCTAACGAGGAGAGTATGTGAGTGAGTGAAGGGGGAGAGAGGAAGGAGGAGACCGAGGATGAGATGGAGCGATGGAACGGAGAGGTATATGAGAGAAGGGTGTGTGAGTTTGAGGGAGGATAGAGTAACGGTAGGGGACAGGGCGACAGGGAGGCGACTTGTTTGTGGCCACCCTTTAAGGCGCAGGCACACTTGCCCTCGAACATATGCTAGCAACGTTGCTACCATCATGTTGGATTACATGACAACAACAATAATTAGACAATTATTCCTCAACATGACAGCAAAATTTTCCTAAGCTTCATGTTGTTAGCTTGTTGACGTCTTATTCATGAGTGAGTTTTTAACATGTTGCCAACCTATGTTTGAGGGCAAGTGTGGACGCATCCTTACGGGATTAAGGCATCTGGCTATAGATAGATAGCAGAGCTGGGCACTTCCACAAACCGCAAATTCCACGGTTTGGGAATTGTAATTTCGTTTGCGGATTTGCGTTTGTGACAAATTCTATGCAGTTACACGGTTTTGTGTTTGCGGAAGCACTTCTGCAAACGCAAATCTGCCCGCGAACATCTATGTGGCCTATCCCAGTAGGCAGTGTGTGGGAGAGTTGTCGGTTTGTTGTAGCAGCCCACCAATCCCGTACTGTTACCATATGAACGATAAATATTGTATATATATGATAAATTCACTTCCGGTACGATGTACAATAGCATTTTTCAAAATCGTACATTTTTGTGTGACAATTTTACAATTGCCATACAAAATAGAAGTTGTGGAAGCAATGAAGAAAGTTAAATTGGGGAAAGCCCCAGGAGTGTGTGGTGAAATGCTGAAGCATGGGGAAGAGATAGTAGTAGAATGGATGTGGAAGATGTGCAGTTTGGCCTGGGAGGAAGGTAGAGTCTCAGAGGATTGGAAGTCAGGTATAATTATTCCCTTGTACAAAGGAAAAGGGAAAAAAGAAGTGTGTGGTAATCATAGGGGCATTTGTCTTCTTAGTATAATAGGAAAAGTGTATGGTAGGATACGTATTGACAGAGTTAGGGAAAGAACAGAGGAATTAGTTGGAGAAGAACAGGGAGGCTTTAGGAAGGGAAGAGGTTGTGTAGATCAGACATTCATTCTTAGATCTTTAGTGGAAAAGTTTCTAGAGAAGGGAAAGAAGTTGTATGCGGCTTTCATGGATTTGGAGAAAGCATATGACAGGGTGGATAGACAAGGATTGTGGAAAGTATTAAGAGTATATGGAGTAGATGGGAAGTTGTTGAATGCTGTGAAGAGTATGTATGATGGTGCTAAGGCTGCAGTGCGTGTGGATGGTGAACTAAGTGAATTTTTCTCTTTGGACGTTGGGTTGAAACAGGGATGTGTCATGTCCCCATGGTTGTTCAATCTGTACATGGATGGGGTAATAAAAGAGGTACAAGGTAGGGTAGTGGATGTTGGAGTGGCCCTGGTGAGAGAGGACAGTGTTTGGAAACTCCCTGTACTGTTGTTTGCAGATGATACTGTGTTGTTGAGTGAAGACGAAGGGGAGCTGCAAGGCTTGGTGGATGAGTTTGGGAGAGTGTGTAAGAAACGGAATCTAAAGGTGAATGTAGGGAAGAGTAAAGTGATGGTCTTTGAGAGAGGTGAAGTCAGTGAATGTACAGCGAGGTTGGATGTTGAGGAATTGGAAAATGTGAGTACGTTTAAGTACTTGGGTAGTGTGATGAGTAAGGATGGAGGTTTGGAGGGTGAAGTACTTGAAAGGGTACAGCAGGGAAGAAAGGTTGGTGATTCTTTGAAAGCAGTGATAAGAAACAGGGAAGTGAGCATGGAAGTGAAAAAGTTACTACATGACAGTATTGTGATACCAACTCTAACATATGGAAGTGAAGCTTGGACGTTGTTGGAAGGACACAAGTCAAGAATGAGAGCAGTGGAAATGAGTTATTTAAGAGAAGCCTGTGGAGGCACATGGAGAGACAGGCTGACGAATGAGGATATAAAGGAGCGTTGTGGTATGGATGTGGATGTGATAGGAA